>NC_089254.1:108434671-108747104 GCF_963930625.1 Muntiacus reevesi | reverse complement strand
ATGACAGAATGGGGGCTTAGCACAGTACCCAGAACCCAGCAAGCATACAACACACTATGGCTTTTCCTGGTCTACAAAAACAAAAACCTGAGGCAACCACACAATCCGAGAGGTGCACGGAGAGCTGGACCACAGCCTGCTGTTGTTTCCTTGGCAACGTCCTCATCTCATTTTTCTGGAGTCGTCCAGTGGGATCCTGTGGTCACTGACTCCTCTGGCCCACATTACCACTTCTCAGAAGGTGAGGAGGAGACAGAAATGAACTGATGCTAACAAGGGCCAGCAACAAGCCAAGAGCGATGCCAGGCTCTAGAGTCAGGATTTCAGACGCTGGTTCTCTGCTCAGTCCCCACGTTCAGCCACACTGTCCTGAAAAGGAACGCCAAGAGCCTTCCCTCAGACCCCCTTCTCATCTGATCACCATGGCCAAACAATCTAGAAGCATGAAGAAAGGCCAAAGTGTGTCTCATGGGAAGCCATTAAAAATTTATCTGCAGTAAGTGCTAGTGTAGCCATGAGTGAATTAAATGGAGATCTGATCAATTACTGAAACTGGTCTGACCCCCTAATATTGAAAATATAACCAATGCCATATCATTTAAATTTTATTGCACACCATAAACTCTTAGGTTGGTGATTATTAATTTGTTAATAATTTATAACTGTATTTCCCTTTTATCAATTAGAAACTTTTGGAACTGTTTACAGAAAATACTATTAACACATATACACATATACACACAGATGTAAATGTTGTTGTTGCCCGTGGCGCAGTTATGTCTGACTCTCTGTGACCCTGTGGACTACAGCACACCAGGCCTCCCTGTCCCTCACCAGGAGGGATATATATATATGATTTTATGTGTGTGTGTGCTCAGTTGCTCAGTTGTGTCTGACTCCTTGGGACCCCATGGACTACCAGGCTTCTCCGTCCATGGGGTTTTCCAGGCAAGAATACTGGAGTGGGCAGCCATTTCCTACTCCAAAGGGTCCTCCCGACCCAGGGATGGAACCCGGGTCTCCTGTGTCTCCTGAGTTGGCAGGTGAATGCTTTACCACTAGCGCCACCTGCATACACCCTCATAAGCGGAAATAATCTGTAGCGTCCCAAGCTAAAAACAATGGCTAGGGTTTCTCTGCTGGCTCAGTGGTAAAGAACGTATGGAAGTGAGAGTTGGACTATAATGAAAGCTGAGCAACAAAGAATTGATGCTTTTGAAATGTGGTGTTGGAGAAGACTCTTGAGAGTCCCTTGGACTTCAAGGAGATCCAACCAGTCCATCCTGAAGGAGATCAGTCCTGGGTGTTCATTGGAAGGACTGATGCTGAAGCTGAAACTCCAGTACTTTAGCCACCTGATGCGAAGAGCTGATTCATTGGAAAAGACCCTGATGCTGGGAAACATTGAAGGCAGGAGAAGGGGATGACAGAGGATGAGACGGTTGGATGGCTGGACTCAACGGACATGAGTTTGAGCAAGCTCCGGGAGTTGGTGATGGACAGGGAGGCCTGACTTGACTTATGGGGTCACAAAGAGCCAGACACGACTGAACTGAACAAATGCAGGAGACACAGGTTCGATCCCTGATCCAGGAAGATCCCACCTGCCTCGAAGCAATTAAACCTGTGAACCATAACTACTACATGTGCTCTAGAGCCCAGAAGTCACTACTACTGAAGCCCACGCACCCTTGAGCCCGTGCTCCGCAACAAGAGAGGTCATCACGATGAGAAGCCCACACTCTGCAACTAGAGAGTAGCCCCCGCTGTCCACTAGAGAAAAGCCTGAGCAGCACTGCCAAAGATAAATAAAATTTTTTTAAATGGATAAAACCTGAGAAATCAACCTTCAAAGAACAAACAGCTGCTTACTTTTGAGACATAATAGAGGGTAGAAGGAATTCAAATTTTAACATTATAAAAATCCTTCCATGATACCAATATCAAACGACAGGACTTTTCCTCTTTTTAATTAATGAGATTTATTTCCTTCCAACCAAGTGAAATTGATGTCATTGCCAATCAGAACCCACCCCACACAATTATTTTGCCATTTAAGAATCCTGACAGTTACTTTTAAAAGAAACACTATGAAATATATTTCAATTAAGAAAAGAATTATTTAACAGATAAATATTCTTAATGAGGCTCTCTCGTGGTTTTAAATAAGCGACACGCTCAATTAACCTCACAAGCTTGTTTGGCACTATGATGCTTTTTACAAATGAGATAAAATGGAGGGATCATAAACAATGACTTCATCACAAAACTCTGGGTGCATCCATCAGAGACGAGCTCATGATTCATACTAGTTACCTTGGAGAACGAACTGGTTATCACTTCCATAAAATCTGCTTATGTCCTCAAGATTCCTGGGGGATCATTTCTTCTGCTGGGCTCTCTCACTGACCACGTGCAGTGACACAGCAGAGGTCCACTCACACACGTGTTCTACATCGCACACCTACCTCTCAGGTTTACAGAAGAGTTACCGGAGTCACAGTTTAAGAGCTGGATTGTTTTTTCCATAAGTTTCTAACAGCTTTATTGAGATATAATTCACATGCTGTAGAGAGTTCACCCACTTAATGCATATATTAATAATTCAATGACTTTCACTGTATTCACAGCTGTGCCATCCTCGCTACAATTTTGAACACTGTGTATGTGTGTTTAGTTGCTCACTCGTGTCTGACGCTTTGCAACCCCATGGACTATAGCTTGTCAGGCTCCTCCGTCCATGGGATTCTCCAGGCAAGAATACTGAAGTGGGTTACCATCTCTAGGGAATCTTCCCAACCCAGGGATCGTACCCGAGTCTCTTGCATCTCCTGCATTGGCCGGCAGATTCTTTACCACTGAGCCACCTGGGAGCTCCTTTGGAGGGTTTACTCACCCCAGGAAGAAACCCCGTTCCTATTGGTATTTCCAATTTCCAATTTCCTCCCAAACTTCCCTACCCCTGCCCCCAGTCCTCTCCCAGGCAATCACTGATCTATTTGATAAAAGAGCTAGATTAGGTGGATGGAGTTGTTGCAGACAATCTTATTTTCTCTTTTAAAAAAAAAAAGATTTATTGGAGTATAATTGATTTATTCATACAACATTCAGTTAGTTTCAAATGTACAGCAGAGTGAATCAGTTATACATATATCCACTCTTTTTTTAGATTCTTTTCTCATATAAGTCATTGCGGACTTCCCTTGTGGCTCAGCTGGTAAAGAATCTGCCTGCAATGTGGGAGATCTGAGTTCGATCCCTGAGTTGGGAAGATCCCCTGGAGAAGGGAAAGGCCACCCACACCAGTATTCTGGCCTGGAGAATTCCATGGACTGTATAGTCCATGGGGTCGCAAAGAGTCGGACATGACTGAGCGACTTTCATTTCACATAGGTCATTGCAGAGTTTTGAGTAGAGTTCCTTGTGCTATACAATGGTCCTTACTCGTTTTCTGTGTTATATACATAGCGTGTACACGTCAGTCCCAACCTCCCAATTTATCCCTCCCCCCTTACCCCCTGGTGACCAGGGTTTGTTTTCTACATCTGTCACTCTATTTCTATGTTGTCAATAGGTTCATTTGTACTACTGTTTTAGATTCCACAGGCAAATAATATCATAGAGTATTTGTCTCTGTCTTACTGCGCTGGGTATGACAGTCTCTAGGTTCATCCATATTGCTGCAAAGAGCAATACTTCATTCTTTTTCATGACTGAGTAATATTTCATTGTATATGTACCACATCTTCTTTATCCATCCACAAGCTAAATTTTATATTGTTAAAAAATCTTAAAATAACAATGGTTAACATCCCACACCTCCAAAACCCAGCTTTCATCTAAGGTTACCCTACACAACGCTTCTCACACCCAGCCTGGGAAAAGGGATGGAGTTTTCACTTGAAAAGAAACTTTATTCATTATTTACTGGGCACCCACCATGTGCTGGGGATAGCGGGGCTCCTAGGAGCACAAACATCAGTCCTGTTTTCAGGAACCTTGTCCAGTGAGGGACAGAGGGCACAGCTAGAGACTGACTCGGTGGGGAAGGTCAGAGCAGGCTTCCCACACGGGTGATGCTGCAGCTGAGGGCAAGGGCACTCAGAAAGAAGCCCCTTCTGGGCTGACCCCTCCAGGATGCTGTGCACCAATCTGCTACCGAAACAACGCCATAACACCAAAGAGTAACTTGCAAATCCCAGCGTGTTCAACTGAGCATGTCTATGGAGCATGTACGGCCTCACAGTGTCACAGAGAGACAGCTCCCAGCACAGAACCAGGGGAGGAGACAGTTGCTGTGAAGGAACAGGATAGCTTTATTACATGGATGATGAAAGTGACTCAGTTATATCAGCATCGTGATTAAAAGAAAGGGCCCAGTGATGTTTAGATTCTACAACTATATACTAATACCTTTTTTTTTTTTTAAGAAAAGCCTTTCTAAAAAATATTTGGCTGTGTTGGATCTTAGTTGCTGCATGCTGGCTTCTTTCTAGTTGCAGCATGTGGCTCAGCAGTTGTGACAAGCAGGCTTATTACCTGGTCTTAGGCATGTGGGGTTTTAGTTCTCTGACCAGGGATCGAACCTGTGTATCCTGCATTGCAAGCTGGATTCTTAACCACTGGACCACCAAGGAAGTCCTGTAATATCTTTTTAAAAAATACCTTCTTACTGAAATCCTAAAGGCCCTTTAGTTCATGATCCTAAAATTTTCTTTTCCCCTACTCAAACAATTTTATTACAATTTTTTAAATTTTTTAATACAATTTTATTACAATTATGATGCAAAACGCAGAGACATCACTTTGCCCGCAAAGGTCCATATAGTGAAAGCTGTGATTTTTCCAGTAGTCATGTGTGGATGGGAGAGGTGAACCATAAAGAAGGTTTAGTGCCAAAGAACTGATGCTTTCAAATTGTGATGCTGGAGAAGACTCCTGAGAGTATCTTGGACAGCAAGGAGATGAAATTAGTCAATCCTAAAGGAAATCAACTCTGAATATTGACTGGAAGGACTCAAGCTGAAGCTTCGGTACTTGTCACCTGATGTGAAGAACTGACTCATTGGAAAAAACCCTGATGCTGGGAAAGGCTGAAGCAAAAGGAGAACGGGGCAGAGGATGGATGGTTAGATAGCATCACTGACTCAATGGACATGAATTTGAGTAAACCCCGGGAGACAGTAGAAGACAGAGTCTGGCATGCTGCAGTCCATGGGGTCAAAAACAGTCAGACACGATTCAGCAACTGAAGAACAATATGATGTCTCAAGACACAATATTTGCTTTATAACAGAATAACAAAGGCTAAAATTTACTGAACACTTATCATGGTCCCATTATCGCTCTCTTTTATCTTATTTGCCTTATACAATCCAGTCAATGCACATGACAAAACATATATTCACAAAGCCTTATGAACGAAAATGAAAATAATTTACCATCTAAACATCCTAGATCAGCAGCTCTCTAGCACACATTACATACCAAGGGGTTTGGATTAGAGTGGGAATGCTCACACATCAGTTACCAAATTTTAAGTAAAGCATCCCAATAATATGCTTATCATGATAAAGTTGAGATTATGTCTACATCTGTCAAAAAGGGTAACATGATTTCTTATTCTATCTAAAAGCTTAATAGTTGTTTTTAAAAAAAAAAAAACTATTGACATTTTAGAATATGTTCTGTGAAAGTGTGAGTTCATTGAAATTTTTTTTATAGAAAACTGTTCACTGAGAGCTACAAGGCATTTTCATCATAGAAGGCTGATTTTACCCATCAACCAGTAATACCTAACTCACCATATTATGATCTTGTACTAATTCAATCTGAAAAGATACTTGTAGACTTTCTTAAAATTACCACCATAACTCTAAGCATTTATCCTCCTTATAGAATGACCAATGCACATTGCAGGTGGCTCAGCTGGTAAAGAATCCACTTGCAATGCAGGACACCTGGGTGATCCCTGAGTTGGGAAGATCCCCTGGAGAAGGAACCCACTCCAGTATTCTGACCTGGAGAATTCCATGGACTGTATATAGTCCATGGGGTCACAAATATTCGTACACAACTGAGTGACTTTCACTTCCACTTTGACATATGGCCTCTGGCAGGTTGATTGAAGAAACAAAAAATGATAATAACTCCAATATACTTGGCACCTGGCCAAGTCAAAGCAAGGTGGGACTGGAAGGAGGGAGGAGGCATGGTGTGTTCACTGTGAGAACGCAGAGACCGGGAGGGTGGGGAGGCAAAGGGTCCACATGTGAAGACGCCAGCTGATATGGGGATGGGCCAGGGGAGGCCCCCATGGTCTCTGAGCAGAAGCAGCAGTGTTAGGGGAGGTGATCCCGCCAGTCTGCTGTTTGTCACACGGCAGGGGGTGCTGAAGGAGGCATACCCACCGGGACTTGTGATAAAGCGGTGGCTGGAAGATTCAAACAGCAGTCCTGCGACCCTGAGCAGAGCAAACCCGAGGGAAAGTGGAGAAACTGTCTGGACAAACGAAGAACCAAGTGGCCTGAGACCCTCCGCTGAAGGGCCTGGGGTCACTGACCATCGGGAACAAGTAGCAGGAACCACCTACAGCCCAGGAAACCCAGATTTTACCATACTGAGCACAAAGATTCCTGTATTATCCCCAACGTCTTCTTAACCTTAAGTAATAAAACCAAATGTTTCTTTACAAATTCCGATCTTAAGAGAAAAAAAAATACTTCGTGACCTAGAAGAAATGCCATAAAATATCAGTGTAAACAGGAACATAAGTATTATACGAAGAATGGGCTAAAACTAAATCTCTTAATTTAGCAAATTATCTTTTAAGCCAGCAATCTTCTCAGCAGATGTCAAGAGTAGTTGCTCCACTCTTAAAAGCCATGCATTCTGAATTCCTGGGAAGGGACGGTGGAAACCACCAGGAATACCCACCCCCCACATTCACACAAGTTCATCCAGCACCATCCACACCACTTTGAATGATGGAGTGGTCCCTGCATCACAGGCATTCCACACCCTTTCAGGAAACTTCCCCCCCAAACTTCCTGTTATCATCAAAGCCTCCACTGATGTGAAACAAATTTCGATACTCTTTGAAAGAAGCACAGGCACCAAGGGGAAAACCCAAAGACCACCACAGCACCACAGGAGATCTTTATAAAGAGTCTAAGTGCTTTTATTACAATAGTGCAAGGTTTATTTCATCCAACGCTCACCAACAGCACACTGGCGTCTTCTGTAAAACAGTTCCAGAAAGCTCACACAGGAAAAGGAAAAGATACATTGTCTGTGATGATTCTCATACAATACTGCTTAGTGGTTAAATTTCATGTCGCTCAATCAAATATAGTCGTTTTCTAGCAAACATGTGGCAAAAACGTTTTGCTCTGATTTATTCTGCTCGCCTACAAACACATCAGAACATGCCTCACGATTAGAAACGCTTTATGACAACACCCCATGACACCGACATCTACGCGTGCTTGCAGTCAAGCCAGTTGTACCAAAGAACCGTAAAATACAAAATGATAGGAAATATAAACATCGATTTAGTATTTCAAGTTTATAACATTTTATTTACAAAAATAGTCTGGGAGGAAGAGGCTTTACAGTCCCATACTCTGTCCTGGGGGGGGGGGGGGGGGGAGAGCTATTGTCACGTTCTAGGGTTTTCCCTAACTATTATTCTTAAGAGCCGCAGCTGAACTCCAGAACCCAACTGTGGACTAGAAGCTCTGGTGAAGAGGGCGAGGGGCGGGCCAAAGGGCGGGCCGAGAGGGCAGAGCTGTGTAGGGGGCGGGGCGAGGGCGGAATTGGGCGGGGCAATGGGTGGGGCGGGGTGAAGAGGCAGAGTGAGGGGCAGGGAGCAAGGGTGGGGCGGGGCGAGGGGCGGAGCTGTGAGGGGCGAGGTGGGGTGGGGGCGGAGCAAGGGCGGGGGGGGTTGCAAGGAGAGGTGAGGGGCGGGGTGAGGGCATAGAGGGGCGGGGCGGGAAGATAGGCAAGGTGAGAGGCAGTGCGGGGTTGGAAATGGGGCGGGGCGAGGGGGCGGGGAAATAGGCGGAGTGATGGGCAGGGCGAGGGGCAGGGTGGGGCAAGGGTTAGGAATGGGGCAGGGCGGGGCGAGGGGGCGGGGCGAGGGGCGGGCGGGGGCGGGGCGAGGGGCGGGCGGGGCGAGGCGGGGCGAGGCGGGGCGAGGGCGGGGCGAGGGCGGGGCGAGGGCGGGGCGAGGGCGGGGCGAGGGCAGGGCGGGGCGGGGCAGGCGCGCAGATGGCTTGGCGAGCTGTCCGGCGGGCGGCGCCGCATGCACTGGGACACCACGCTCGCGCTCTATGTACAGGGCCCGTTGACTCCGGGTCTGAAGGACACTTGCGCTCCGACGACACCACTGCGGGGGCGGCGCCCAAGCCGCCACTAAGACATGACCCCGAAGACGGGGTTGTGGCGGCAGATGCTCGGGCCGCACTCCTCGTAGTCCTTCTTGCTGTGGCAGACCTGCAAGAACTCCGGCTGCAGGAGGAGCGCGGGAGAGGGAAGAGCATCAGACAGACGACCAAGCAGAGGAGACAGCCCCTCGCCAGAACCGCCACCCTCTCCCCCACTGCGGCCGCGGGCTTTGTGAGCCTGAACTGCCAGACGGGAGTTTTATTTCGTTTTTTAAAAAACTTGCCTGCGTGCTCAGGCGCTCAGTCTGAGCTTCTGTTTAGGAAGAACTATGGGCTTGCTCGCCCAAAATTAGCAATTTGTTAGCTAGTCACAAGTTTGAGGAGAAAAACCAGTAATTACTAGGAAAAATTTTTGGAATTAATGATCACGGCGACATTGTAGGTTATTTTCGGATTCACATATCTACAATATCTGTAACCCCTAATTTGCAAGGATATTTATGAATTAGTGGTACTAATTTGCACCACTAATGGTCATTATTTTTTCTATCTCAGAATTAAATATGGGGCTGTTTAGAGCCACACACAATTAGAGCACACACCATTTCATCTCCGGTAAGAGAGTATTAATTCAAACTCAACAGAAAACAGAGATGAAAAGACAGCCCAATCCAGGAAAGGACTCACAGTTGAGGCCAGCATGGAGCCTCCGAACCACACGGCGTAGCGCTGCATGTGGTGTGTTATCACCTGGACCTCCACAGGCTTGGGCTGCAAGGGAAATGATGCGAGCTGACTGTCTGTGCAGAGGGCACCCTGAAGCCTTCCCACCTGGGACCCTCCTCCCACCCCGCAGGCCCCACCTACAGGCTCAACGCCCCCACCCTGACAGGAGGGTGCTCAGCCCCCCCACTGCCAAGCCCACCGACCCCCAGCCGAGCCCAGGTGGCGCAGACAAGAAAGAACACAAGGCAAGGGCAGGTCACCTCCATTTAAAGGCATTTTTAAGACGCAAACACTCCATGCAACTAGCCCAGCTTGTTTTTTTAAACTAAACAAATTAGATGTTTTCACATCTACAGATAATTCTAAGTAACACTTAAGAAAGATAGTGCTAAGGGATGTCCGACTCTTAGGACCCCATGGACCATAGCTCACCAAGCTCCTTGTCCATGGGATTCTCCAGGCAAGAATACTGGAGTGGGTTGCCATTTCCTTCTCCAGGGGATCTTCCTGACCCAGGGATGGAACCCAGGTCTCCAGTATTGCACACAGATTCTTTACCAACTGAGCTACACGAGAAGCCTAAGTGAAAGTGAAAGGCACTTAGTCGTGTCTGACTCTTTCGACCCCATGGACTGTAGAGTCCATGGAATTCTCCAGGCCAGTATACTGAAGTGGGTAGCCTTTCCCTTCTCCAGGGGATCTTCCCAATCCAGGGATCGAATCCAGGTCTCCTACATTGCAGATGGATTCTTTACCAGCTGAACCACAAGGGAAGCCCAAGAATACTGGAGTGGGTAGCCTATCCCTTCTCCAGCAGATCTTCCCGATCCAGGAATCAAACTCGGGTTTCTGCATTGCAGATGGACTCCTTACCAACTGAGCTATCAGGGAAGCCATGGGGAAGTAACACTTAAGTGTCCCAAAAATACTCTAAGAAATGACACCACCTGGGGGTGATCCCAGGAGGTGAGGACATGTGGGTTTGCTCCCATGGGCCCCACACCAACCCAACCCTGTAAATACACTAGCTGGTTAAAGGTTAGGATCTTAAGGAAAACAGTGGACTGCCCTGCTCATACCAGTGATGAGAGCTTAATCAGAACGTTCCAAAAGACATTAGAGTTCCTGAAAAGTGAGTTCACTGAAAAGTGATCCACCTCCTTGGGGTACTGGTCATTACAGGACACGCCTGATCTCTGACAACAGGGAAGAAACTGCTGGCAGGCGTAGGGGGTTGGGTGGGCAGGCTGGGGAGAGTTGCGTTGCTGCATCGGGAGGTCCACACCTGTCCTAACTGCACACCTGGAGGGAGTCCGGGCAACAGACCTCTGACTGTAACTTCACAGTGCGGCTAAGAAAGTGGCTCCAACTCGTGTTTACCCCTTACGGCCCAGACCAGTGGGATGTCCAGCCCCGCCCGGCCACCCAGAGGCCTCACCTTTATCCTGCCACCGCTGAGCTCCTCGCTGAGCTTCAGCCTGGCGTCCACCACCCTCTTTAAGTCTCTCTGCAGGCGACGTCCAAAATCCCTGAACATCGTGGAGCCTCCCGAAAGAACGACATTCTAGAAGACACAAAACAGAGGTTTCCTCGTGTGAAATCACCTGCTCGCAACACACTCCCCACCCACCCTTCAGTCGTCTGAGTGACACACGTCAACCTGTATGAGAAGCTAATCACTGAGGCAAAGTTAGCGCTATCAAGGAAGAAGTATAAATCGGGGCTTCCTGGCGGTCCAGTGGTTAAGAATCCACCTTGCAATGGAAGGGACACAGGTTCAGTCCCTGGTGGGGGAAGGAAGAGCCCGCGTGCCTTGGGGCAACTAAGTCCGTGCCACAACTACCGAGTCAGTGGGCCAGGGCCAAAGACCCCACAGGCTTGCAACGAAGACCCCGCGTGTCACAACTAAGACCCGTGGCAGCCAAATATAAACATAATTTTTTTTTTAAAGCATAAACTGAGTTTTTCTCCTGCGTCACAAAGTCTCTCTTGGTGCTTTTCCTCCACCACAACCAAGTAAAACCATGCTGCCTGTCCCACTTCTCTAGGGGGCATCGTCTACCCGCAGCCCTCCCCACAGGCCTCTGGCTTCTCTTGACAAATCGCAAATCTGCACGTTTCTGACAACATCCCGCCCCGACATCAGTGTCGCCAGTGACCACTGCCACACCCGGTCATCTGTGGCAGAATCGCTCAAAAGCAACAGGAGGGGGCTTGGCTCCTGTCAAGAGTCAGGGGGCCACCCACCTACACTGCACCCAGGGGTCACCCCTCAACGCGGCCGGGAGCTGAGAGCGCCAGGACCAAGTCCAGGACGGGTCGGACAGCAACCTTAACAGAGTAAAACAAGGGTCTTCTGATCTCCGTCTGTTTTTTTTAATTTTTAATTGGAAGATAATTGCTCTGCAGTGTTGCGCTAGCTGCCGCTGTAAGACACGCTGTGAATCAGCGTGTATATGCACACCCCCGCCTCCTGAGCTTCCCTCCCCACCCCACCCCGCCGGGGCGTCACAGAGCACCACGACCTCCGTCTTCTCGAAGAGACTCCTGCTAACACCTTCACACAAACTGCCTACCTGTGAGCTACGAAGAACCACAGCTCAAAAGCATTCTTGGTTATCTGGGGCACTGGCTTGTAGAATAAGCCTCACAGTACAATTCTTAACCTCATAAATTTACATTAATATAACTTTAATCTATTACTGCGACTGCAATTCTGTCACCTGTTCCATTAATACTTTCTAGCATTTTTAACTCCAGTCCAGAATACAGTCATGGGCCAGTTACTGCAATTACCAGTCATATTTCTGTAATGGATTTTTTAATTTACAAATTAATTCATCAGAGTATGAAAAATGAATGTTCATTATGATATTTCAGAAGCATTGCAAGATCTTCAGTCGCTTGCAAAGGCATAACATGTAAGATTCATTCATTCATTTACATAAAACAGTGCTGTGTATACATGGTTAAATGATTTTGGACAAAGTTGCCAAGATGCTTCAATAGGAAAAGAATAGTCTTTTTCAACAAATGATGGTGAATAATTAATATCCATGGAGGGGAATTGAACATTTACTAACTACCTTACTTCACACACACAACTGAATTCAATATGGATCATATATTTAAGGGCTAAAACATACAGAATCTCTAGAAGAAAATATTTCCTTAAAATCTTCATAACTATAACACAGGCAGAGGAGAGGGCATGCTCTGCTGGCCATGTTCTCAGCCTACCTTCTCCAGTGGTAACTGGCTGGCTTTCTGGAAGTAAGACTGGTTCGCTAACTAGTGTTTTATGAGCATCAGAATGTTACATGAACCTATTATTTTCAACCCGAGTGGCTCTTCAGAGTTATCCTGAGAGTTTAAATTTAGCTGACAGGCAGTGTTGGCTTTGGTCTATTATCACCTATGCTCGTCCCACTTTCAGAGTGGTGGAAAAAAACAAAAATAGAGAAATAAGTGAAATTACCAATACATGGATTCTCTCCATCTCATTTCAAGAGAAGCAACAGTGCTTATCTTAATGGTTTTGCACCTTAGAAAATAGGAACATTTAGCCTCACAGGATTCTTAATCAATTTCCACACAGAAAAGTAAGCAGATATTCTTCTAAGGGAAGTCTTTCAATACGATATCACAAATAGTAAAACTTTAATACTGTAATTTAAGCCCCTCACTTACAGGAAGGAAACAGCCTCCTAAGGCAGACACCGCAAGACATGTGTACAGAGAGCTCTCAGCAGAAAGCCCAGCTCAGAGAAAGCATTTCTAATGCCCTCCTTAACTAATACCATCTTTGAAGTCATGAAAGAACACTGTAACCCCCCACCTTACCCCACTGTTTGTACAGCACAGGCCAACACGAACTCTTAAAATAAGATTTTCTAACTCAGCATTTAACAGCTGAGCAAATATGTACTAAGGCTCCCTTTGGAAATCCTCATCTCACTAAGGTTCTCGTCTTACGCTCTCATCCACACACATGCCCTTCCCATCGCACCCCAGCCCACGTTCCCACCCCGCCCCTGGTCTCGCCGGGTCCTTTCAGGCACTGCTCTCCTAACAAGACGTCACTGTGTCTCAAAGGTCCTGGCCCCCCTCCCTCCGATCAAGGGGCCGCTCTTTCCCTGAGTGTGAGCAGTCAGAGGTCAGGGGCTCACGAGGTGCTCCGCACGCTCATCCGTTCACGCGGCCCCACACGACCTGGGAGCCGGCTGGTGCAGGCCCAGAACCTGACCTATCGCAAGGGGGGAGACGCAGACTGTACACCCAAACGAACGAGGGACAGCAGCGTCACACTGGCAGGTGGCACACGCCAGGGAGGAAGCCCTGAAGTGGAAAGGGGGAACGGAGCGTGAGGGAGGCTGAGATGGACGCTGCCGGCAAGCCTCGCTGGAAGACAACGTGCCAGCAAGGACGTGAAGGCAGAGAGGAAGCAGGTCAGGGGTGCGCCTGGAGTAGCTCCCTGGCAGGGGCGGCAGGGGCAAGGGCCCTGGGGCAGGAATGTGCTCGGTGTGTCTGTGAAGCGGCCAGGAGGGAAACGAGGGAGGCTGGGGTGCAGAGGTGGACCGGACCTCTGTGACTGTCCTGCTGGACCCTGACACGACTTCCCGCGGGCTCCCCAGTCCTGTCTTATCTCCCCCAGGCAACTCCCAGCACAGCACCTTGGTGACCACGATAAAGCTTGTCACCCAGTCACTACTCCTGCCCCCACCCCCTGGACAGCTTCTCGGCTCTCTCAGGCCGGGAGCTGAAGCCCTGCCATTAGCCCCCATGGTCCCAGGCTGCTGCACAGGCTGCTCGCTGCACAACTCCAGGCCGAGCGCTCAGGTCAGGCAGGGGCTGGTACCTCCCTCCAGGTGCCAACCTTGCCACTGACTCTCCTAGTACCACCTGGGGGATGCGGTAGGCGTGGCCTTTTCATTTCTGAAAGGTTTCGGGGTGGCAGGGAAATCAGTGGAATTCACTGCACACTGAATAAGTAAATGGGATCACTAGACCCTGCCACGCTCACTCAGACACCACGCCCACCCTGCCCGCGTCTGCACACAGGTCTTCTTGGCCTCAGCCACCCTGTCCTCCACCCGTGGAGGTGGCTCACCCGTCCACCTCTGCCCTGGACCTTCCGGGAATCAACTTCAGCTGAGAGGGACCCTCTCCCCTGTATTGCCATCATGCAAAGTCTTTATGAAGGTCTCATAAGAAGTAAAAACTCAAAATGTACTCATGTGCTGAAAGTCTTAGCAAGTCTGATTAATGATTTACTAAATTACAGAATTCCTCCCTTTTCCTCAACTGAGTCAATTCAAATAATAAAAAAATGCATATTTCAACAACTACTTTATCAGAATATAATGTTTTTAAAATGTAGCATTTTCTGAACGAAACCAAAACGCAGCAGTGGTCACAGGACTGGAAAAGGTCAGTTTTCATTCTAATCCCAAAGAAAGGCAATCCCAAAGAATGTTCAAACTACCCCACAATTGCACTCATTTCACAGGTGAGCAAAGTAATGCACAAAATTTTCCAAGCCAGGCTTCAACAGTACGTGAACCATGAACTTCCAGATGTTCAAGCTGGACTTAGAAAAGGCAGAAGAACCAGAGATCAAATTGCCAACATCTGTTGGATCATTGAAAAAGCAAGAAAATTCCAGAAAAACATCCACTTCTGCTTCACTGACTACGCCAAAGCCTTTGACTGTGTGGATCACAACAAACTGT
The DNA here is from genome assembly GCF_963930625.1 of Muntiacus reevesi. Taxonomy (NCBI): domain Eukaryota; kingdom Metazoa; phylum Chordata; class Mammalia; order Artiodactyla; family Cervidae; genus Muntiacus; species Muntiacus reevesi. The sequence continues at coordinate 108,732,259 of NC_089254.1, read as the reverse complement.
GGAAAATTCTGAAAGAGATGGGAATACCAGACCACCTGACCTGCCTCTTGAGAAATCTGTATGCAGGTCAGGAAGCAACAGTTAGAACCGGACATGAAACAACAGACTGGATCCAAATCGGGAAAGGAGTATGTCAAGGCTGTATATTGTCACCCTGCTTATTTAACTTATATGCAGAGTACATCATGAGAAATGCTGGGCTGGACAAAGCACAAGCTGGATCAAGACTGCCGGGGGAAATATCAACAACCTCAGATATGCAGATGATACCACTCTTATGGCAGAAAGGAAAGAGGAACTAAAGAATCTATTGATGAAAGCGAAAGAGGAGAGTGAGAAAGCTGGCGTAAAACTCAACATTCAAAAAACAAAGATCATGGCATCCGCTTCCATCATTTCATGGCAAATAGATGGGTAAACATTGGAAACACTGAGAGACTTCATTTTCTTGGGCTCCAAAACCACTGCACATGGTGACTGCAGCCATGAAATTAAAAGATGCTTGCTCCTTGGAAGAAAAGCTATGACCAACCTAGACATCACATTTAAAAGCCGAGACATTACTTTGCCAACAAAGATCCATCTAATTAAAGCTTTGGTTTTTAAAGTAGTCATGTACAAATGTGAGAGTTGGACCATAAAGAAAGCTGGGTGCCAAAAAATTAATGCTTTTGAACTGTGGTGTCGGAGAAGACTCTTGAGAGTCTCTTGGACTGCAAGGAGATCCAACCAGTCCATCCTAAAGAAAATCAGTCCTGAATACTCACTGCAAGGACTGATGCTGAAGCTGAAGCTCCAATACTCTGGCCACCTGATACGAAGAACTGACTCACTGGAAAAAGACCCTGATGCTGGGAAGGACTGAAGGCAGGAGGAGACGGGGATGACAGAGGATGAGGTGATCGGATGGCATCACCGCCTTGGCGGACATGAGTTTTAGCAAGCTCTAGGAGATGGTGATGGTCACGGAAGTCTGGCGTGCTGCAGTCCATTGGGTCGCAAACAGTTGGACACGTCTGAGTGACTGACCTGAACTGAAGAAGTAAAAACTCAAAGTGCACTAACCTGCTGGAAGTCTTAGCAAGACTGATTACTGATTTACTAAATTAAAGAATTCCTGACTTACCTTAACTGAGTCAAATAACAAAAATGCATATTTCAACACTTTATTGGGATAAATTTTTTTAAAACACCACAGCATTTTCTCTGAACTAAACCAGAACATTATGGTGTCATTTCAAATTCCTGGCCTCACTATGAACAGTCCTAACGGTGACCACAGGCTTATTTAGCAGGTGCCGGATGATGGTCGCTGTCCCATGTAAGCAAGCCTCTCACGGCATTATGAAGCAGGCGCTGCCACACCATTTCACAGATAAAAGAGCAGGGCCGGCAGTTAGATCACAGCCCAGAGCCACACAGCGAGTAGGCTGCAGGCCTGACTGCACAGCCCGAACTCATGGCCGTGGGGTTTAGAGCCCATGATAAAATGGCGGTAGTTAACATTCACTTCACACAAAACTGCCCACACCCAGTCTCGAGCTCAACCCTGCGCATGCGTTCTCTGAGCGAATCCTCGCGAGAGTTCAGAGGGACCGTTACGCAGATCACACACCCCATGCTCCAGGGCAGACGGCGGCTACGAGAGCGCGAAGAAAGCCCGCGGTCTGGCTCCGGAGCGACACACTCTTACATGTTATGATACAAAAACTGACACTCCTCGAGAAACTTTCAACAAAAGCCGACATTAATGTGATTCATTCTAAAGAAAATTTAAAAGACCAGGTGATCCTTTATCACACGTAACGAGAGCGGTGGGTAAGTCTCCAAGGTGCGAGTTTCTAGCAGTCAGCCCGCCTCAGGAAAGACGTTCCTCCAACACCCAGTCACCGCCTCCCACCAGCTCCCGTGGGATCCTGACTGGAGATCCTGACGAGCTCAGAGCCCGCTGACCCACGCGAGCAGCTAGCATGTCAGAAGGCGTCCGCTTCATCCGGTCTGCAAATCAGGCCGGAACCTGCCCATCAGGAAGCATCACTAGTCATCACACCAAGTGTGTCCTGGGAGAGAAGGAAAGCTTGACCTGAGCTAGAAAAATACCAAAAACTTAAAACGCAGGAAAAGGAGTTGGATACTGAAGCAGATGTAGGGTGGAGCATAAGATACCATTTAAAAAAAAAAAAAAAAGGATGCTTCTGAAAAACGTTAATTCCCTAAGAAAATGTGCAACACAATGCTAGGTTACTATACAAGATACAAAATATAAATACAGCATGATATATTTACCTGCCTCCTATATTTCAAGAAAAGGAGAAAGACAAAGTGATAATTGATAAGCAGTGATTACTGTTTTATTAAAGATTTTGCTACTTCTCAAATTTTCTAATTTGGAAATAGTTATCTCTGCTTATCTGCAGAGTCTAGGTTTTCCTAAGACTGTATTTTCACAGTGCTGTCCGCCAACTTGCTGAAAGGCCACAGACCCCAATCTGCACAGCATACCATTTACTCATCTGCTTGTTCAAGATACCCCTCTAGTGGACTGGACTTTTCCAACAGGTCCTTACTTTGCTGCATAAATCTCTATTCCATGATGTGAAATAAAAAGTCTCAGTCGTAATTACCTCTATAGAAGGAAAGGCCCTGTCTTTATATGCCATTAAAAAAACATCCTGGCCAACATCATCATATACACTACCCAGAGCCTGTCAGTCACCTTTTTAAGTAGAAAGACAAAGTCTGTCTACAAAGTCCACTGATTACCTTACATGGGATTAAAGACAACAAAAGTTCCACTCCTGTATCAAGTGTATTTTGTGCTAGGGGCTCTATCCTTATTCTTCATCCAGCTTGACAGATTCGCAGTGCCCCCTGCCCACCATCCTGTGTACCTCAGTCGGCTTCCTCTCGAAACTGTAGGTGCAAAATAGCTGCATGTTCTGCTGGGATGGCAGTGTTTGGGTTCTGCCCTGCTCCCTGAAGAGATTTCAATGTCAACCACTCCCTACAGGTTGGGATAACCTCAGAGTGACTAGCTGCTAATAGTGGTTCTCAGTTCAGCTGCATATCAAAATCATCTGGGAAGCTTAAAATCCAAATGCCCAGAAAATTATATCAGAATCTCGGGGTGAGACCCAGACATCTGTGTACTTTACGGCTCCTGGGGTGATGCCCACAGACAGTCAGGGCCAAAAACATCTTGTTTCCAGCAGCATCTGCTGCCTGGAATGACTTGGCCTCGTGGGAAAGTCACGGGCCAAGAGTCAGCTCTCACACGCTAGTCCTCTCCAGACCCAACTTCCATCACACTTAGAGACTGAACAGAAGGGGAGGCATGTGAATACCCTTCTTTTTAAAAATTAATCTTTAAATTTTTCTTCTTTGCACAGGCTTTCTCTAGTTGCAGCCAGCAGGGGCTAGTCTTCATTGCAGTGTGTGGGCGTCTCACCGCGATGGCTTCCCTTGTTGTGGAGCAAGGGCTCGGTAGTTGCAGCTCACAGGCTCAGTAGTTGTGGGGCATGGGCCTAGTTGCTCTGTGGCATGTGGAATCTTGGACCAGGGATGGAACCTATGTCCCTTGCATTGGCAGGTAGATTCTTATCCACTGGACCACCAGGAAAGTCCCATGAATAACCTTCTTATCTACAGGCCAGAATGAAATAAAAATTAGATTATGACTCCTTTTGTCTAAAACAATTGTTTGGCTTTTGCAAAGATTCTCAGTTTTCAAAGCTACATTGTATTCTCCACCAACTTCTTTTTCTTGACTACTAGCTTGAGGAAAGTGTCAAATCAAGGCCCGAGGAGGTCTCAGGTGTTTTCAGTAGGGCCTACAATAAGCCTTCTGCTCACTTCACCATACAACACTTCCCCTACAGTTTCCACAACTGGGCCTGGGAAACACAAGAAATCCTGACCCTGCTGATCAAGGCGGTGCCTTGGGAGCAGGTGAGGCAAAGGGGAGACACCTTCCTCTGAAGCCAAGGGCAGACCTCGGGGCCCCAGGGAGCTGCCTGAGAGCCTTCCCTGCGGGTTCCCCTATAACCCTCTCTACCACCAGAGTTGCCCGTCTGAGCCTGTGGGGACTGGAGGGACTGTGCATGAAGGTAGAAGTCAGGAACCCAGCCTACTGCAGGGCCTCATGCCTGAGGGGTAACTCAGCAGGGCTCAGCAGACAGCAATCGTGAGCTTGTGTGGGTGCAAACTGCTTTCCACTTCCTGGATGGTTCACTGAGCACTTTGGAAGCCCCACGGCAGGTGCCTGGGACACTGACAAGAGTGGGCCCAGCAGGCAGGAAGAAGCGTCGGCAACAGAGAAGAGAATGACAGTAAGACTGGAGAGGAAAGACATGATCCCAAAGACATGCCCACTCAGCTCTCTGGAGCAAGATGCCCGTGTGCTCTGCAGAAGCACTTGTATGTACCATGTCTCTAACCAGAAGAGGGCTTTAGAGTTACTTGTAAAATCCCACCGACCGTACATCCATGCATTTCATGAACACAGACGTCACGGTGGAAGGTTCTGTCCATAGCAAGCTCACGTCCATGCTCACGAGGAGGAGCTCACGATAGGAAGTGGGACCACGAGTACAAAGTGAATCTGAAGAACCAGGCTGCCCGCCCAAGAGCCTGTAACCCGGGGTGACAGCCTCCAGAGACAACGGGCAGAGCAGAGGCCAGTGGGGGCCACGGGTCTCAGGGATAGAGAAGCCTGAAAACCATAGTAACTCAAAATATACAAGCACCCCTATGTTCACAACATTATAACTGCCAAGATGTGGAAGCAATCTTAAGTGCCCATCAACAGATGAATGGATAAAGAAGATGTGGTACATATATACAATGAAATGTTACTCAGACATAAAATGAATGAAATAATGCCATTTGCAGCAACATGGATGGACCTGGAGGGCATTAGGCTAGAGGGATAAAGTAGAAAAAAATACTGTATGATATCACATATATGGAATATAAAAAACGAATGAACATACAAAAAAGAAGTAAGACACAGCTATAAAGAACAATCTGCTTCCCTGGTGGCTCAGCTGCTAAAGAATCCTCTTGCAATGCGGGAGACCTGGGTTCAATCTCTGGGTTGGGAAGATCCCCTGTGTTGAGGTCCTTTAATGGACCGGAACCTGGTGGTATAGAGTCAACGATAAGAAAGTAAAAGAGAGAAAGAGGCTGATATTCCCTGGTTTACGCAGAGGACCAATAAAACCCTTGACACAGGACTTGCATCGCTCACGAGGGCACCAGGTGCCCCCTCGAAGGGGTAAAGGCACAAAGTGCCTTCTCAAGAGGGTCTTAGAAGCCCGGGCAGGAAAGTGAGCATGACAGGTCTCCACGCTCCAGAGAGTCAGCCAGAGAGAGAGAGAGAGGAAAGAAAGAGAAACAAAAAAGACCCAGGGACCCAAGCTCTGATGGAGCACAGGTGCTTTAATGATTTTCTTATGAGTATATATAGGCTGTGGTACAAGAAACTTCTTTTGGGAATGATAGAGATCAGAAAACCAAACGTACAGCAACTGTTACCAAGGGAACAAGGGGTAATGTTAGTCACAAGGTCAGGACACAATCCACATCTCAAGAAAGGGGAGCGAGACTAAGGAGTTTTATTGTAAAGAGAATGTTTACTAAAGGAGACCCACGCCTGCCTCACACAATGACCTCAGTCCCTGGGAGCAGCGTGCTGCTCCGCTTGAAGAGGGACAGAGGACCCATGAGAGACAGACGTAGGAATCCTCCCGCCAAACACCCGGACACCCCTGGAGAAGAGAACAGCCACCCACTCCAGTATTCTGGCCTGGAAAAGTCCATGGAGTGAACAGTGCATGGGGTCCCAAAGAGTCGGACACAACTGAGCAACTTTCACTTTCCATGGAGAACAATCAGTGGTTGCCAGCAGGATCAGGGGGAAGAGGCCAGATACGAGTAGGGGATTGACAGATACAAGCTATTCTGCATAAAATAAACTACAAAGATATACTGTACAACTCGGGGAATATAGCCAGCATTTTATAATAACTACAAGTCCAAGACCAGTTTGCTCCATTTCACCTAGGTCCATCTAGTTCTGGGGCTGAGGGTCGTCCTCTATGAAATAAGGAGCTCAGGCTACCAGGCCATCTCTACTTCCTATAATACTACTGAAAGTGAACTCAGCTGTCTAATGAGAAAAATCTCACCCCATCATGAACCTTCGTAACCACTGGCACAAATTTCGTTTCCATTTCAATGAAATGGAGACTAAAGAGAGCACAACTGCTCCATGTTTTCACGGACAGACACAGCTAATGTCGGGTGAGATTTAAGAAGTAAAGCGAACAAAGCGTGAATTTTATTAAACTTTAATACTCTCTTCTGTCTCTAGTTTCCCTTTCTTGCACATTTTATTGGAGGAGAGATGTTTAATTAAGCACATGTAACAATAAAAATCAAATCCTACTGGCCTCCAAAGTCAAATTCCCTGAGGGTTCTCAGTCCCTTTGCCGAATCCCCAGGTTGAGAAATCTGTTGTGGGTCCTAGAACTTTCTTAACAGTGTGGGAATTTTTTTAGTATAATTGTTCTGCCTCCTGAGAAATCTGTATGCAGGTCAAGAAGCAACAGTTAAAACTAGACATAGAACAGTGGATTGGTTCCAACTTGGGAAAGGAGTACGTCAAGGCTGTATGTTGTTACCTACTTCTATGCAGAGCACATCATGCGAAACGCTGGGCTGGATGAAGCACAAGCTGGAATCAAGACTTCTGGGAGAAATATCAATAGCCTCAGATATGCAGATGACACCACCCTTATGGCAGAAAGCGAAGAGGAACTAAGGAGCCTCTTGATGAAAGTGAAAGAGGAGAGTGAAAAAGCTGGCTTAAAACTCAACATTCTAAAAAAGAAGACCATGGCATCTGGTTCCATCAATTCATGGCAAATAGATGGTGAAACAGTGGAAACAGAGACTTTATTTTCTTGGGCTCCAAGATCACTGCAGATGGTGACTACAGTGATGAAGCTGAAAGACACTTGCTCTTTTGAAGAAAAGCTATGACCAAGCTAGATGGCATATTTAAAAGCAGAGACGTTACTTTGTCGACAAAGGTCCGTCTAGTCAAAGCTATCGTTTTTCCAGTAGTCATGCATGGATGTGAGAGGTGGACCATAGAGAAAGCTGAGCACTGAAGTATTGATGCTTTTGAACTATGGTGTATCACTTATGACAACAGAGAATGAGATGGTTGGACTCAACGGAAATGAGTTTGAGCAAGCTCTGGGAGTGGGTGATGGACACGGAAGCCTGGCGTGCTGCAGTCCATGGGGTTGCAAATAGTCGGACATGACTGAGCGAGTGAACTGAACTATAAAAACCAAATTATAATTTGTTTTCACCCATAAAAAGTTGTCTACATAGGAAAATGTTCCTATAATAAAAATAATATTTGTTAACTATAAAATTTCAAATAATTTTAAAACACAAAAAGTAGAAAGTAAAATTTATCCATCTCCAAACCCCAAAGATATTTTATTTTCTTTGAGTTCGGCATGTATCATTCAAAACCTTTTCAAATATATATGTATGTATGTATATAACATACACAAACTACATTTTAAATTAAATCAAATAATAGTATATATAAGTTTTACGATTTGCCTTTTCACTTAACATATAGTATAACATCTCTTCATTTGAATTTACATTGATTCACCTCATTCTTTCTGAAGACTGCACAGGACTCACCCTCACTGCTGGGCCTGATGGTCCCCTCTAAGCTCAGCCCCCCAAGCTGAGGAGGTAAGACTCGGCAGAGGGCAACCACGGGTGAAGGAGGGCCAGCTGACCGCCACTTCCTGCTCTCAACATCCAGCTGTCAACAACATCTTTTATCCTGTAATTACACAGACTAGCCTTTTCTCATCTCAGGTTTCAAAGCTCCCTGGTCACACAGAATTTTGGAAACATTATTACATGGGTATTTTCCACCTGATGCTTCATTCAGGATCTGACTTCCTCCCGACAACAGCGCATGTGGTGCAAACCGTGAAGCAAGACCAGCGAATTCATGGAGAGCAGGCGGGGAAGGGCTGCTTTTATCTTTCGGTCACTATGCAGGGTTAAAATTGTCCAATTTAAAATACAGCTGGCCAGATAAGAATAAAGATACAGAAGACTTAAAGACTTCCGGTTAACTGAGCCCTATTTCCAAACATTTACATCACAGCACTCCAAGAAGAACATTTCACCAGTATGCTGACCTTTAACAGATCCTACAAGACCGGGGTGAGACAGGAACGTCTGCACACTGATGGTAAGAACCTGTTCTTCTAAGAATGTTGGGCCTTAGACTGTGGGATGAAACCCAGGCGCCTCACCCAGGCAGCTCATACCTTATACAGCGGACGGCGAACGTCGATGGGGCAGTTCTGTATGACTTCATCGACCACCTCCGAGATGGACTCCATGAAATCCGGGTTGGCAAACTGGATTTTGTACAAATATAAAAGAAACATTACATACTTCTCTCAGTAATTTTTTTTAAAGTGACTTTAATAAATATGGAATGTACTGTAACTTTTAAAGGCGTCAGGCTGGAATGACCATGTCAAATGTTAGTATGTCAAGCGAACCCAAGTGAGTGTGCATGGGGTGATGGTGACACGTCCCGGCGACATGTGTGGGCTCAGTGAGGGGAAAACATCACACGGGAGCCAAGAGCGCCCAGCCCTGCGTCAGGACACACCAGGAATCCTGCTGTCTGAGGCTGTAAATCACATGTGTGTGATGTTACGGAAGCACTGTGAGTACAGAACAAGTGTATCACTTACGAGTATTAATGTCATGTAAAAATTAGCCAGGATGCAAGAGAAAACACAGCCAATGAACGATCACACTGTAAACCTGAGCCAGAAACCTGGTGGGGGTGCAAGGTGGGACAGTTCAGGGGGGCGGCTTTTAAATGAAGCAATACGGTGACGGTCACGTCACTGAGTCAACAGCCTTCAGTTCAGTTCTGTAAGTCAAATAAGGTAAAGTGCAAAAGAATCTGATTTTAAAAATTTGAACTATGCTTTAAAAATGAAGGACACCTTTAACGGACTCAAGAAGGTAACATCCGGGTGCTCACTGGTCATGGCTGGCTTTATGTCTGTTTTAAATCTGTAATATCAAAGGGCACGAATGAGTGTTAGACTGTGGTGAGGCAACGCTGTCAGCCATTTCCCTGCACAAAAGGTCACACATACCCGGAAACAGGCAGCAGCGTGTAACCTACCTAGCAAAAGCAAACTGAATTAGAAAAATAAGCCAAAATGCAAACACAACCCATTTTATTTAAACCTTAAAATGTTGTCTCTTCATTACTTTATCTGTAAGAGTAATAAGTCTTTGTAACTACAGTTAACACGGTGAGGCCTGTACTTCCTAAAGCCCGTCTAACTGACGGAAAGGTGCTGCTCAGAGAGGAGCTCTGACTAACTTGCAGCAGGAAACACGGCAGGACCCGCCGTCCGGGTTCAGAACTGGAGGTGGGACGGGCCGTCACAAAGAATGGGAAGGTCACTGCCCTCCTGCGCCCACACTGATGGTCTGCCAGGATTAACTAGCTTTCCAGTCACTATGAGAGCAACTCCATTTCCATTATCTTCTACTGCTCTCAAAGCAGCTTCCTAATCACTCGTTAGCTGTTTTTTTAACAGAAAGCCGGGTCTAAAGAGGGCAACAGTCAAGCAGGTGATCACACAGGGTGCTGGTTAGCTGCCGGGCGTACAGCGGGCGCCCGGCGGGCCTCACGGGAAGGCGACCCGAGGACTGCTGCCCACGTGCACCAGGGGGCAGCATCGCTCCACCACACGCGGCGGACGTCACTCTCAAAAAGCCCGCAGCTTTACCTCTGGGTGAAAGAAAATCTCAGGGCCCAGGAACCTTTCATAGCCGACATCTATGACGAATTTCTTCTGGTTGATGGCGTTGATCCCCGTGTACTGTTTGATCCACTTCCGAGGATCCACATCGTACTTGGCGAACTCCTTGACTATGTCAGGGCAGATGTAGCAGTATTTCTCCTGCAGATACACACACACGGAAGTCACCAGGGTCTGCCTCTGACCGAGACCCAGTAACCTCAACCCTGGGCACCCCAAAACCAGTCCTGCCCGCTCATCACAACTCCAGTGCAGACACGGTCAAGCCTCACAGGCTTCTCATGACTTCGCTCTGGACTGTGAGTGAACCTGCTTGCCCTGCAGCTCGGCTATTAATCTCAGCCTTCCCCTGTCATGTTCTGCTGCTCATCAGCTGAAGCGCTGTCTGACGGCATGCACTAAGCATCCTGTCTCCACCTCCGGTCTCCTTATTCCTCGTGGCCCCACGCGGCGCCTGCCCGGGCACTCACGGCCGTCCACCAGGACCAGCAAACCTGCGCTGCAGCCCCACGCAGAACGCAGCCGACTCCAGCCCATGCCGGACACGGCTGACCACGGGTCGTGAACCTGCTGTGCAGTCTGACACGGCACGGCCACCAGCTCCACGACACAGACACGCAGGACTCACGACAAAACACACCCCCTCCACCCCCCGCCCTCTGGAGCACACACCCCAGCGGAGAGTCAGGAGCGTAAGCAACGGCCGTGACGAATAAGCAGATGACAGGGCACGGTGTAAGGTGCCAGGCACCACGGACAGAAGAGGCCGACAGGCAGGACGGAGCGGCCATGCACTGCGGCCTGAGAACCCGCTCCTGGTTTTCACCCCAGCACCAGCACCAGCCTGAGACGTGGCATCTCGTGATGCCCCCCTGGGGATCTCTAGTCCATCACCTGTCGTGAGAGCTGACCTCAGCAGAGCAGCAGGTGGCTCTTGGGTACCAGATCCTGAAATAAGCTTCCTGTGGGCAACGTGGGCTGCCAGGACCGTGAGTGCCAGGCCCACCAGCCTCAGGCCTGCAGAGACCACCCCTGTGGGGTGCAGGGGCTCCACCACCTTTCCAGGACGCCCCCGCCCTGGTCTCACGGAGTGAGGGGAGGACTAGCCGCAGGCCGGGCAGCTGGCTGAAGGGACAGGGGTCTCTCTCACCCCCCCACCTCAGAGCTGAGCCACATGCTGAGCGGCCTGAACACACCAGATCCAGGTTCGGAGTCAGCACCGGGCCCCAGAGAGCCCGCGACAAGGGAAAGGCTACCACGGGGACCTGGAAAGCAGCCCCTCGGTCACCACTCAGGGCTCCCCTCCCCCACGTCCACCCCGAGGGCCGGTCAGAAGGGGCGGGGAGGGGACAAAAAGAAAGGCAAGGAAGGGAGGGCAAATGGGGGAGGTTTTAGTCTAAAAGGACGCTCCCGTGACCTTCCCAGGGGGAGAGGGCAGATCTGGGGTTGGGCCGGGGCTGCAAGCTTGGCTCTGAGGCACCCCCTCCCTGGAAGCTCCCATCCTGGACACCCAGGGCAGCGGGGGCCCCTCCTCAGGAACCCCAGCCCCAGAACACCTGTGCTCACCGAGGGCAGGGAATCGAGGGAGTGCCCCAATCTCCCTTTCCTTCAAGCCCCTCACTGGGTGCTTAGTAGGGGGCAGGCAGGGGAGGCTAAAGCCCCTGAGGTTCAGGCGCTGTGTGCTCTATGAGAAGGGGGGACGCCCAAGGCCCCCTGTCACCCCCACATTTAAATGCTTCTCCTTAAACAAATGAAACCCTTGCTCTTCATCTACATAATAATCACCCTTGCGTTATGAAGACTCTCTTGCATTTTGGCTAAAGTGGAAAACAGTAATGTGTCCTGATCTTCAGTAATCTATCCTGATTTTCAACCTGAAAAGAAAGCTCCTTTAAAAAGGGTCTGTCAGCTGCTACATACAGAGAAACACAAAGACCAGACTGATGGGCCGGGTCAAGCGGGTACTTTTAGAAAGGACTGGTAAGACGTTTTTCTTCTCATCTTACTGATTTGATCTTAAAACCCTCTAACCTTTCCAGCATGGTCATTACAGTCTAGAAACGACAGGGGGCGGGGTGGGGGGTCTGAGCAATGACCCCATCCTGGAACAGCATTCCTCTGGGCTGTAATTCACAGGGCCCAGAACCACACTCTACAGGTGCTGGAAATGCATCTGAAAACTGGCTGACTTCACCAGACCCCTGATATCACTGCTCATGCTGCTCCCGAAGCTAGAGATGAACTTGGAGGGAGGGGAGGCAGATGCGCCCAGCTAACTGAAGTTCTAACTTAATTAGGCTCCTTGAAATGATGCTGGACTGGGTCCGGTGCTCAACCCCGGCCACCAAGCTGCTCTCATTAACAGCGGGAACCCCCGCAAGCATAAATGGATGGAGACCCACGTTCTCGGGGAGGGAGCAGGAAGGACAATGAAGCCGGGAGCGGGGAGGCAGTGGCAGCAAGGGAAGCCTCCAAACACCATTTCTCTCGCCCCCAGACTGGCCTGCCCCCCGGCTGTCTCTACCTTGATGGCTTTGGCGGTCTCCAGCGACTGCTCCGGGGGGATCCCCGCCTCCCGCTCCCGCAGCAGCTGCTGGATGAAATAGGTGATATCCCGCCCTGCGATGGGGATGTGCTTGATGCAGCTCCCAATCACGTAGCCTTCTGCCTGGGGAAGGAGAGGAGGGGAGGCCTGTAAGCGAGTCCAGGAGGCGCGGGCTCCCGGCGCCGAGTCAGCCCTGCCCCAGCCCCGCCCCGCCGGACACCACGGCGTTTCCTGCGGCCGCACTCTGCTGCGGAGGGCTGGCTCGGGCCTGGGAGCAAGCGCGGTTCCCTTAGCAGAACCTGACGTTCTCGTCAAGAATGTGAAGAGAAAATCCCGTAAAACAGTCATTTCCAGAAAGTACGGCTGCCTGTCAGAACAACAGATGAATCCTCCTTTTGTTCCTCTAACGAAAAGGAAAAGGTTTTATTCATAACTCTTACAGCAACTAGAAATGGACCTGTAGAGAAAAGTCAGCAAGCTGGTTAGCGGGCAGGACGCAGGTTCCAACAACCTGGACTCGGTCCGGTTCCACTGCTGTGGGCGGAGGGACCGTGGACGCTGGCAACACGTTTCAGCCGCGGCGCCTTCATCCGTTCTGTGGGGCAGATGGGGCTGACGGTGGTGGTACAGCCTTCATGGGCGAGTCCAGCACCCAGCCCTGTCCTGGGCAGGCAGTAAGCTCCCAGGAAGCGGTCCCCTCCGCCGTGCGGTGAGCGGCACTGCTCGGGGATGCCTGGTCAGCCCACCGGAGCGCTCTGCCGCGGGGCCACGCTGGAAGGGGCTGGGCCGTGCTCCGCCAAGGCCAGCAAGGAGCTGCAGCCCGGCGCCCCCGCCCACTGCCCCGCGGGCTCAGCCGCCACACAAGCCAGGCTGGGCACCTCCAGCTCGCTCCAGGGGCTGACGGTCAGCGAGGAGCCCGACCCCAGCCTCCTCGAGTAAAGGAGGGGCCCTCACAGTCTCCCATGAAGCCCTGTCTCCTGGGCCACGTGCCCGAGACAGAGCGGACAGAGGTGGCTCCATGTTACGGCGTGTCAGTCCTAAACTCTAAGCACAGACACCATCACCAGTTAGGTTGCAGGAACAAGTCCCTGCGTTATGCTTTTGGTTATATTATCTTTCTAAGCTCTGAAATACACCAACCCCAATAATTCCTCTTGGGGTTTCTTCTGATGTAACTCTGTCTAGCAGAGAAGCTGTGGCCTTTCCAAAAAGTCCAAGCCATTTATTAAATATTTTAAGATCGAGATAAAAAATATAAAACCAATTATTAAAATAATAAAAGATCAACATAAACACTCATAAGAATATGAGCTCTCTCTGACACAAACCACTCACAAATTTTTATATTCTGTGCCTTGCGTTAGTCACTGAGTCTTTGTAACCAGCCAGGCTCCTCTATCCACAGAATTCTCCAGGCAAGAATACTGGAGTGGGTTGCTACTCCCTTCTCCAGGGGATCTTCCTGACACAGGGATCAAACCCAGGTCTCCCACACTGCAGCGGATTCTTTACCATCTATGCTTTATATATATAACACCTTCTAAAATGAATTCAACCATTGTTCAATCAGCTTCATCACAGCATTAAATATATTAAAACACCCCACAAACCAACAACATGAAAATAAATGAGTGATGCTATACCCAGAGGATGGGCTATTATGTAGTGATGTTTTTTCACAGAATATTTAACCATACACTAGGGATAAACCAATATACAAAATATAAATTTAGGATTACACTGTACAATCAGAATACAATTTCAGACACAGAATACTCTAATTCCGCTTAAAATATGTACACATGTATTTAAGAGCTTAGAAAAGATATACAACCAAAAGCATAATGCAGTCCTCTGGTTGGATATTACAGGTCTTTTTATTTTCTTCTCTATTTTGTCCTGATTTTGTTCAACAAATCTCATTTTTATAATCAGGAAAATAATTGAACTAAGAAACAGATAAAAAGCTGAACAGCAGCTTTCCCTGTGGGCCTGAACACCACGCAGAATTTTTCTTTTCTTCTCCTCAACCAGATGCAAGAGGGAGGCAAAGCGCAGGGCGCCGCCCAGACCCAGGTCCGCCCTGTCTCTGAGGGCATGACCGCAGCGCGGAGGCCGGCCCTCAGCGGTACCTCGAGGGCCTCAAGAGCAGGGCGGGCTCAGGGCCCAGCGGAGGGCGCTCCGCCGGCACAGAGAAGGCTCTGCCCGTCTCTCTCATCCCTCGGGGCGGGCGGCACGCTGGCAGGGGGGCAGGCGACACGCTGGCAGGGGGGCGGGCGGGAGGAATGTGGCTTTATCCTCCTGACTGTGGACACAGGAACTTTCCCCTGCAGTGAACACTGGCCTTCCAGGAATTAAAGCCTCAGCATGTCAGTACATCACTCCTCAACTGCCTGAAATAAAATGGTGACTATTTTTTCAATTAAATGAATTGCTCTAAAAAACCACCACCACCCAGTTTGCATTTTTAAAAGGAGTTACACACACACACACCCCATATATGCAGAAAACCCACTTGCAGTGTCCACTGATAACTAGTAACAGGGTTGAACCTGAGTCTGGAGGAGGAAGGGGAGGAATCGGAGGGGGTCTGACTGTCCACGGTGGCCCCGGCAGGCAGCTTCGACTCATCTTTAAAAAAGCAAACTTCAAATAATTTGCTTCCCTGGTGGTTCAGCTGGTAAAGAACCACCTGCAATGCAGGAGACCTGGGTTCAATCCCTGGGTCGGCAAGATCCCCCTTGGAGAAGGGAACAGATACCCACTCCAGTATTCTGGCCTGGAGAATTCTATGGACTGTATAGTCAATGGGGTCACAGAGTTGGACACGACTAAGTGACTTTCACTTTCAAATAGTTAACTTAATCCACTGGATGGAAAGAAAAAACAGATACTGTCTCTTGAAGCCTGAATTAAGAAATCACTTCTCTAATACTCTGAAATCTAAAACCAAAAAATAACATTGCAGGGTATTCTGCAGGCCAAAACGAACAATCATCCCTTGAAAGTGAAAATCAGTCATGCCCATCTCTGCAACTCTATGGACTGTATTTCCTCTGTCCGTGGGATTCTGCAAGCAAAAATACTGGAGTGTGATGCCGTTCCATTCTCCAGGGAATCTTTCCAACCCAGGGATCAAACCTCGGTCTCCTGCATTGCAGGCAGGTTCTTTACCATCTGAACCACCAGGGAATCTCCCTTTCCTGGCTTTTAAATAAGCAGCAAGAAGTGATTCCTCTAAAGCAAGAGCTGGGTCAAGCTACCCCCTCTTGTCACAGAGCAAAGAGGTCATCCTGAGCTACTGATACCCAAACGGACAGCTCAGAACGTGAGCCAGGAAGACCCCCTGGTGATGTACCCCGGGATCACGCGGAGCCCAGGAGACCCCAAACCACTGCTGACACTCTGACTGCAGGAACCCCCCACTGCGGATCTCAAACCGCCAGCACCAGACACTGGGCGTCGTCTTCTTTCTCACAGTCCTGGGTTTAAAACTCCTGTTACCTTTGCTGAGCACAGCCATGTCTTCTAAAGTGGTGTCTTAACTCCAGAAGGGTGTTTTCCCTTCATCTCTTCCCTCACCTCAGATCGGGTGAGGCCCGCAGAGTGAAGCCCCGAATGTGCTGCTTACCACTGGGATGGCGTGGGTGACCCCGTCCCCGCTGTCGATGACGATCCCCGTTAACGTGCGTTCGCCCACCTGTCGCGATGTCCACGAGGCGGCCAGGGCCAGCACTGCCTGCACGGGAGACACAGAGGCCGTGAGCCTCGGGGAAACGCTTCCCAAGGACCCGAGGTTCTCAGGTCAGTCAAGCCTTCTCTTACTCAACAAGCCTGAGTAACTCCTTCCCTTCCCCACCCTCCATCTTCCCCCAAGAATTCAAACCCCAGTCCCATGGGGGACTAACATGCAAATTCTGTAGGCGTCACCTGAGGAGTCAAGCTTTCCGCAAAATAAACCAGAGTCTTGCAAAGAAAAGCTGGTGAGAACCACCAGAGGCCATGGCACGTGCTATCTCCCAGATTAATTTTCCATGTAACTCCTCCTCCTTTTTCTTAGAAGTGAAGAACCAGAGTATGCAGAAAATATTTTGGGAGACACTTCTCAAAAATTTATTCCCAAAAATGTCAGTCAGTTTCTTTATATAAGAGTGGCAGATAAACAACAACAACCAAAACCAACAAAAACCCCACATTACGAGCAATTAGCTTCTGCAAGCTCATGGAGCCCAAATCCCAAAGGGGGGCCCTCTAGAGGTCCTTGCTTTGTATTTCAGCAGATTCTAGAGCATCTTTTCCTTTTTATGATCAGAAGTGGAAGAAGCCAAAAAAGAACCACTGTCTCGAGCTTGTCACACAAAGAATACCTTAGATGCTAATGTATGTGAAAAGACAAAAGCTGGACAACTCCATACCGGCAATAAAAACACAGATCACAGAACATGTTCGTACAGCCTTTGAGTTCAAACCCAACACCGTGTGTGTGTTTGTATGTGTGTGTTTCAGTCTGTTGGTTTGTATTATGTGGGCGCGTGTGTGTGTGGAGGGTGCAGAAAAGGAAGAATGCGCAGCACGCTGACAACTGGGGCCTTCAGGACCACCTCCACTCCGAGACAGCCGCGGAAGCCTGAGAATCATAAAAACCTCTCTGCTCTTACCTGAACCGCAATGTAGAGTCCTGGGACATTGAACGATTCAAACATAATTTCTGCGAGATACTCTCGGTTTTCTGGTGTATTCAGTGGCGGTTCTGTCTGTAAGAAAACATTCACTGTATGTAGTGTTCACTGAAACTTCATGTCACTACAACAGAATCGCAAGAAAGTTACCCTAAAAGCATGATAACCATTTCCTAATTTCACAGGTAGGGCGCACCCAGGGAGCACGCTAAAGAAATCTGCACTTGAAGAAATGGTCTTACAGGTTGGCTTAGGAGCACACACACAGCAGAGCAAAGACCTCTCTAAACACTTCTGCTCTTACTAGCCACCCCCAAAACAAGAACCAGACACAGAAAAGGAAACCACCTTCGATAAGGCAGCACCCACACACCCTGAAGCTGAGGAGACCTGCGCGAGTTGCAAAGGGCAGTAACACCCCCCACCCCGCGACAAGAGAGGACACAAGAAGCGGGGCACCGCTGACTCCAGGTCGCAGGCCAGCCACGCGGGTCTCCAGAGAAGAGCCGAAGCAGGGCGCCCCCGCGTGGAACAAGCCCGTCTGAGCAGAGCAGAGCGGAGAAGCCCCCCGCCCCGAGCCCCAGCCGCCCTGACAGCACAGGCCACGAGGTCAGACAAGGCAGCTCTGCCATCGGCGGCGAGCAGAAAGACCCAGGCAGGAGCAGCTTCGCCCAGACCCGCTTCACCCGCGCCCGGCCCAAACTCACGCGCACAGCCGCCCAGAAGAACTCCCCTCATTCCAGGATGAGGAAGGAACTCAGAGAGACCAGCCAAAGGCCGTGTACAAACGCCGCAAGAGGAAGGGAGGGGGACAGAGAAGCAACAGGGAGAACGGACGAAAGACCAAAAGCATTTACCCAGGAAAAACTAAGCAGGTGAAAATCATGGTAGAGGCATTTCAGAAAATTCAAGTATCTGTTTTAAAATAACAACGACTATCAAAGAGGAGGAAGTAAACGGGATCACAGAAAGAGAAAAAGAATAAATAAACCTGCTTTCTGTCACTCAGCAGTGTGTTGTGAACACTTTTCCATGTCAATAAATACGGATATACATCATATATTTAAGCTGCAAAAAAAAACAAAGAAAAAATAAATAAATAAAAATTCTCTGATCCTTTAGGCAAAAAATTCCATGTTACCCTTTGTTATAGACGGAGCTGTGTCTCCCAGAATTCCTACGCTGAAGCCCCAACCCTCATGTGAACGCATCTGGAAACGAAGTCTCTAGGGAGGGAACAGGGCTACGTGAGGTCACGGGGGAGCCCTAATTCCACAGGATTAATGTCCTTGCAAGAGAAGGAGGACACAGCAGAGAGCTCTCGTTCGCGCCTGCACAGAGGGAAGACCATGGAGGACACAGAGAGGTCAGCAAGAAGACAGGCCTTGGCCGACACCAACCCTGATGGTGCCTTGACTTCCGACCTAACGCCTCCAGAACTCTGAGAGAACACGGTGGGGTTTCATCATGCTGAGTCTGAGCAGCCCCTTCATGGATCATAGACCTGTCACGGCGAAGGGG
Organism: Muntiacus reevesi; assembly: GCF_963930625.1. Classification (NCBI taxonomy): domain Eukaryota; kingdom Metazoa; phylum Chordata; class Mammalia; order Artiodactyla; family Cervidae; genus Muntiacus; species Muntiacus reevesi. Next base: position 108,713,603 of record NC_089254.1, on the reverse strand, counting down.
CTTGCATAACTCAATGAAGGGATGAGCCATGCCCTGCAGGGCGATCCAAGATGGATGGGTCACGGTGGAGAGTTCTGACAAAACGTGGTTCATTGGAAGAGAAAATGGCAACCTACTGCAGTATTCCTGCCAGGAGAACCTCATGAATAGTATGAAAAGGCAAAAAGATAGGGCATCAGAAGATGGACTCCCCCAGGTCAAAAGGTATCCAATGTGATACTGGGGAAGAGCAGAGAAATAGCTCCAGATACTCTGGCCACCTGATGAGAAGAGCCATCTCAGTGGAAAACACCCTGATGCTGGGAAAGATTGAGGGCAGGAGGAGAAGGGGACGACAGAGGATGAGGTGATTGGATGGTCTATGGACATGAGTTTAAGCAAACTCCAGGAGATAGTGTAGGACAGGGAAGCCTGGTGAGCTGCAGCCCATGGGGTCACAAAGAGTCAGACCCGACTTAGCGACTGAACAACAGCAAATGTTCCAGCACACCAAAACACCCTTAAAGCCGGCGAAGCACAGCCAGTCTCGGCCATCGGCACAGACTCGTGGGCACCACTGGGCCACTTACAGGCCCTCAGGGCAGGAAGGCGTGGCCACACTGCCAGCCAATGGTGTTGCAAAAACAAATCTTCCCTGGTGGCTCAGCTGGTAAAGAATCTGCCTGCAATGCTGGATCCCTGGGGTGGGAAGATTCCCTGGAGAAGGGAAAGGTTCCAGTATTCTGGCCTGAAGAATTCCATGGACTGTATGGTCCATGGGGTCACAAAGAGTCGGACACCACTGAGCAACTTTCACTTTGAAACATATAAGAACCTGGGAGAATCTCATTCCTATGAAGCTTTCCTGAATTAACTATTAGGAGATAAGCTTTAGCCAAACAATAAAAATGCAGAAAGTACAGCCAATGACTCACAGTGAGCAATTAATCCATTTAAGATGTAGAAATAAAATAAATAAATAAATAAAATTAAATAAAGAAAGAAAGAAAGAAAAAAGAAAAAAGAAAGAAAAAAAGATGTAGAAATAAAGATTTTTCTCTTCTGAGAATTACAGCTATGGAACAGAATGTAAACACTGTAAATTAAAACAGCAGAACCACTATTGAGTTGAGAGGTATACATGGGAAGGAGGAAAGACTACAAAGACACTGATACCCTTGTATCACGGAATCAAAAAATAACTGTTTTACTGATAGAGTATCACATACATTAGTACACATAACGTTATAGATGTAAATATTAGAATGTTTACTGGAATTGCTACTCAGTCGTGTCTAACTCCTTGTAACCTCATGAACTACAGCCAGGCTCCTCCATCTGTGGAATTCTCCAGGCAGGAATACTGGAGTGGGGTGCTGTTCCCTTCTCCAGGGGATCTTCCTGACCCAGATATCAAACCCTGGTCTCCTGTATTGCAGGCAGTTCTTTACCCTCTGAGCCACGGGGGAAGCCCAGTGTTTAGTAACAATCAGCCCAAAACAGGTGACAGAGGAAAGGAAGAGGAGGTAAGAAAATGTGGAAATGTAACAACCTAGTCACCCTACAAATACAAGTAAATATGCAAGAGTATAGCTACATTAAAAAAAGTTTTAAATACTGAGTCTTGGGACAAAAAAGGGGGAATACCAGAAAAGTCCAAATCTGGATTGTGGATGAGTTAGCAGCATCACATCAGTGTTGATTTTCTAGTTTTGATAATTACACTACGGTTATGAAAGATGTTAACAGAGGGAGCTGGAGGAAGAGAATATGGAAGTAATCCGTAAAGATTTTTTAAAAACTTTCTGGTCTAACAAAATATTTATTTTTTGAAGTCTTTCAAAATGTTTTAAACTGTACAAATGAAAGTAACTAAAACAATTTTTTAAAATTATTGAATTATCGGGAAGAACTCACCCAATGGAAATCAGAGAGAAAAATCAAACCTGAGTTTTCAAACATGAGCACACAAACAAAACCCATCAAAACCAGGAACCACAGTGGGCAGCAAAACGGCTCTGCCGAGGCCACACCAGCCCGGCCAAGAGGAGAGCTCCGAGGTCCACCGGCGCCTTCGATGTCCCTGAGTTTGCAAAGTGACTTCCTCTCTCTATGCACAATTAGCGCTGACCTCACAGGAGCCTAAACCGGGGCAGCACCTGGCATGTGTGAGTTATTGTTACCCAAAGCATCAGCAAGTCGCAGTGAGGAGCACTGCCAGCAACACGGTCTCTTGGCTGAGACCACGAAACAAAAGCACGTTACCCTGTCCCGGCAAAAAACAAAGTGCCTCAGAGAGGCACGGTGTCTAAGATCGGAAAAAGCCTAAACGCCCATCACTAGGAACTGATGTAACAACTGACACCACGTCCATAAACACGGCCTTCCGCAGCAGTTAAAAAGGATGCGCTCTACGGGCGCCGATACGGAACACTCTCTCGACTAAGCTGTTAAATGAACACGCCTAGGTGTTCTTCTGTGTCAACAACCTCAAAAAAATAAAACGAGGTGTGTGGTGGAGAGGAACGGGAGCTGCCTGAAGGGCCGTGTCAGACTGTGAGATGGGAACGTTCCAGAGACCTGTCACAGCGCAAGCTGAACACAGGAAACACCGCTGGACTAAACCAAACACATACTGAGAGGTACGTTTCCCACGATGCTTTGCATCACTGGGTTTAAAATAAAATAAAACAACCGGGGTGTACAGCAGTGTGTGTCTCTCGTTACCACGGTACAAAACAAGCTCCTGCGCAGCTCCCATGCCTGCACGCCGAGCTCTCTGGTTAAGACCCAGGAGAGGCGGGGTCCTCTCGGGAACGCGCCCTCTCGGGAACGCGCCTTTCTCGGGGACGCGCCCTCTCGGGAACGCGCCTTTCTCAGGAACGCCCCCCCCCTCTCGGGAACACGCCCTCTCGGGAACGCGCCCTCTCGGGAACGCCGCCCCTCTCGGGAACGCCCCCTCTCGGAACGCGCCCTCTCGGGAACGCCCCCTCTCGGAACACGCCCCCCTCTCGGGACGCAAACCCAGGAGGCAGCTCTGAGCTGAGGAGACCCCGCGGACCGGATGTCCCCTGCACCCTCTGACTCCGTGCTGTGCGCTCTCTCTCCAAACAAGTCAGCCTGGCTGTCGACGGGGGGCTTTAGTTCAGACTCCTGTGTAGCAACTAAAGCAAAGCTCACACACAGTGCCCCAAGCAAGTTTTAATTACTGCAATTACAATCAATATATTCCCCGGATGGGAGAGAGAACGCACTCTTAAGGAAGAAACAATAGAGTCATCAAAAGCAGACTGTAAATAAGGGATTTAAAAGTCACCCAACAGATGGCTAACAAACACATGAAAAGATGCTCAACATCACTCATCATCAGAGAAATGCAAATCAAAACCACAATGAGGTACCATTACACGCCAGTCAGGATGGCTGCTATCCAAAAGTCTACAAGCAATAAATGCTGGAGAGGGTGTGGAGAAAAGGGAACCCTCTTACACTGTTGGTGGGAATGCAAACTAGTACAGCCACTATGGAAAACAGTGTGGAGATTTCTTAAAAAACTGGAAATAGAACTGCCATATGACCCAGCAATACCACTTCTAGGCTTACACACTGAGGAATCCAGATCTGAAAGAGACACGTGCACCCCAATGTTCATCGCAGCACTGTTTATAATAGCCAGGACATGGAAGCAACCCAGATGCCCATCAACAGACGAATGGATAAGGAAGCTGTGGTACATATACACCATGGAATATTACTCAGCCGTTAAAAAGAATTCATTTGAATCAGTTCTAATGAGATGGATGAAACTGGAGCCCATTATACAGAGTGAAGTAAGCCAGAAAGATAAAGAACATTACAGTATACTAACACATATATACGGAATTTAGATAGATGGTGGCGATAACCCTATATGCAAAACAGAAAAAGAGACACAGAAGTACAGAACAGACTTTTGAACTCTGGGGGAGAACGTGAGGGTGGGATGTTTTGAAAGAACAGCATGTATACTATCTATGGTGAAACGGACCACCAGCCCAGGTGGGATACATGAGTCAGGTGCTCGGGCCTGGTGCACTGGGAGGACCCTGAGGAGTCGGGTGGGGAGGGAGGTGGGAGGGGGGATCGGGATGGGGAATACGTGTAACTACATGGCTGATTCATGCCAATGTATGACAAAACCCACTGAAATGTTGTAAAGTGATTGGCCTCCAACTAATAAAATAATATTTTAAAAAAATAAATAAATAAATAAATAAATAAATAAATAAATAAAAATAAAAGTCACCCAACAACATGCAACTTATTTTAACGTGCAAACCTCAAGGTGTTGAGATTAAACCTGTTACTCCCTTAAAAAAAAAAACGCAGCACATAGTCAGCACAGTCTTACGACTACTATTTTAGATTTCTTTCATTTAAAGCACATGAGTAATAGCTGCAGGTTTCAACTGTACTGGCTACCAAGTATCTCCTTAAAGTACTTCCTATCGACCTGAAAAACACGGTTGTTGGCGGGGTTAAATAACTGGGTAAATGCATGGGGGAGGGGCAGGGCACATAGCAGGTAAATGTCAGCTATACTATCAGTAACGTAACTCACAGCAGAAGAAATTGTATGTACTGACCACAGAGATCTACAAAATCTTTTCTCACCTTGAAGAGGAATGCAAGTACCTAGTAAGTACACTTTATAAACAAAGCATTTAAACTAAGTAGAGGGGGGAAAAGGATAAAGAGAAGACAAAAACAGCATGAAAGGTGTGCGTGCTAACAGGGAGTGTTTCTCGTCTCCCGGCCAAGAGCTGCCTGCTTGGTTTGAAGCAAAAACTGAGCCTATAGAAGACGTTCTCAGCAAGAAAACAGATGAAGCCAGGCCCCTGGATTCTTCCTGGGTTTGAGTTCAGTGTCAACTGGTGCTCCAAATAAATCCCAGACGGATGAAAACTACGTGTCAACATCAAAGGGGAACAGGCTCACTACATAAAAATTCACAGGCATAGATGTTCAAAAACCTAGTGTGCAAAGGGGAAAAAAATGATAAAAACAAGTGTGTGCTCTTAACAAAAGGTTGCTACCTATTATATAACTGAAGAGTCCACAGTATAAACAAAATGTGGTACATACATACAACAGAATACTTAGCCCTAGAAAGGATGGAAATTCTGATACACTACAATGTGGCTGAACCCTGAAGACATTATACTAAGTGAAACAAGCCAGTCATGAAAGGACAAATACTGTTCAAGTCTGCTTGTATGAGGGCCTGGAATAGCTGTAGTCACAGAGACACAAAGCAGGATTGGGGGGAGCAGGGGAGGGAAAAGGGGGCAGTTATTCTTTAAGGGGGTCAGAGTGCCAGTCTGGAAGATGAACAAGTCCTGGAGGTGGATGGTGGTAACAGCTGCACAACAATGTCAATGTATTCCATTCACCAAACTGGACGTTCAAATGGTTGAAATGGTAAATTTTACAGGATGTACACCTTACCACAAAAGAAACTTTTGTTGTTCAGTCTATCAATCATATCCAAATCTTTGTGACTCCATGGGCTGCAGCAAGTCAGGCCTCCCTGTTCATCACCAACTCCTGGAGCTTACTCTAACTCATGTCCACTGAGTCAGTGATGCCATCCAACCACCTCATCCTCTGTCATCCCCTTCTCCTCCTGCCTTCAATCTTTCCCAGCATCAGTCTTTTCCAATGAGTTGCATCAGGTGCCCAAAGTATTAGAGCTTCAGCTTCAGCATCAGTCCTTCCAGTGAATAACCAGGGTTGATTTCCTTTGGGATGGACTGGTTGGATCTCCTTACATTTCAAGAGACTCTCAAGAGTCTTCTCCAGCACCACAGTTCAGAAGCAGCAACTCTTCAGTGTTCAGCCTTCTTTATGCTCCCCCTCTCACATCTGTACACGACTACTGGAAAAACCATAGCTTTGATTAAGATGGACCTTTGTCAGCAAAATGATGTCTCTGCTTTTTAATATGCTCTCTAGGTTTGTCATAGCTTTTCTTCCAAGGAGCAAGCATCTTTTAATTTCATGGCTACAGTCACCGTCCACAGTGACTGTGGAACCCAAGAAATAAAATCTGTTACTGTTTCCACTTTTTCCCCATTTAGTCATCATGAAGTAATAGAACCAGATGCTAAAATCTTTCTTCCCTGGTGGCTCAGACAGTAAAGAATCACCTGCAGTGCAGGAGACCTGGGTTCAATCCCTGGGTTGGGCAGGTCCCCGGAGAAGGGAATGGCTACCTACTCTGGTATTCTCTTGCCTGGAGAATCGCATGGATGGAGGAGCCTGGTAGGCTGGTACATGGGGTCACAAAGAGTTGGATGCGATTGAGTGACTAACACATTAAAAAAAAAACTTTTAGGTTAAAAAAAAAATTCACAGAAATCACAGTAATAGGAAAAGTAACAGAACACTGATATGTAAAAACACAGCACAGGACATGCACAGGCAATTCACAAAAGAGGAAGGACAGCTAACATACGGAAAAAGGTTGAAGGTCCAAGTGATTAAAAATGGAAAGTAATGTCAAATAGTCAAAAATATTAATCCAATTCTGACAAGAGTTCAAATAATGTGGTTTCTTGTACACTGAAGATTTCAGTATGAAATGGTACGCTAAAGATTCAGAATTATTAATACTTCTGGACCCCAAAATCATATTAATACATAACTTTTATATTTTTAACATAAAAAGTGTTCTAAATATAGAAAAAACTATGCAAAGATTACTTCATATTACTTCTTATAAAACCAAGAAATTGGAAGCAAAAGTAAACATCTAAAAATAGTGAAAGTGCTAAACAGACAGGAAATATTCACTGGATAGAGGATTATATAGCCACTAAAATGAGGATTACGAAAACCTCTCCTCTCATGGGGGGAGAGGGATGGAAAACACAATATTGATGCAAAAACATATAAAAACACAGTGAAAAGATTAAATGAAGATATGCTAAATAATAAAATGTATGTTAATGGCATAGGGGTGTGAAAAGTCCCAGATATCTTCCAAATTTTCTAATTCACACTTACAGTCCTAAACTAAAAAATCTTTACAAGTGTTGTGAAATCTGGGGTTACAGCTTGTGTGCAAAGTTGCACAGAAACGCCCAGTACAGCTGTCTGATGTATTTATCCAGACAAAAGAAAGGCACAGAGGCTGGGCGGCGAGCAAACCCGGGAACGTGGCCCGCTGGCTCCCAGCACGGGAGACCTCTCCACACCCGGCCAGAGTGTTAAGACACCGAATGGGATCTTGTCTTGCCACTGTCTTCATGCCCACAGTCACATCATTACGGCAGGCACTGTGAGTTCGCTACCCAGCACCTCGTCTCCCTTCTGCTTTTAATGACGGACCACTGATCAATCATGGGCCCAGAGGAAAAGCATTTCCCAGACTTCCTTCTGGACAGGGATGGCTATGTTCTGGCCAACAAGAAGCTAAAGCTGGTGGATGTGGCTTCTAGGAGAGCTCCTTACAAGGTTGAAGGGAGACTCGAGTAGTAGAATCCCTTCTGCTGCTCTGAACACCTTCCTGGAATGCAGAGGTGATGACTGGAGCTGCAGCAGTGAATCTGTGATCATAAAGTAACCTTCGAATGGAAGCCATGTGCTAAACAGATCTCCGAGGACACAAGGAAGCTGCCTTGCTTACTACAAATGTATTTAAGAAAAACAACTTGCTTAAACCACTGCATTTTACACTAATTACTTGCTACCAAACAATTCACCATCTGGGAAGAATTTACCTTAAAATCTGTATACTTCCATTTAAGGGAATGTTTTCAATATAATAAGGTTCTTTCTCCTGGTTCCCAAATTAAATTCAGCATTATTAAGGGCAAATTCTCATGGGTTCTGAGAACCATAATCATAAATCCATTTTTTCTCAATCCTCCATTTCCTTTATGTTTACCACTTGTAACTGTTCCTTTTAGGACACCAATCTAAATGAAGCTTTCCCAAACCATTATTTATTATGAGATCTAAACTGGAGATATCAAATTCTTATTTTTTAAATACTGAAACATGATTAAAATGTCACATGAACACAAGTTACACACACATTTTTATTCATTAATAATGGTGACACATCATCTGGCATTAATTCGAAATGAATGAATTAATCAGTACCATAAAACCAATCCACATTTCTGGATGAAGACAGCAAACTGAACACATGGGCCTAATACTGCTCCACCCCCAAGGCTCTCTAAAACTGCAATGAAGAAACCTTTTTAAAAGTATAAATCCTCAAGGCGGGGAGAACAGGAGAGGAGATGACAAGGCGCTGGAAGGCGGAAAGCACATGGTTGGGGTGGGACCGCACGAACCCGGGGCCGTCCACCTGCGCTCTGGCCGGTGACCACCACGCTGGACAGTGGGTCCACATCACCCTGAAGAGCCCGGAAAGGAACCACCACGGAGGGTCAGGACACACACGGTCACGGGCAGTGTGAGGGACGCTGGGGAGCTGGTACAGCATCACTTCTGGGTGTGTCTGTGAGGTGTCTCAGGGAGAGATCAGCAGTCAGGACTGAGTAGAGACACGCCTTCACCCACGGGGGCAGGCATCACCCGGGCCACTGAGGCCCCCAGGGAAGAAAAACACAAAGGAAGGGCGGTTCTCTGAGTTGGCATGTCCATCTTCACCGCTGCTCCTGCTTCTCGGGCATTCATGCTGCGTGCTCCTCCTCCTTGACGCATATTCAAAAAGTCTGCAAATCACTCTAACGTGATAACTCAATTCCTACTCAAGAGTACCCCAAGGCTCTAACACACGCGACTCTGTTTTGAGCTCTGGGCAAATCAGTGTTGGGAAAAAAGGGCAGGACTCCCATTTGCTGTCTGCTCAATCCACATGACCGATAGGAGCGGAGTCTCTGAAACATTTTGAAAAACATGAGCCGTGATGGGATCATTCTCACGTGTCCAGGCATCTGGTCACCGCAGCCAGAAAGAACAATTTGGGGAGTGACTGAGGACCTTTAACTTAACCGCATTGGCTTCTCTTATCCCAAGAAGCCCTCATCTGATGCCACAGTTTCGTAAATGTCTTCAGCTGACTTTCAGACTTGACCATACATCTCTCCACACCAGCTTCACCCCCCGGAACTTCCCCATTAACGGAGAGGATGGGGGCATAAACCTGAAAGACGTGTACCTTCTCGCTACCTCCTCGGTCACACTGTGCAATGAACTGATCTGGAAAGTTCAAAGCACAGTACACGGAACACAGTATTTTCTGACCTTTAATAAGCTGGATTATTTTTGAATGTTCATTTCTGGCCAGTGAACTTTTCCACATTCATATGAAACACCTCCCATTTCTTCCAAGAACGTGGTTTATCTTATGCATGTGTGCGTGCTCAGCCGTGTCTCTTTGTGACCCCATGGACCGTAGCCCACCAGGCTCCTCTGTCCGTGGCATTTCCCAGGCAAGAGTACTGGAGTGGGGTGCCAGGTTGCCGTTTTCTTCTCCAGGGGATCTTCCTGACTCTGGGATCGACCTTGCATGTCCTGTGTCTCCTTGCTGGCGGGCGGGTTCTTTACCACTAGCGCTTCCCAGGCTAATGCAGGCTCAAGCAGGAAAAGTTTCTTGTAGGAAACCTTTCCTGCGGGCTGTGTCCGAGCGGTGTGCATCTGCCCCCCAGGCTGAGAGCAGGCATCCCTTGAGTGGAGGGAGAAGGGACCTCTGGCAGGGAAGCTGGGGCAGACAGAAGGAAGCTCCTGGGCGGCACCTCCCCTAACGTCCTGTCCAGCAGGTAGGCAGTTACGTGATGTGCAAGAGGAGGGGAAACGCCAAATGTGGCAGGTGGGAATGTGCAGTTTGCTCTGGCTGTAAAGATAAAGCCACTCAGACACACCGTCAGCTTTCTGGCTCCAATTCTTTTACGCAAACCACTGTAGATGCACAGGAGATAAAATACACATGGCCAGTAAAACACACTCCTCACCCTCGGCAATTCCTAGTTGTGGTGACATAGCCAGAAAAAAAGATCAGAGCGCCTTCAAGGACTTGCTCTAACAGATATTAAATATACAGACTCCATCAACTACCTTAATAGTCTTTGTAGTTAATGTATTTTAAGCCAGATAATTCTAAAGAACACTCCACATTTAACATTAGCGAGAACTATTTAATTAGACCAGGGACCGTTTGACAATGTACTTTCATGGAAAAAATCCAAAGCTAAATTATGTAGGTTTTAATGTGCAACTTATGTTGCATGCAATTGCTTTCCATAAAACACGTGTTTTCTATGTGCAATTAATTTTAACTTAAAAAGAACATTTCATGGAAGGGGACATGTGATGTCGAGGAGAACAACTGGGAAAGATTCCAGAACGAGAGATTTCTTTTTATTTCTCTGTCATGTTTTATCTTGTTTGAACAAGATCAATTAAGTACCACACTATCAGGGCCCATAACTCAGGCTGATTTTATTTTAGAGTAAGATTTAAATCCTGGTAAAGTAACATCTTGACTCAGTTTCCTACCATATAAGAAGCAAAATCATAGTCGTACACTTACTTCAGAAGGACATCTGAGTACACAGCTAGCTTCCCACCCAAATCCATTCCTCCCCCATTTCCATTTTCAGTGCCACTGGAGGCCCATTTACGTACCTGCCCTCCTGGGGCCAGGTGATCAGACGTGGTCCCCTCATCAGCCCCAGGGAGAATCTTGGCTAACCCACACCTGTGAAGGTCACTGCACTCCCCTTGCAAGGGACCAGGTTAGGAATGGATGGAAGGTGTCTGGGAAGGGATTCTCCATTCTTAGGAAGCACTTCTACGTCTGAAAGCCAACACACCAACAGGTGGTACAGGAGCTTGGGCCGCCGTCCCGGCCTGAGGGGAACCAACAGGAGAGGCCAAACTACTGCCTTAGGCCAGCCGTCGCCTCCCGTCTCTGAGCTGCTGAAATAACCGGCTCTGGAGCGGCCTCGATCTGGCCTTCCCATTTTGTGAGACAATAAGCCCCTTTTGGTTCTAGACATTTTTGCTGACCCTTCTATCATTTACCCAAAAGTACCCTGATTCATACAAACAGCTTCAGCAGGAATTTAAAGCTCCCCAGGGAAGAATGAAACTTGGATTTAAAATCTAAGCAACTTGGAATTTACAGGGACACATTCCTCTTAGTTCCAGTCACTCACCATTAAAAAATAATGATCCTCAGGTTCAGCTCGAAGATATTTAAAAATCACTTGTTCCATGAACCTTTCCATCAGATCCCAGTCTTCAATTATTCCATGTCTTATTGGCCACTAAAGCAAAAGAAACCAAACCACATCAAGATCCAGTTCACAGTAGTAAGAGCAACAGTTTAACAACGGCACTGGCCCAGGAGAGATGGAAGAGACCCAGTTATTAGAGAACATAGGGCCTTTGCATGGAGAGAATGTTAATTTACATAAAGAAGTAACAAGCATTTTACCAGAAAGATTGTATTAGCTCATTGTTTATATTCTACTCCAGCCATTTCTTTTTTTTTTTTTCCATTTATTTTTATTAGTTGGAGGCTAATTACTTTATAATATTGTAGTGGTTTTTGCCATACATTAACATGAATCAGTCATGGATTTACATGTGTTCCCCATCCCGATCCCCACTCCCGCCTCCCGCTCCATCCCATCCCTCTGGGTCTTCCCAGTGCACCAGCCCTGAGCACTTGTCTCATGCATCCAACCTGGGCTGGTGATCTGTTCCACCCTTGATCTGTATACTTGTTTCCATGCTATTCTCTCTGAACATCCCACCCTCGCCTTCTCCCACAGTCTAAAAGTCTGTTCTGCACATCTGTGTCTCTTTCTCTGTTTTGCATATAGGGTTATCGTTACCATCTTTTTAAATTCCATACATATGCGTTAATATACTGTATTGGTCTTTATCTTTCTGGCTTACTTCACTCTGTATAATGGGCTCCAGTTTCATCCATCTCATTAGAACTGATTCAAATGAATTCCTTTTAATGGCTAAGTAATATTCCATGGTGTATATGTACCACAGCTTCCTTATCCATTCGTCTGCTGACGGGCATATAGGTTGCTTCCATGTCCTGGCTATTATAAACAGTGCTGCGATGAACATAGAGGTACTACTCCAGCCATTTCTAAGCACAAAGAATCGTCTTAACAACGTGATAGGCAACAGATGGGAAAGTACAGCTAACCCACCACACCATTTGATCTGTGAAGTTTGTAGGGGTTTTTTAGAACAAATATCTGGGTAGATAATTTTAGTGCTTCTTTTTCAACTGATCAGTCTACAGCTTTCCACATCTGGCTGGTTATTTAGTCAACCTGCAATATCCCATGGGGGCAGACCTTGCTTCCTACGTAGTCCAGCATCCCAAGTCAGTTCTGCATCCCGGGGCTGTGTGAGTTCACCTGCTCGCCCACATCAAAAACACCCGAGTCAAACCAACAACAAAACCCTCTTTTCCAACAGAAGAGTGAAATGCACTCCACGCTCACGAGGACCATCTCCACACACAGCACCCTTCGCGTCGCCTGTCCTGCTGCGCTTTCCCGGCGGTGCCCTTACAGAGGGTTCACCCTGATGGTGTCTGTGCACTCACAGAGGGGCTTACCTTGGTGGCGTATGTGGGTTTATCTATGGCTTCGTCCCCTATGAAGAAGTCCAGGTCGTCAACTCCCCTCAGTACCCTCCTCTGGGCTTGGTCCACCACCTTTGCCGACTCCCTGATGGCGATACCTGAGGGAAAACAATACAAAGCGTCCATCACCACACACGTTCGTTCCAATGATCAAGAAAGGATGACATAATCCCTATGCATGTACAAGTAAAATTTCAACGTTAGGGTTTTATTTGGGGTCAAGCGTGCTCACAGAAAAGACTCTTATCGAGGAGTACATAAAATAATAGAGAGACAAGTTGCTATGTCCCAGTATTATTTTCAGCAAGGCACAAAAGAACTTGGCCAGTCTACTTTCAAAGCTGACAAAAGCTGTATTATTAAATTTCCCAGTTTCATCTGAAAAAAAATCCCTCAAGATAGTAAATGAAATGCCCATGGACTACCAAATAGGTTCCAAATTTTAAAATACAACATAGAAAGAGACAAAATTTAAAATATTTTAAAGAGTAAACTGAAAAATGACTATATGCTCTCAAGTCATTCATAAAGCTCTATGTCAGATTTAAAATATATTTTTAGTATTGTTACCAAAAAACCTGACTTCTCATTAAAAGAAAAACTGAGAGTTTGCTAATATCTGACAAAAGAAAAGTATAATAATCAAACCAACTGTATTATGTAAAAATATTAATGACTTTTTGGAAATATTTTAATAAGAGCTTAACCTTGATATTTAGAAATATACTTGATAGTAAATAATCATATAAAACTTAACTCCAGAATTTAACACCTAATGTGGAAAGCCTCACAAAGATTCAATTTTCCATTTCAATTCCTAGCCCCTGGTTACATTCTGAGTTCCTATAAACTCCTCTTCATCAAATTTATTCCAAAACAAACTGGTAATCGCTTTTTAAAGGTAGATTATCTGAAATCCCCAATTTATTCACAAATGAAGAATAGCAACAAAGCTACGGGAGTGAATTTTAATCCTTTTCCTCAGAAAGGCATCTTGAAGTAACAGCCTCAAAAGCGGGAAAAAAAGAGGACAGAAGTCACTTTGCCTGCCTCCTATTCTCGCTCCAACCCACTGCCACATTTTCAGCCTCGACGCTTTCAGGTTACGAATGGCGGCACACATCTGAAGGACCAGAACTTCCTGCAGGACATGCCGGGCACTGAGCTAGAGAAGGCATTTGGGTGAGAAGCAGTGAGCCCGTCCGGGCCGCGAGGCTGAGAAAGGGGCCAGAAGAGTCCAGAGGGCCAACACTTAGGAGGCACCTGCAGAAGCAAACAGCCCGCCAGTGAACATCGGGCGCAGCACTGCACGGCACAGGGACACACCATCACCTAGGCGCCGGCGGCGTTCCAAACGGCCCCGCGAGAGCCCTGCAGACCTCAGAGCGCCTCCCAGGGCGGCCGAGCCGGCGACAAACTCAGCCGAGCCTGCACCCAGAACCCACCGCCAAGTCAGCATCGGACCGCACACACACAGCGGCAGAGAGAGTCCTCAATTCATGACACCATGGGCAATATATCTAACCAAAGAAAAATCACCACCTTAAAGAAAAAAATGCAACTAAGCCTGAACTTAGAATTCCACCGCCAAGTCAGCATCAAAGACTGCAGACATACAGAGGCAGAGTCTTCAATTCATGACACCATGGGCAATATATCTAACCAAAAGAAAAATCACCACCTTAAAGAAAAGCATGCTAAATTTAGTGAGAATGAAGCTACCACACTCAAAAATTTACACAAGAAAGTAAATCTTATCCCCCTGAAAAGCTACACGCAAGTACTCTGACCCCAAATCACAGACGACTGATGTCTTAGTGGCCCTTAGCAACAACAAAACCATGAAGTGTGCTTCTTTTAACTGTTATACAGAAGTAACTGAAGTCATGAAAGAGAGGAAAGGTGGGCACACAGAGCTTATATTCCAAATCTTTTGTCCATCCCTATGCAAAGCATGATGTGGTCCAAATAGTCCTTGTGAACATGAAGGAGAGAAGCATCTGGAAGAGTAGCTATCAGTGAGCAACTCTGAGTGTCCTTGGAGTATATATACGTGACTCATCGCAGAACACAGATCTAAGTAAGCCACAGCTTTCTCCAGCGCACCAAAGCTCACTACAGGACCCTGACTCAGGTGTAAACAGAGAGAGAAGAAGTGTGCGGAGAACACTGAGATGGTAGGGCAATAAATATAACAGATAACAGGATCAACACCTAGACATTCCAGCTGGTTACATGCATGTGGCATCTCCATGCAATGTAAAACCGTGAGGTGATGAAAAAGAACCAAAGAGTCCTCCATGTGTTAATCCACAAGGTTCACTAAGACGAAGGATCATGAGAGAGAAAAAAAAAGCAAGGTGAAAAATAGTGTCTGTGGAACGCCACCACTTAGGTACAAACACATCTGTGCATATTAATATTTGCTGGCACACGTAGGGTTACCCGGGAAGGAAGCACAAGAAACCAGACTCATTAGCTGCCCATCTCAGAGGGCAGTGGGCAGGAGGAGGTGAGTTTCCTCTGGACGTTTTTAATTCCATTTCATGTGTATGTCAGATGACTGTATTGCCTATCCAGTCCAGTTCAGTTCAGTCACTCGGCTGTGTCTAGCTCTTTGAGACCCCATGGACTGCAGCACGCCAGGCCTCCATGTCTATCACCAACTCCCGGCGCTTGCTCAGACTCATGTCCATCAAGTGGGTGATGCCGTCCAACCGTCTCATCCTCTGTCGTCCCCTTCTCCTCCTGCCTTCAATCCTTCCCAGCATGAGGGTCTTTTCCAATGAGTCAGTTCTTCGTATCACGTGGCCAAAGTATTGGAGCTTCAGCTTCAGCATCAGTCCTTCCAGTGAATATTTAGGACTGATCTCCTTTAGGATGGACTGGTTGGATCTCCTTGCAGTCCAATGGACTCTCAGGAGTCTTCTCCAACACCACAGTTCAAAAGCATCTAAGATTCATTAAACTTGGAGTTCTGCTTCTGGAAAGATGGAGTAAATAGACTTTTCCCTACTCACACTTTACTCCTCTCCCTAAGCACTGCTGCAATGACTGGACTTTATGCTTGAAAGAAACATAAAAATGCTGAGGGGTGAAGCGGCAGACTGGCTGGGGACCCCAGGACCCGAGGTCCAAGACAGGGGTGACTTCCTGGGTCTCCTCTGTCCCATAGACACACTGGCTGCCAGGGAAGCCAATGACCCAGAAACACCAATGGGAACAAACAAAACAGCCAAAGACGATGAAGGCGGCACTAGAAACATACCACTCCCTGACTCCAGTCAAACACGACAGAAAAACAAACCCCCGCACACAGTGCAGACACCACACGGGAGGCAGGACTCTCCCCACCCCTCCGGCTCAGGCTGGGGTTCCATCAGAGGAGGCCCAGTGGAAAGTCAGCGCTGCCACCCCCGCCCTCCCAGAGCATGGCACCTGCAGAGGCCTGGGGGGGCGCAAACTCCTGCCCACATTCAGCGATAGCGTGCAACCCCTCCCCAAATGCCCATCACCACAGGCCAAGAGGAAAACCTGAATGGCAACCCCAAACCAGCATTAACAAGGGGTATCCCCCTTTTCCTGCTTGAAGCGACACCAGAAATGACTTGCTAAAATCTAAGAGTTAAGTAAGATCTGGAATCTCATAATATAATAACCAAAATGTGCAGGTTTCAATTAAAAAAAAAAAAAAAAAAAACTCTCATCATAGCAGGAAGCAGGAATATCTCAAGTGAAAAAAGAAAAGATGACCAAAATGCCAACACTGAGATGACACAGATAGAAGAATTAGCAAATAGGATTTTAGGAGCCGTCACAGAACATTTCAATGAGCCAATACAAACACATCTGAAATAAAAGAGAAAAGAAGGTCACAGCAAAGACAGAGACATAAAGACAAAACCACACAGAAATTTTAGAGCCAAAAAAAAAAACACAGTACCTGAAATAAAACCTCAATATTGGCCCGGAAGAAGAAAAGGACGGGGAATGAACCAATGAACTTGAAGACGTAACAACAGAAATTACCCAATCTGAACAACGGAGAGAAAACGCTCTGAAAAACAACTGAGCAGGGCCTTCGGGACGTGTGGGCTGGACAAAGGCAGATGTGACATTCATACACCCCGAGTCCCAGACGACAGGAGAAAGCGAGGAGGGCTGAAAAACCATCCAAAGAAACCAGCGTTAAAACATTTGTCAAATCTGACCCCCAAAAAAAGGAAAGAAAGAAACCTACAGATTCAAGGTTGAGTAAACTCCAAAGAGGATAAACCCGAAGAAATCCACACCTAGAAACACTATAGTCAAACATCTAAAAACTAGACCAAACAGAAAATTCTGAACACCTCCAGCAAATCTGCCATTAGAAATCAGGGAGCCCAAAAGGAACCTGCATATTTCCAACTGCTGAGAGAAATGTCCACTAAGAATTCTATTTTCAGGAAAAGTTTCCTTCAAAGGTGAAGAGCAAATCAAGACATTCTCAGATGAACAAAAACTAACACAATTTGTCACTAATATATCTACTCTAAAAGAATGGCTAAAGAAAGGTCTCTATACAAGGAGGAGAAATGATAAAAGAAGGAATCCTGGGAAACCAAGAAGAACAATGAAAAGAGTGAAAATACGGGCAATTACGATTACTTTCCTTCTCTTCTTGTGTTTGCTAAATAGAGTTCGGCAGTTGGAGCAAAAATTGTTAATGCTGATGTGTTTCTCAATGTAAAATCTTAATTATAACAGAAAGTGGGAAGGGTAAAGAGACCTATCTTTATAGTAGATAAAGTTTCTACATGTCACTAAAACTAGTAAATGTTAACACAAGCAGACTAAGAAAAGTTGTGTATACATAAGAGCTAGGTGGTGGTTTCATCGCTAAGTCGTATCCGACTCTTGCGATCCCGTGGACTGCAGCCTGCCTGTCTCCTCTGTCCCTGGGATTTTCCAGGCAAGAAGACTGGAGTGGGTTGCCATTTCCTCCTCCAGGGGATCTTCTCGACCCAGGGATCGAATCTGGGTCTACTGCATTGCAGGCAGAGTTTTACCAACTGAGCTACGAGGGAAGCCCACATGAGAGCTAGAGCAACCACTTTAAAAAACCACAAAGAGAAGCACTCAAAAACACCCCCAGATAAGTCAAAATGAAATTCTAAAACACACTCAAAGTAATCCACACAAAATTAGGTAAAAGAAAACAAAGAACGGAAAAGCAGAAAGAACAAACAGATAAAGCACTAATCAATAATCACAGTAAATGTAAGTGGTCTTTTGTTTGTTTGTTTTTGGTTGCACTGCACAGCTTGTGGGATCCTAGTTCCCTGACCAGGGATCAAACCCAGGCCCTTGGCGGTGAGACCATGGAGTCCTAACCACTGGACCTCCAGGGAATTCATATAAATGTAAGTTGCTTAAACACACCAGCTAAAAGACAGATACTGGTCCAGTTGAAGGGAAAAAAAAAAGACTTGAGCTCCACACTGTCTACAACTCTCTTCGGTCATAATAATATACAGACACACCTAGTTTTATTGCACTTTGCTTTGCTAAGTGTTTCACCAGTTGAAGGTTTCGGGCAACCCTGAGTCCAGCGAGTCTACCAGTGCCACTTTTCCAACTGCATTTCCTCACTTCATGTCTCTGTGTCAACATGTTGGTAATTCTCACAGTATTTCAAACTTTGCTACAGCAGTTAACAGACAACAGTAATTTTAAAAAATAAAAATATTCAGTGTATTTCCCAAAAGAATGTCATATATTTTACTAAACCTTCAAAGGATAATTCCTAACTTACATAAGTTGTTCCGAAGGACAGAAAAGAAAGCTAACAAACTCATTTTCTAAAGCCAGTATAATTTTGATACACAAACTAGACAAAACTAGTACAAAAAAAAAAAAAATAGACTAATCTCACTTTCGAACACTGATACAAAAATCCCAAATAAATGTTTGCAAATACAATTCATGTGCTTGATATTTCATAACCATGTAGGGTTTATCTCAAGAATGATAAAACACTGTTCAACATTAGAAAATATTATCAATGTAATGCATCATATTAGGAGTTTAAATGTCAAAACCACATAATCGTCTCAACAGATACACAAAATTTGCCTTAGTGTCAACATCCATTCATCATTTTTTTTTAAATTTTAAAAACCTCTTTAGTAAACTAGGAATACAAGGACACTGTATTAACCTGAAAAGGCATTTCCACAAAAGCCTACAGCAATCACTCATGAAACACCAAAACCATTCTTTTTAAATTCAAAAAGACAAAAGTACCTGCCATCCCCAGTTCTAGTCACTGACAGGAGTTCTAGCCAGTGTAGTCAGATCAAGGGAAAAAAAAAAAAAGAAGTACTAGGATTGGAAGAGACAAAACAACCATTATCCGAAGTTAATACAACAGCTTGCATAGAAAACTTAAAAAGAACCTGCAGGCAATCAGAACAAATAAGCCCGGACAGCAAGACTGTCAGATTAAAAAAACGACTTAAAAAATCTAGCAGCATTCCTACTATGCTAGCAATAATTAGACATTTTAATTTCAAAAAACATTCACAATGAAAACATAAAGAAAGGTACCTAAAAATAAATTTAACAAAAGCTATGTATGGGCTTTTTAATGAATACTGAAAAACACAGGAGACAGGAATAAATAATAAAATACCTATACCATATTCATGGATAGGAAAATTCAATGCATTGAGATACCAAGTCTTCCCCCAAATTAATCTACAATTTTTTTTTCACGGACTTAAAATAATTCTAAAATTTATTAAAGTTGCTCAGTCTTGTCCAATCGATTCTTTGCGACCCCTTGGACTACACAGTCCATGGAATTCTCCAGGCCAGAATACTGGAGTGGGTAGCGTTTCCCTTCTCCAGGGCATCTTCCCAAACCAGGAATTGAACCCAGGTCTCCCGCATTGCAGGCGGATTCTTTACCAGCTGAGCCACCGGGGAAGCCTGATAAAGAGTAAGGGTCCAAGAACAGCCAAGGCTATTTAAGAAAGAAAAAGGAGGAAGAACCAGACCTACCAGATATAAAGAGACAGGCCAAAGTAACAGTATTTACAACAATTTGTAAACGAATTTGAAACAGAGATAAACAAATGCATGAATGAAACAGAATAACACCAGAGGTATTCCCCACCAAACGTGAAGCCTCAGTACGACTGAAGAGGCACTCCGCAGCAAATGATGATGGGACAACTGGCCTTCCATTTGGAAAACCACACTTCTCTCCCACACGGTATTTTTTAAGAAGCTTAAAATTTCCTTAGAAGAGAACACATAAAATCTTCATGACACTGGAATACAAATGCACTTTTAATAGAAACAGATTATAAAAAGACTGAAAAACTGTACTACGTGAAATTTTTTTAAGTGCTAGTTGTGAATATGAATAAAGAATATATCAAGTTACATGTTGTTTAGTTGCTAAGTCGTGTCCAACTCTCTGCGACCCCCTGGGCTGTAGCCCTCCAGGCTCCTCTGCCCGTGGGATTCTCCAGGCAAGAGGACTGGAGTGGCCTGCCATTTCCTTCTCCAGGGGATCTTCCCCACCCAGGGATCAAATGTCCCCTACATTGGCAGGTGTTTTCTTTACCGCTGAGCCACAAGCTCAAACTTCTCGTTTAAATCAAATCTGATTTAACTGTATGTGTTTAAATCACACATTTTGCATTATAAATTTCCTTTGTTTGAATAAATGTTATAGTAAAAACATATGGCAATCCCATAGGAAAATACTGATGGTTTATGCTTGAGGTAATCAATTCTGAAAAAAAAAAAAAAACGATACATAGGGAATCAGCACACTTAAAACAGTGTCTCAAATTTCTCAATAAAGGCTTTAAAATTGTATCTTAAAGAAAATAAAAAATAATTTTAAAAAGATGTGCTAAACTAGGAGAAAATATTTACAAGAAATTTGTATTCAAAGGTTAGGATGTGCAGAACCAGAAACTGCTGCCGCTGCCGATGGGCACGGAGGTCAGTACAGGTTTCCAGTCAGTACAGAAGAGCCATCTGGCAATACGTGACAAGGCTGAGGAGGGGCGCGTCTGAGTGATGACATGACCCCATTTCTCATTATGACTCCTGGGAAACCAGCACGTGCAGATAAGAGACTTGCTGCAGCATTCTGTATACCAAAGAAAACCAGAAAATGCCCAGATGCTGTAGATTCACGTACTAAGAATTCTCATCTAGATCTGCATAGAGCAACACTGATACATCTTTAAAAAAAAAAAAAAGCATAGGGGCTTATTCTCCCCCCCTAAAAAATGCATGAAGTTATTTGCCCCGTGATATTATTTTGGAAATGTTTAAACTCACAAAACAATACGAGAAACTGTCAACTGCATTGCATCTGAGACACAGGGAGGAAGCCTGGACTGGATGCAGCCAACACCCAGCAGAGGAGGGACAGCGGGGAGGCCTGGAGGAGGAGAAGGGGCTGGCACGCGCTCTGATGCGCGTCTGCGTTTCTGTATTTACAGGGCGCAACTGTGCTCACATCTGTTCTTTCTGGGTGGTGGGTAAGTGGGTCTTTGTTATATAATCTTTTTTCTTTTTTTTTTTTTTGCCAAAATAAAGGTTTTAAAGACATTCAAAAAACAAACACATCTCTTGCCTCCGTCTCCAGTCTAGACCTTCCCCCACAGCATCACACCTTTTCCCAGCTGCTTAGGGGACCTGTACGCCTGACCCTCCACACACCAACTGTCTAAAGTGGTACTCCGTGTCTCCTGACCCCTCCCGCCCCTCCCACGTCCTCCTTCTATGGGTGGGATCTGCACGCAGACACCCGTCTGCCTGAAACTTTTCAATCACGCTCACCATCTTCCAACAACGTGGGGGGAAAAAAAAAGGTAGAGAAACCTTTCTTCACATAATCAAGCGAATTCTGCACAGAAGCTCAAATACTGATAAATGAGATTCAAGCAGGCCACCCTAGTGAAGCAGGACGGGGCAACGTGCCTCTCTCTCTAGGCCGGGACAAGGCCCCTGGAAAATGAAGACTCCTGGGATGCAAAATAAAATCACAGCTCCTTACGACGGCAGGCGATGACAAGCGCCGGCCATTCTCCACGTACTCAGCCAGCTCTCTGGCCACCCTCCGCCTGGGGTGTGATGACCACACATCAGGGCTGCCTCCCCTCTGCACCCACAGAGCCAGGGAGCCCTGCTCCGGCATCCCTACACAGCCACGCATGGATACACACTCCACCCTCTCTCTCTGAAAGCCACTCTGCACCCTGAACTTCCACCGTGGGAGCAGAGCCTCTGTAGCCAGGAACACAGTTCAGTTCCCCGGGCTGAGAGGTGCAGCCCACCAGCTGCCCAAGGTACCTGAGGCCGCTCTCACCTGGCCCACCACGCTCCCTTCAACCCAAACACCTCACGCTGCCTCCCAGCTTCTCTACCTCTTGCCACAAATTCAACCAGTGATGGAACTCTTCCTTTACGTCCACCTCCTTGAAATTTTATCTCGCTAGCTCCTGCCTCTGCTGTTCTGACGGCACTGACCACAGAGCTTCTGCACTGAAATCCTGCTAATAGCTGACTTCAACTCCCCTCGCTATTGATGATGACAGGTCAATGGGGCAGCCAACTGCATGCTGCTGACAGCCTTAGTAAAGCAAAAGGCGCAAGGTCAGCCTCAGAGCTGCGGCACTTAAGGTGAAAACTAACCTGCTCTGAAAAATCAGAAAGCCCAATTCCAATGTATCAATTCAGCATGGAATGATCCAATTCTGTTGTTATTTAGTCACTCAGTCCTGTCCGGCTCTTTGCAACCCCACAGACTATAACTTTCTAGGCTCCTCTGTCCATGGGATTCTCCAAACAAGAATACTGGAGTGGGGTGCCATTTCCTCCTCCAGGGGATCTTTCCAACCCAGGGATCAAACCCGTGTCTCCTGCATTGGCAGGTGGATTCTTTACCGCTGAGCCACCAGGGAAGCCCTGAACTGAACTGTGTCCCCTCAAAACTCCTATGTTGAAGCCCCAACCCCAGTGTGACTGCATCTGGAGACAGGATGTCTCAGGAGGTAACACAGGCTACATGAGGTCCTAAGGGTGGGGCCCAATATGCCACGGGACGGGTGTCCTCATGCGAGAAGGAGACACCAGAGGTCTCCCGCTCGGCCATTCGCAGGAAAAAACGGCCACGTGAGGCCACGGTCAGAGGCACCGCCTGCAAGCGGAGGAGAGAGGCCTCGCAGAGACCAACCCAGACTACACCTAGATCTGGGTCTTCAGAGCCTCCACTTGCGACCCGTTTAATTTCTGCTGTCAGGACATCCAGGCTGTGGTGTTCCGTTACGGCAGCCCTAGCAAACGAATACACCAAATCACCAATGTAAGATGAGGATGTGGCAGACCAATCATGACGCCCCATCACAGAAATCGGGTACTGAGACCTAGAAAATCAAACGCGTGATCGGTAACCCAGCGAGGACGGACCTGGAGTGAGGTGAGTGAGGCTTTCTCAAGGAATCTAGGTGCACCTTCTGGTGACGCGAATACTCGTCTCCTCCAAAAGGGCCTTAGTCTCCCTCGGACGATACTCGTGACGAAGCCCCTTCCCCCGGCTCTGCTGGGCTGCCCGCCGCGCCCCACGCTAGTGCCAGCGCCTGCGACTCAAATGCCCTGCGCCCGGAACCGCTGACCGTTTCTAAGGGCGCAACTTACCTGATGAGGGGCTGCATTTAGGGAGCGGAACCTCACTCCTGCCTGACATAACCTGCCTCTTCGGTCAACAGTCTCCGAGTGATAACCCAGCAGTTACACAGTTCCAGAGAAGAATTCTGCCCTGGGGACCACGACTGTGCGTAAAGGGTGGGCAGGAGGCACGCCGGCCCAAAGGTGAGGGCGTTTCCTCCCCGAGCGCGCTCCACCGACTCAACAGAACAGGACGCTTCCGGACACAGTAAAACAGCCACTGGGCCTCTCAGTTTAAAAAAAAAAGTCCTTCAATAAAGAGAACAGCGTAACACAACAGATAACCCACCAAAGTGCTAAATTAATAAAACTATACTTACTTAAAATTACCAATTCAGCTTATGGAACAGGTACACTTCTTGTAAGCAGCTCAGACATGTATGACTGAAGGAGCTAAGTGACTATTTGGAGACAGGATGTCTCAGGAAGTAACAGGCCCAATGAGGGCAACAAGGTAACAAGGGCTACATTCAGGAGGCAACCGCCCAAGCTGAAAAGTGAAAAGGAAGTGAAGTCGCTCAGTCAGGTCTGTCTCTTTGCGACCCCATGGACTGTAGCCCACCAGGCTCCTCAGTCCATGGGATTCTCCAGCCAAGAATAACGGAGTGGGTGGCCATTCCCTTCTCCAGGGGATCTTCCCGACCCAGGGATCGAACCCGGGTCTCCTGCCCTGTAGGCATACTCTTCACTGTCTGAGCCCCCAGGGAAGCCCACCCAAGCTGAAACTCCAGTGACTGTGACAAAGGACGGAATCACAAGAAAATCAGAGGACTGGGGTGCGTGTTGGGTGGGGGGGCATTGTGAGAATTAGGTGGCAGCTATAGCCAATAGCAACTCTCGGCAGCCAGATGAATAACTCCCCAGGAACCAGAACAATCTAAAAGGAGATGGCAAGTAAATTAACATACCTTGAACACCAGAATCAGAATGCTTAGAACAGTTACGAGAAACACAACCCTTTATAAACCAAGGGCGGAGCTTTACTTACATGAAGGGATAATGAACTGTGGCTCTGTGTTGCCTGCGTAGCCAAGCTTGGTATACCTAAAAGCACAAAGTCATCAACACAGGTTTAGATAATAATACTCTCCTCTGTGTTCCATTAATGTCTTTTATTACGAGCTCTCCAAGTCCTAAAATATCAAGACTCAAAATACCCCCGTGAAATTAAAAATAAAAACCTGGTGGTGACTAAGAATCAAACACTAATTTCAGATAAGCAGGCAGTTAACAAAAAGGTAAAACATGCTTGTTTCTACTGGAAAAACTGTTGCACACATGTATTCATACGTACATCACATCTGTGGATCCCTAATGATTTTTAAGGTGCTCTCATACTCTTTTAACCTTTACAAGAATCCTACAAAGGAAGTAAATATTGTCCCCATTTTGCAGGTGAGAAAACGCGAGGCACTGGGAAGGTAACTGAGCTGCCCAAAGCCAAACAGCCAGTGAACGGAAAAAGGGAGCCCACATCTCAACATGCAGGCTCTAATTCTAGGGCTGCCTCTCAGCAAAGCGTACTTACTTCGCAAACTTCGTGAACTTTTAGGGGGCTTAGGAAATTATATAATTTTCTTAAAATGTCATGGCATATGTCTAGAAAAGCTCCTGCCACCTCCTGAGAATATCTGACAGAAGCGTCTCTTTATCATCTCGTTGCAGAGCGAGCCCACTTTCTGTCAAGATGCTCCGTATGATGGATTCCAAAAGTCTTAACGAAAATGAATGCCAAAATACTACTATCTGTTCCAAGAGCACTTGCTAAACTCCTAAATATATTAAAAAAAAAAAAAAAGCGGGGAGGGGGACCACCACTCGGAACCATCTGCTGGAAATGCAACCCTAGAAACACTCCTGAGCACCCCCTTCTCAGCAGGCCCCCAGCCCCGAGGGGTCAGGCCCGGAAAGGGGCCTGCATTCTGCAGTAACGCTTACAACGAACAGAAACACTTCCTAGCCGCGCTGAAAGTCACTTTATTAATTCATCCTATTTTATGAATTATTTCAAGATGCTTGATATCCGATTTTTTAAATGTACTTTTGTTCATTTATTTATTTGAAAAGTGTCAGTCACTCAGTTGTGTCTGACTCTGTGCAACCCCACGGATTATTGCCCACCAGGCTCCTCTGTCCATGGGGATTCTCCAGGCAAGAGTACTGGAGTGGGTCACCATTCCCTTCTCCAGGGGATCTTCCCGACCCTGGAATCGAACCTGAGTCTCCTGCACTGCAGACAGATTCTTTCCCATCCGAGCCACCAGGGAAGCATTTAGTTAGTTAGCTAGTTGTTTTTGGCTGTGCTGGGTCTTTGGTGCTTCGGGAGGGCCCTCTCTAGTTACAGCGAGCAGAGGCGACTCCCTATGGCCGCGCACGGGCTTCTGCTGCAGTGAATTCTCTTGCCGCAGAGCACGGGCTTCCGTAGTTGCAGCTCAGACGCTTAGCTGCCCTGCAGCATGTGGGATCTTTCCGGACCAGGGATCAAACCTGTGTCCTCTGCACTGGCAGGCGGATTCCCATCCACTAGCCCACCAGAGAAGTCCTAAATTTTCTATGTAATTAATACATTCCACATCTTAACAAACTAATTTTATGGTTTTTAAATATATATTAACCATTTGCCAATTTTACTTTTTTTGAGCACACAGTAAATGAACAAGGTTTATGAAGACAAAAAACAAAAACAAGCAAGTCAACCCCACTTAAATCACGCCTGACTGCTCGGTCTCCAAGGATCTAAGGTCCTGGTGTCATAGGAGGCGGGGCAAGGCCTGGCCCTGAGACGCATCAGGTCAGTTTCTAAAAGGCAAGACCCATCTGAGGGACTCCCAGGTTCTACTCAAGGACACAGAACAAGTGGGCACGCAAGACCTCCAGTCCAGGGCTTGCCAGAGCCACAGCGAGGTCCAGAGCCAACCCAGGGGCAGGGACTCACCGAAAGGAAGGCAATATGTACTGAGCTTCAAAACCCCAGCCTATCCCCAACTGAACCATTTTTCTAGACATATATTCCAACTAACAAATATAAATAAACTGAATGACGGACCCAAGGCTAAAGAAGCCTCCAGAAGCTAACAATCAGGCCAGGAATCACTGAAATCACTACACCCAAGCCTGTGCTTTTAACAGGTCACATGGCCCACCACCCCCAGGCCTTCCCCAACTACACACCTTGTACATAAATAAGTCTGCCTCCCCACATGGCTGGAGTGTGAGTTGCAGGATGACCAGGACAGGGTCCTTTTTCTGGACCCTCTCCCACCCCTGGCACAGCCCTGACATGTAGCAGACACTCCATAAACATCTGCTGAATGACTTCTCACAGGGTGTAAGAGGAGGCAGTCACTGTCAAACCGCTGGCGGAGGAACCAGTGTTTGAAACGGCGCTGTTTGTGGGGGGCGGGGGGGGGGGGGGGGGGGCAGTGCTGACAGTCAAAAAAACAACCTGATGAAACCAGAGCAGACCAAGTCCAGTGCAGTCGCTCAGTCGTGTCCAGCCCTTTGCGGCCCCACGGACTGCAGCATGCCAGGCCTCCCTGTGCATCACCAGCTCCCAGAGCTTGCTCAGACTCATGTCCATAGAGTCGGTGATGCCATCCTACCGTCTCATCCTCTGTCGTCCCCTTCTCCTCCTGCCCTCAATCTTTCCCAGCATCAGGGTCTTTTCAAGTGAGTCAGTTCTTCACATCAGGTGGCCAAAGTATTGGAGCTTCAGCTACAGCATCAGTCCTCCGATGAATATTCAGGACTGATTTCCTTTAGGATTGACTGGTTGGATCCCCTTGCAGTCCAAGGGACTCTCAAGAGTCTTCAACACCACAGTTCAAAAGCATCAATTCTTCAGCACTCAGCTTTCTTTATGGTCCAACTCTCACATCCATACATGACGGCAGTCAAGAGATACCTGGAGTAACAGGCAAATTTGGCCTTGGAGTCCAGGATGAAGCAGGGCAAAGGCTAACAGAGTTTTGCCAAGAGAATGCACTGGTCACAGCAAACATCCTCTTCCAACAACACAGAGATAACCCTACACATGGACATCACCAGATGATCAACACCGAAATCAGACTGATTTTACTCTTTGTAACCAAAGATGAAGAAGTCCTATACAGTCAGCAAAAACAAGACCAGGAGGTGACTGGGGCTCAGATCATGAACTCCTTATTGCCAAATTCAGACTTAAATTGAAGAAAGTAGGGAAAACCACTAGGCCATTCAGGTATGACCGAAATCAAATTCCTTACAATTATATAGTGGAAGTGACAAATAGATTCAAGGGATAAGATTTGATAAGAGTGTCTGAAAAACTATGGAGAGGGGTTCATAACACTGTACAGGAGGCAGTGATCAAAACCATTCCCAAGAAAAAGAAAAGTCAAAAAGCAATATGGTTGTCTGAAGAGGCCTTACAAATAGCTGAGAAAAGAAGAGAAGCTAAAGGCAAAGGAGAAAAAGAAAGATATACCTACTTTAATGCAGAGTTCCAAAGAATAGCAAGGAGAGATAAGAAAGCCTTGGCTCAGTGATCAATGCAAAGAAACAGAGGAAAACAATAGAACAGGAAAAACTAGAGATCTCATCAAGAAAATTAGATACCAAGGGAACATTTCATGCAAAGATGGGCTCAATAAAGGACAGAAACGCTATGAACCTAATAGAAGCTGAAGATATTAAGAAGAGGTGGCAAGAATACACAGAAGAAATATACAAAAAAGATCTTCATGACCCAGGTAACTACAATGGTGTGATCACTCACCTAGAGCCAGACATTCTAGAATTTGAAGTCAAGTGGGCCTTAGGAAGCATCACTGCAAACAAAGCTAGTGGAGGTGATGGAATTCCAGTTGAGCTATTTCAAACCCTAAAAGATGACGTTGTGAAAGTGCTGCACTCAATATGCCAGCAAATTTGAAAAACTCAGCAGTGGCCACAGGACTGGAAAAGGTCAGTTTTCATTCCAATCCCAAAGAAAGGCAATGCCAAAGAATTCTTAAACTACTACACAATTGCACTCATCTCACATGCTAGCCAAGAAATGCTCAAAATTCTCCAAGCCAGGCTTCAACAGTACATGAACCGAGAACTTCCAGATGTGCAAGCTGGATTTACAAAAGGCAGAGAAACCAGAGATTAAATTGCCAACATCTGTTGGATCATCGAAAAAGCAAGAGAGTTCCAGAAAAACATCTACTTCTGCTTTACTGACTATGCTAACGTCTTTGTGTGGATCACAACAAACTGTGGGAAATTCTTCAAGAGATGGGAATACCAGACCACCTGACCTGCCTGTTGAGAAATCTGTATGCAGGTGAGGAAGAAACAGTTAGAACTGGACATGGAACAACAGACTGGTTCCAAATTGGGAAAGGAGCACATCAGGGCTGTATATTGTCACCCTGTTTATTTAACTTATATGCTAAGAAGACCAAAGATATTGCTTAATACATTAGACACTGTTTAATGAAGACAAAGACAAAGAAGACAAAGACATTGTTTAATCTCTCCTTTACACCTGTGTGTGTCTAACAGGGTCACTTCAGAAACAAACCAACCTTGAAACAAATACAGCTGACTCTCATAAACATAGGTTTGAACTGGGCAGGTCCACTTATAGGTGAATTTATTTTCAATAAATATACATAGAAGAGCATGTGCAAGACCTGCGTTCAAGTGGAGAGCCTATCCTTACACAAGAGTAAGATGACTGAAATTTAACACAGACTTAATAATGTGTTAGTTTTCTTACTCCTTGTGTTACTTCCAAGGAGTCACGTCATTGTACAGCATGACTGCCCGCCCCTCCGCCCCCCAGTAACTGGAGAACCTGCAGATCCGGCTATCACTACAGGCAAGTGGTGGTGTTTAAATGCAAGTGGTTCCAACTCTGTATCAGGAATTTGGCTGTAATACTGTTTGCCATAAAAATCTTTAACAATTCATTCCCCAGTGTAGAGGCTGGGCTACCAAGAAACTGTAATAGCAATTGCACTTGGCTTCCATCACACTCTGCCTCTGTGTTATCAATGCATGAACTGCACTGTAAATAAATCTGAATTTCTTCATGTTTCATTACCTTTTCATTTTTGATGTCTACTGTTAATAACAGTGTTTTATGTAATATAATATTGATGTAGGGACTGACAGATGATTCATCTTACGTACAGATGATGTACACTTAGCAATATCGATAAATACAGTACACGACTGACTATAAAGCAAGCTGAGCACTAAAGAATTAATGCTTTCGAATTGTCATGCTGGATAAGACTCCTGAGAGTCCCTTGGGCTACAAGGAGATCCAACTAGTCCATCCTAAAGGAAATCAGTCCTGAATATTCACTGGAAGGACTGATGCTGAAGCTGAAACTCCAATACTTTGGCCACCTGATGCAAAGAGCTGACTCATTAGAAAAGCCCCTGATGCTGGGAAAGATTGAGGGCAGGAGAAGGGGACGACAGAGGATGAGATGGTTGGATGGCATCACCGACTCAACAGACATGAGTTTGAGCAAGCTACAGTAGTTGGTGATGAACAGGGAAGCCTGGCGTGCTGCAGTCCATGCGGTCACAAAGAGTCGGACGCAACTGAACTGAACTGAACTGAACTGAAGGCTTCTGGTCAATGGAAGACTACTAGTAGTTAAGTTTTGGGAGAGTCAAAAAGTTATATGTAAATTTACAACTGTGCTGGGGTCGGTGCCCCTAACCGCAGTGTTGTCCAGGGGTCGGCTGTACAGAAAAATGCTAACATTTATTAAAATTAGGTGCTAAGTATCATTCATGTCTGTTATATTACTTTTTATATTTCTGAAAGGCAGCAGAGTGTATGCACTGCTTGGGGCCATGCGCTCTGGCACCAGACTGCCCGAGCTCAGACCCCAGCTCTCTCATTGGCCAAACGGGTATCTCTGTGCCTCAGTTTCTCCATCTGTAAAAGCGGGATCATAACGCAGCCCACTTCCTAGGGGTGGTGAGCTAATGCATTAAACGCGTAAACAGAAAGAGAACAAGCACAACAGCGGTGCTCTCTCTATTTTTCATCTGCCTGCTACCATTATTATGTGTGATCCAGTTCAGTTCAGTTACTCGGTCGTGTCCAACTCTTTGCGACCCCACGGACTGCAGCACGCCAGGCCTCCCTGTCCATCACCAACTCCTGGAGTTTACTCAAACTCATGTCCATTGAGTCGGTGATGCCATCCAGCCATCTCATCCTCTGTCGTCCCCTTCTCCTCCTGCCTCCAATCCCTCCCAGCATCAGGGTCTTTTCAAATGAGTCAGCTCTTCGCATCAGGTGGCCAAAGTATTGGAGTTTCAGCTTCAGCATCAGTCCTTCCAATGAATATTCAGGACTGATTTCCTTTAGGATGGACTGAAATACTTCCTATTTACATTTTTTAAAAAAAATGTTTCCAAAGCCGTTACGTTCATGTGTCCCAAACCACACCACTCAGTCTTCCTGCCGTGCCCACTCTGAACACCACAGACACACTCGTGTGTGAAGTGGAGGAGATAAAATGCACCAACGCTGACAGAGGCGTCTCATCCCCGTCTCCAGCCTGTGTGTCCTGAAACCGTGAACGGCGGCCCACCGTGGCCAAAGGCCGGGCTCCGCAGATGGACGCGGCCCTTCCGGGGCCCACGGCTCTAACATTCCACCCTCTGCGGATGATGCCGCCGCCGCGGGCCCCCCGGCACAGCTGCCAGGGTGTTGGGGTTCTGAAGTCTCCGCGCTGAGACGGCACGGCCCTCACCGGAGGCCTCTGTCAGTCACACGGGTGCCGGGCGGCAGTGACATGCCACCTGCAATGACCTCCAAACCCAGCACCAAGAGACCACTAACAGTGTGGGTACTAACCTCTCTGAGGTCTTCCCTCCTCACCTTCCTGGCAAAACGGAAACCATTAAAACAAAAACACTGGCAAAAGCACACATTACTCAGACCCCTTTGCGGTAATTCAACGTCTTTATAAATTCTTCTGTGCTAATTTTGACACAGCATCAAACACACTTGAGGCTTTCTTACTTTGAATAATCACAATGTAAGGAACGTCTTATAAGATTTTGTAAGAGACATTCAAATTTTAAATTTCAACAAAATCTTCATCAACACAGGTCCATGTGGAACCTCAGTGAGACCCTATTGATTAGAACGTTTGTACATGTAACTAACAAGTGGTCCTCCTACAATTCTCTCCCAGGAGGACAACCCAGTGTTGGACTGGCATGCCCCGGTGGAGACGATCTTACAACAGCTCAACTCCACAAAAATCACCAAGTAAAGCACAACTCTTAAAATAGGGAAGGTATTCTAGACACCATTTATGCAAAGATACATTCCCACCAGCCTGCTAGCTAGAAACCATGTGGTAGGCATATATGAGGATACTGAGAGAGGGAGGGGAGGGGAAGCACAGTCCTGGTCCTCGAAACGCTCCCCTAAATGCCCCCCGTTAGACGCAGACACGGAAAGCAAACTTATGACCATCAAAGGGGAAGGGGGAAGGAGGATAAATCAGGAGTTTGGGATTCGCAGATACACACGACTATACACAAAACAGATAAACAACAAGGCCCTACTGCATAGCATAGGGAACTATGTTCAACATCTTGTAATAATCTATAAGAGAAAAGAATCTGAAAAACAACATGTGTGTAACTGAATCACTTGGCTGTATACCAGAAACTAACAACGCTGTAGATCAACTGTGCTCCACGTGCTCAGTCGTGTCCGGCTCTCTGCGTCCCCCTGGACTATAGACCCCCCAGGCTCCTCTGTCCACGGGATTCTCCAGGCAAGAACACTGGAGTGGGTTGCCATTTCCCTCTCCAGGGGATCCTCCTGACCCAGGGATTGAACCCCGAGTCTCTCGCATCTCCTGCATCAGCAGGCAGGTTCTTTACCACTAGCACCACCTGAGAAGCCCTATAATTTCAATTTAAAAAAAGAAAAATGCCATGTAAAAATAAATAAAGTTTTAAAAACCATACAATAAAAGATGAGAATTAGGTTTTTTAAAAAAAAGGTCACCTGTCAGAAACATGATTTCAGATTGCGCTTCTCACAGTAGCATGGCCTACATTATCTGGCAGGTGAGTTTAAGATTACCTGGGAAGGCATCTGGAAAGAAAGTACCAAGACTGACTGACCGGATCACCTGGGAAGCTTCTGAAAAATGCAGATTCCCAGGGCCTGTCCCAGAGTCACAGAGAAGGCACCTGGATTTTTGTATTTTAAACATCCCCTTCCTTCCTCCCCACCACCCTCAGCCACGGTTCTGAAGAACAACCATTGCAGGAATCACTGACTCAACTATATATCACGTGCAGTCATCTCTGAATTTTTATAAAATGCAAGCTCCCCATCTTCATGCTCACATTCTAACAAAGAAAGAGACAAGAATCAGCAACTTTCCTACCAGTAGCCAGTAAGAATATACACTGGATGGAAAGATGCCATTCAGAACAGTGACAACACAGAACATTACCCCTGAGAATAAGACATATGATGGGAAGAACACTCCATATACAAGGAGACAGAGACACACCTCACTCATACAGGAAGAGTCAACAGTTTAAAAAGAAGCATCACATATTATCACTAAACTCACCTATAAATTTAATCCAAAACCATTCAAAATCTGGGCCAATACTGCAGAAGGTGGTAGTAAATTTTACTGAAATTTTACTGAAAATTACACTTAATTTTACAATTAAAAAGTTGAAGCCTCATCATAAGGAGAAGTTTCATATTATTTATCAATACTGTAAATGCATACACCATTTTATACATAGTTTAAATGGATACACCCCACTGTCCAAATAGCACATTTCTAGGAATTTACCCCACTGAAGCACTTTTACATGTATAAAAAGAAATGCACAAAAAACGTTCTATACAGCAGTGTAATAGGAAAACAACAACAAAAAATGGAAACACTCAAATGCCATCAATAGAGGATAAATTAAATAAATATATTGCCATCATTCAATAAAATGCTACACAATCATCAAAAATGAAGCAGACACGTTACTGGTCATATACACATATACTTTGAAAATAGTTGACCCAAAAAACGAATCAGTCAACAATGAAATCGGAAGGGAAATTAAAAACTACTTTGAGACAAATGACAAGAAAAACACAATCACACAATCTATGGGATGCAGCAAAAGCAGTTCTTAGGGGGAAGGTTCATAGTGAAAACAGCTGCAAGACAGTACGTATATTCACACTGCAGGGAGTTAAACGGGGCCTGGGGTGCTGGGTTCTAAGCGCAGCACTAGCTCTGGGGCTTCCGGAAGTTACGGGATCCCTCCAGCTGCAGCGTCTTCACTAGCACACGGTAATAACAAGCCCTCTGTCGTCGTTGTTTAGCTGCCCAGTCGTGTCTGACTCTTCGTGACCCCATACACTGAAGCCCACCAGGCTCTCTCTCCATGGGATTTCCCAGGCAGGAATACTGGAGTGGGTAGCCATTCCCTTCTCCAGGGACCACCCTGACTCGGGGATTGAACCAGCATCTCCTGCACTGCAGGCGGATTCTTCACCACTGAGGCACCAGGGAAGTTCAGTATCAATCCCTACCTCAGTGCTAAACATGACTGACCGTTTCTAGAAAATATCTCCTAATCCAAAAGGTGAAAGGATCTCACAGTCAGTAACTTCATTCAACTGCTGAGTATTATTTGTTGTATAGTCACCAACTGTATTTCCTCCAGGAACTGCCCGTAGATAATTTTCCTACTGGACTTTTGTGTCATCAGTTTGTGTGAACTGCTACACACCGAGGGCTCGCTGGTGGCCCAGATGGTGACGTGTCTGCCTGCAACGTGGAAGACCGGGTTCGACCTCTGGGTGGGAAGATCCCCTGGAGAAGGAAGTGGCAACCCACTCCAGTATTCCTGCCTGGAGAATCCCACGGACAGAGGAGCCTGGCGGGCTACAGGCCACGGGGTCGCAAAGAGTCGGACGCGACCAAGCGACTTCACTTCACTCCACACACCGAGGATGTAACGTTTGCCCACATATGTTACTAACTTCTCTGAATTTGCGGCTTACCCGCAATTACACATTTTCTGAAAGATAATCGTTTCAACAATTTAGATGATCAAATCTACCAACTATTTTCCCGAACAACTTCCTTTGCAGTTTCTACTCTGAAAGTCTCTCCCTACACTCATTTCCCTTCCAGTTCTGTGTACATCGATATACCCATACATGAAGAGCTATATCAGTCATGTGTACATGAAGAATTAAGATTGACAACCTTCACATTAAAAGGCTTTTTTTTTATGTTTATCTGAAAACCATCTTCGCAAAGGACAGCCAGCGTGGTGCAGCCAAGCGCCCTTCTCAACACACATAAGCCCTGCTTACAGACAGCAGTCTTCTCAAACACAGGGCCACCTTCCGAGCATCCCAGACCTGAAGCCTCTTCTCATTGGGAAATCAGGACAGACAGGAGATACAGAAGCAGAATCAAGGGCTGCACAAGGCAGGACCAAGAGTGACAACTCTGCTGCTAACCCAGTATGTCCTCACACTTCAAACTTTCAGACACTTGCACCAGGTACCTTGAGAAGTCTCGCCCCCACTCCGACACCCACCCACCCGTTTTGCCTTCCACTCTATTCTCGTGTATCCTCTGATGTCTCTGTCTGCAAACACAACACATCCTTACTCGCCACAAACATTCTAAACGGCCCTCGTGCAAAGCTTCTTCCGCTCCCCGTGTTAAAGGCCCCTCTCTGCACAGAACGGCCTGCAGTGAGGGCTGATCTGACTGCTGTCAGCTCGACGCACTTACCTACATTCCTCCTACAGCCGTGTGTCTAGAGCAGAAGGTCACAGTGTCAGCTCGACCAATTTATGTTTCAAAGCGGAAATGTCACATCTTAAAACAGCATTTTTAACACTGTATCCAGGATGGAGGTTCTTTTGTGTGAGACCCCTTATAAGGTCCAGTCTCAAATCCCAAATTCAACCAGAAGAGCTCTACCCACTCCTAAGCTGTTCTGTTTAAATTTTTAAAAAAGTGACTACCCTGCCTCAGAGCATGATTTTGATAAAACTAAACTTGTTTGATAAAACTTTTTGATAAAACTAAACAGATCTTAATGATAATGTTCTAAATAATACACACTCCACACACTGTATACTGCAGAAATTAATATATAATCATAATCAAGTCCTTCAAACATTCCTTGGGTTGTCATATAGAAAATGGTAGTTTCTGTTTATAAGACACAGTTAAATACCTAAGTTCAAATTAATTGTTTTATCTAAATCCAATAAAGAGTTTTTGTTTTTCTTTTTCTCTATTTGGTCTGTAAATTTTACATTACCCAATATATATGTCCACTTCTTCTACGTGCTAAGTCATTTCAGTCACGTCCGACTCTGTGTGACCCCATGGACTGTAGCCCACCAGGCCCCTCTGTCCATGGGATTCTCCAGGCAAGGATACCGGAATGGGCTGCTGTGCCCTCCTCCGGGGATCTTCCTGACCCAGGGATGAACCCACACCTCTTATGTCTCCAGCATCGGCAGGTGGGTTCTTTACCACTAGCACTGCCTTTGCTCCACGTCTGATAAATATAAGATCGGACATGTGGCCTCTTTATGGGTTTGGGGCATTATCAAGTGAATTCTGACTTCCACGGTAAAACGGTAGACTAAACACGTGATCCAATTCACTCTGTCCCAAAGCCCCACTAAAACCAAAACAAAATGATTCTCTCTAAGATGCAGAAACCACAACAAAAGGGAGAAAAGAAGAGGCGGCAACTGCAGGAATCTGGGCCTGGACGGCTAAGGATCAGCGCTAACTGCCCTGGGGACGTCCGAAAACTGGTGGTGGGCAAAGCTGAGACCCGGCCCCACACACCCGGGACCCTGAAGCAAGGCCCCGTGACAGGCAGCCGCACGGGCCTGAGGATCCAGGACCGAAGGGCCCAAAACACGGGCCAAGATGAGCGTGCCCCCACCCCGCACCAGGGCGGCTGCTCCCCCCGACCCCCGCGTCCCCACAAGCTGACTCTGGGAGTGCAGAGCGAGGCTTGGAGCGTGAAGCAAGGTCACCGGCCTGGGCGAGTCCAGGAACCACTCTGAGAATTACCCCACTGAACACGGACAGCCCTGACAGCTGAGACGGGCTCGCCCATGGCCTCCCCGCTCCCAGCCCGGCTCTCAGAGCACAGACCCGGCCCCCAGGCAGAGGGTCAGAAGTGCACTCTCAGCGGAAAGTGACCAGCCCAAGAGGAAAGGCCCGGAGACCGTTAAGACAGAAGCTATTCCAACAACAATCCACCTGTGGTGGTGGTGGCTTAGTTGGCAAGTCGTGTCCAACTCTTGCAATCCCATGGACTGTAGCCCACCAGGCTCCTCTGTCCATGGGCTTCTCCAAGCAAGAAGACTGGACTGGGTTGCCATTTCCCTTCTCCGGGGATCTTCCCGAACAAGGAATCGAACCCGGGTCTCCTGCATTAGCAAGGCAGATGATTTACCAACTGAGCTATAAGGGAAGCCACCTGTATCACCCGCCAAATCTACAGACCTGATCTATTCCACAAGGCAGGACTTGCCTGGTGGTGCAGTGGGTAAGAGCCGGCCTGCCAATGCCGGGGACACAGGTTCGATACCTGGCCCGGGAAGATTCCACAAGCTGTGGAGCAACTAAAACCTGTGCCATAACTACCAGGCTCACAGGCTCAGTGCCGAGAGTCTGTGCTCCGCAACAGGAGAAGCCACTGCAAGGAGAAGCCCTCACACCGCACGAGAGAGCAGCCCCACAGCAACGAAGACCCAGCGCAACCAAAATTAAATATGTGAAATTCTTAATCAATTAAAAAAAAGGCAGCAGCAACTTTCATAGAACAAGAAGAAATAAACAAGAAAC
The DNA here is from genome assembly GCF_963930625.1 of Muntiacus reevesi. Lineage (NCBI taxonomy): Eukaryota > Metazoa > Chordata > Mammalia > Artiodactyla > Cervidae > Muntiacus > Muntiacus reevesi. The sequence continues at coordinate 108,676,346 of NC_089254.1, read as the reverse complement.
ACACTAAAGACAGGAACGCCTAACACATCATTCTCAGTTACAGACGGAGTAAGTGGACCCTGAAGCTGGGAAAGATTGAAGGCAGGAGGAGAAGGGGATGACAGAGGATGAGATGGTTGGATGGCATCCCTGATGCAATGGACACGAGTTTGAGCAAGCTCCAGGAGTTGGTGATGGACAGGGAGGCCTGGCGTGCTGCAGTCCATGGGGTCGCAAAGAGTCAGACACGGCTGAGCGACTGAACTGAAGTGGACAAAAATAAGCAGAAGACCTCAATAACAGCATTAATTAGATAGCTCATACAGATATACTCAGAACTCAGAACACACCCACAGGGAATATACCTCTTCAGAAATACACAGAGAACATTCACAAAACTGCCCATATCTCGGACTCAGTGAAGTCTAAAGAAGAAAATATAAACAGCACTCTGACCATAATGTAATTAAACTAGAATTAAAAACAAAATTTGAAAAGGCCCTTCTACTTGAAAATTTTCAAACATACTAGTATAGAAATACTGAGTTAAGAGGGAAATTCAAAAGAAAAACATAAAAATTTCTTGAAAATGCTAACGATAAACCATACCCAAATCCCAGTAAGGGATACATACAGTTAAAGCTGGGGACTCTCCTGGCGATCCAGTGCTAAGAGTTTGCCTTCCAATGCAGGAGGTGCGGGCTCCATGCCTGGTCAGGAAGCTAGGCGATTCAGTGCTAAGAGTTTGCCTTCCAATGCAGGGGGTGCGGGCTCCATGCCTGGTCAGGGAGCTAAGATCCTACAAACCTCCCAGTCAAAACACCGAAAGGAGAAACAGACACAATACTGTAACAAAATCAACACTTTAAAAGTGGTTCACATCCAAAAGAAATCTTAAAAAAAGAGGTAATAGCCAAATTTTCACAGTATCAAATTCTTTTCAATACAAAGGGAAAATTAAAATGAATTTAATATCCAACCCCAAAAAAAAAGGAAAGCAGAGGAGATAAAACTAGAAATAAATGAGTCAAAAAACAGAAAAATAATAGAATAAGTGAACCCCAAAGCTTATTCTTAAAAAAAAAAAACCCCACAAAACAGCCGTATTATTAGGTAAGTCCTGAAGAAAAAAGGTGAAGGCAAGATAGATAAATTTGAGTGACAAAGGGAAAACATAACCATAAAAACAGAGATTTTTAAAAATCATGGCTACTATATACATAAATTTGAAAAATTTAGATAAAACAGAATTGTTTTTAGACAAATATAACACAACCAAAATTGATTCGACTCAAGATGGGGCATCGTTAGATGCCTCATAAGAAATACAAGGAGAAGCAGTGAAATCCTACCAAGACCTTAAAACTCAGATAATCCCAAAATTACTTAGACTACCCCAGAGCACAGAAAAAGAAAGAAAACTTCTTCCTTTGTTTCACAAAGACAGTGTAACACTGATCCCACACTCTGACAAAGAACGCACCAGAAAACTAAACTATAACTCATACTAAGTCCCGATGCGAAAACCTAAAAGAAGCAGTAGCAGAATCTACCTACACATCAAAAGCAAGGCATCACGATCAAGTGGGGATTATTACAGAATGCAGGAATGCTTCGACATCAGGAAATCCACTATGAGAACCAACAAAGAAAACCACACGTCCCATTTATGACAAAGAAATCATGTAACATGCAACACGCATTCATGTTTTAACATCCAAAACACAGCAGTTGACAGACACTTCTTAACATATTTGGATAGCTTTCTTAAAAACAGCAAAGCGTCTGCCTACAATGCAGGAGATCCTGGTTCGATCCCTGAGTTGGGAAGATCCCCTGGAGAAGGAAATGGCAACCAACTTCAGTATTCTTGAGTGGAGAATCCCATGAATGGAGGAGCCTGGTGGGCTACAATCCACTGGGTCACAAAGAGTCGGACACGACTGAGCAACTTCACTTTATATATATAGACACAAACAGCAGCCCAAAAGCCTGCATCTTACTTATTTTAGAAACACCAGAAATTATTCCACTAAAATAAGAACAAAAGGATAATGCCCACTAACTCCACTCCTAGTTAACACTATTTGGAGGCAATGGCCACTGCAGCATGTCAGAAAAAAAAAAAGTAAGTAGAGCTCCTAAAAATGGAAAGGGAAAACGATCTCTATTTGCCCGTGACAAAATTCTCTATATGGAAAACCCTAAAGATGAGGGGAAAAAATTCATTCAAACAACAAAAATCATTTAGCAATTTAGTAAAGAAGCAGATTATAAAATTAACACAAAATAAATGCCTTTAATATAGTGAAGAAAAACAGAAAATAGAATGGAAGAGAAAATGTTGTTTACAATAGCCAAAAAGAAAACCACATGACTAGGTGATTAACAAGAAAGCTACCTGAGGTAAACACAATATTCCTACAAGACAGAAAACAGACCTGAACTGATGGAAAGAATACACCATATTCTCTGGCGGGAAGACAGTATCATAAATGGAACAGTCCTCATTAGCATACGAGTTTAATGCAGTCCAAATCAAAATACCATCAGCAGCTTTCCCCCAGAACTAAAAAGAGAAGAAACTGCATGTAAAGTCCACTTGGAGAAATAATAAGGAAGAATAGACTGGAAGACACTTGTTACAAAATGAGGTGGAGAACCTTCCCTGGTGCTCCCAAGGCAGGGGGCCTGGGTTCCACTCCTGTGCAGGGAGCATCCCACATGCTCCAAACGACCCCAAGCGAAGCAACTAGGACCCAGCATGGCCACATAAATAAAGTTTAAAAAAAAAAAAAAAAGATGAGGTGGATACATGTATATGTACGGTTGAGTCCCTTCCCTGTTCACCTGAATCTGCCGCAACACTGTTAGTTGGCTAGACCTCAACACAAAATACAAAGTTCAAAAAAAAAAAAAGACTAAAAAGCCCAAACAATATTATCTGACAATAATAATTTTTTCCAGTGAACACAATGATTTATTTCTCTGGATGATTTACTATCAAATAAAGTAAGAGTCATTCATACTCTTAAAAATGAGGTGGCGGGGACACCAACCTCATCAGATATGAAGTCATAAAGCCTCAGGAGTTAAACTCAGCGATGTTGCCATACAAGCAGACAGGTTCAGGCACCCAAAATGAATCCAGAAATAAACAATTGCATAGATAAATGCAGTACGCAATAAAAGCGGTATTTTCAAGCAGCGTTTTGTTATGCTTTTTGTGTTTCATAAATGAGGCTGAGATAATCGGGACATCCAGAAGGAAAGAAGACAGAACTGGCTCCAACTAGGCCATCCTCATACCCCATCCCAGGATAAATTTCAAGTGGAACAGAGATTTACATAAAATCTGGGAATGGGGAGGGGGAACACCCATCTTAACTATGATTCAAAATCCAACAACAATAAGGAAAAGATAAATAAACCTACTGCTTTAAAAAAAAGTCTTTGCATGGCAAAAGACAAATGATACCTAGATAAGGAAAATGCGTTTGCAGCTTGTATCACAAAGGGCTGATGCCTCCATGTGCAGGAAAGAGGCCTCGGACTGCTCTCCCTACCAAGGTGAAGGTTTGCTTGTAAGCTTGGCCTCTGGCTGGCATCTGGGAACTTAAGATTTCAGGAGGGCTCCCACCATGCCCCAAATACAGTGTATGCTGAACACCTGCTTTCCTTCTGGGGCTGAATTCCGGTCTGTGCCAGGCGGAAGGTGCACGACCAGCCCAAGAGAAACTCTGGGCGCTGACTGTCTACGGAGCTTCCCCAGTGAACACGGACTCACATGCCTGTCACACTGGACGTCAGTGACTCCACTGGGAAAAGATGCCCACGGCTGACTCCCCCAGACTCCGCCCCACGCGCCTTTCCTCTTGGCTGTTTTTACCTTTCCACTGCCATCCTGGGATTGTTCCCAGCAAATCTGTGACCCTGGGGGTGGCCTGTGGGACCCTCAACACACCCTAATCCACAAGGAGCTTCCAAAAAATAAAGCAGCAAAAGGCCGAAGGGCCGCAGAAAAACGGGCTAGAGAAATGAAGACAGAAAACGGAAATGCAGATGCCACTTCATCACGTGGAAAGATGCTCATCTTCCCACATAATAAGAAATTCAAATTAAAACGATATCATTTCCCACCTTCCAGATTGGTGAAAAGAAAAAAAGTTCTTTAACTCGGCAATTACAGAGATGAGCCTGTAAGAAGACGTAAGCACTGTCACAGGTCACTGGGGAAGACACACACGCCGGGGTGGGATCTGACACGATTCAGCCAAAGTACCTTATGACTCAGAAGTCCCACTTCTAGAAACCTGTCTCAGAGATGCTCCAGCAAAAAAAGAAAAGAAAAGAAAATGCAAAAAAAGACGAATGCCCAGCACTGACTACACTGCAGCCTTTTGATAAAATGCTCAAAAATGGATGGGGACATGTCTCAAGACAACCAGGAACAGCCTGAATGGGGCTTCCACTACTGGACAGCTGAAGCATGAAAACAAGGAATGGCAGTAAGAAATCATAAACCAGTGAATGTAGTAACAATCACATAAGTAACTCTGAAAAGCGTAACCCATACAGATGATAAGTAAAAGGGAGCTACTGGAAAGTGCACCCTTTTTGTAAAATGTTAACTAATAAATACACACACACACACACACACACACACACACACACACACACATTTTGCAACCATCGCTGTAACCATCAATTAGAACAAGAATACCACCAATGGATACTAAAACTAATGGGTGAAAAGTGTTAAGGCAGAACAGGGTATTTACACAATCTCGTAACCTCTCTCCACAAAAGACATGAATTACAAAGAGGAAAACGGTAACCACACAGTGAGAAATCTAGTGGACGGCACTATATCCAATGATCCAAGTGAACTTCATCGGCTGTCTTAAGCCTCCTGATAAGAGGAGTAAGTTCTAGGGACATGGCGGACAGCACAGAGATGATATTAGTAGCACTGAATTGTTATATACTTGAAAGTTGCCAAGACAAGTGGATCTTACATGTTCTCCCCACATAATTACAATGAGACAGGATGGAGGTGTCAGTAATGCAATATAATATTCATTCTGCAATATACAAACCCACCAAACCAGCACACTGTAACCTTAAACTTATGCAACATAATATGTCAGTTACTTCTCAATAAAGCTGGTGGTGGGGAGGGGGCGGGGAGCTTCTGATCTGATGCACGAAGAAGCTCTGACATAACTTCTCTGGTACCCCTGACAAAAACACATTCCGTGACTACTGTAAGGAAACACCAGACAAGTGTAAACTGAGGAGCATGATCCGTAACAACTGGCTGCCAAAAATACCAACGTCCTGAAAGGCAGAAAAAGGCTGAGGAGCTGGCCCAGGGAAACGAGACTAAAAAGACACGATGACAAGCAAACACGGTGTGCGGTGCCGAATGAGGGCGGAGGGCTGAGCGTCCAGAGACACACGGGGACCACTCGCGGGATCCAGACCGCAGGGCAGGTGACACTACGGCATAAACGCTACATCTTCTGGTTCTGATCACTGGGCTGTGATTAGATGTTCTCATAAAGGATACACTGAAGTACCCCGGTGTAAACAGCAGGATGGCTGCAACTCACAAACAGTTCAGAAAGATAATAACGTGTAAAGTATACTGAGAACAATAAAAGCAAATGTTAGTAGTTAGAATGCTGGATGGAGACTATATAGCATTTTTTTTGGTACTCTTCTTGCAGCTTTTCAGTAGATTTGAAATTTCTCAAAAAAAGTTTAAAGAACACAAAAATCTTCAAAAATACAAGTTCAGTTAGGAAAAGTCAGGCTAGTACTATTCCCTGAACACTCTGGAGCCCCGTAACTCACTTAAGTGGATGACGCTTCGTCTCTAGAGCAGGCAGAGCCGTGGTCCATGTCATCCCAGCCCCCAGAACACCTGAGTCCACCAAGCTGGTCTCAGGGTTTATTAGATGAGGCCAGGCTCCCAGGATGAAATTTATTTATTTTAAAAAAGCACCATTTAGTGTACTGTCTTCTCAATCATAAATGCCCACTATGTATAATTCAATGTGAATTTTTCTTTTAAAATGCAGTACTAGAAAAAGCTTTTTCACCTGAGAAACAGGTATTTCTCTTCTTCCCTGATGACAGGCATTACATAACTGAGGATGACTCTCGTCATCTTGTCATACAGGAAGGCCAAGCTTGAGGCCAAACCAGCTGCTCAATACTGGCCTACAGTTTAAGGTGATTTTCCAGGCCCATTCTTTTCTCTGGTCCTAGTTATTTTTATCTGCATTTTATCCCTTTTGATCCTATTTTGAGGCAAAGGTCAATGCAAAATCACTAGGGTCTGCAGGACACATAAGAAGCAGTAATATGCTTAAATAAACTTGGGCTCTTCCAGGCTGCTTCTCCTGGCCACACACCAGACACTGCAAATTCATGACTGACCATCCCTGTTTCCACAACAGACTATGTCCATGTGAAACCCCCTGGGAGGATTCCCGGCCACTATTTCTAAGTCCGGACACAAAACCTACAACAGCCTCAAGACGATAACATAACTTGGGGCCATAAAACAAAGATATCCTGAAGTCACACCGCCACGTGAGATACCACCTACCTCAAACGGTCATGACTGAGCACCACACTTTTGATATTTATAGCAAGAATGATGAGTAAGGCTCCCAGCTTACTAACATTAAAGTTATGACAAACCCTGTGGGCACATTTTATGGCTTCTGCCAAGAAATGCTTTTATTTCAACAGTTTTATGAGACCAAAACCACAAAAACCTCACATGTAAATGTGGGGATGAAAGATTCTTTGACCAGCTGCCTTCTCTCCTGATACAACCAGACCTCAGGTGGGTGTGGGGTGAACACTAGATGGTGGGAGAAGGGGAAGCTTAAGGAAGCCAGTACCTGCGGGGGGGTGTTCGTATCAACACTGTTTTTGGCTCGGGTTTTGGGTAGCAAAACAACTACTGAAATAAAGAGCCCCAAAACTTCTGGTACAATGTGTATCTCTGAAAGGAAAATTAATACATGCAAAGAGGCAGTTTTTCTCCAGCTTGTAACCACTCCTTTTCCTGCAGCAAAAGGAAAGAACAATCCGTAGGAGATGGACTGTAGCAAATTAAGGGAGACACCCCCACAAGGTTGTCAAGGCAACTAAACCAAGTGCATTTCTCCACAGAGAAGAATCAAGACTAAGCTGAACGTGGGGTGGAATACTCTGTGGCAAAAAATGACTGAAATCCCATCTTGAAAAATCTTTTTAAGAGGCTAAACTTACTTCCAGGCTATTTTATTAAGCACTTCACCTACAGTGCAAGCAGGCAAGCTTGAATTTCTAAACCAAAAGCTAAATGGATTCAGCGAGCACCTTCCTAAAAATGAGCCGAGCCTGGGCCACTAGAAAGGACCGGGAGATTTCCGAAGGGTCTCTTTCCGAAGTGGCATATCTCAACATCAAAAGAAGCAATCACGGCCCACAAGTAACGGGGTTGGGGGGAGAGATTAAAACTATACTACCACTAACAGCCTTTCCTACATTTTAGATTTTTCTGTTTTTCAAAATGGAGTCTTTTTTAACATTCTTAAGTGCAAAGGTAACTCTAGGCAAACTAAAGCAAGACCTTAGCCTGACTGAGCCATTCAATACTGGAAGAGGACAGAGTGGGCTGCAAAAAAAAAAAAAAATTTTTTAAAGATGTCAACTTGGGAGACGGGTGTAAAAACCTCCCACAAGTAAGTGATAAAGAAACCCTATCAGCGAGGAGAAATGGCATGCGCTTGGGGACCCAGGACGAGGGCCACTTTTGAATTAGAAGGCAGGGGCGCCGAGAGGCAGGCGGAAGGCGAGGGGACGGCAGCGGGGTGCGCAGCCGGCAGCCCAGGAGGCGGAGGGGTCCCGGGGAGGCCCGGCCGAGCGCGGGGAGGAGGCCGGGAGGCCACGTCTCCCCTCGGCTCCCTCCCCAGCAAGGTGAGCGAGTCAGGGGGCCCTGGACAGGTGAGGGCCGACACCCGAGCCCGGGCCCGGAGCGCCCCAGGTGAGACCGGGGGGCCGGGCCGCGGGGCAGGCAGGCGCCCGGCGCGCCGGGGCCGGAGCGGGCGCCCGCGGCTCTTACCCGGTGCCGCAGTCCACCACGCAGGGAGGCAGGGAGCCCGCCATGCTCGGCCCACGCGGCCGGCCCAGGAGGCTCCCCCGATCGCCGGCCCGCTCGCCGCCCCGCGCTGCCGCCGGGCTCCCGGGAGCCTCCGCAGCGCCGCCGCCGGGAGCCCGGATGCTCTCAGCCGGCCCACGTGACGCCCCGCCCACACCCCCGCCTGACCAATCACGGCGCGGACACGCCTGTCCCCGCCCCTCCCGCCCGCCATCTTTAGTGCTGGCAGCGGGGCCTCGTTGTTCGTACGTCCCAGCTTGCTGCGGGAGAGGTTGTGAGCTCTTCTAACCGACAGGTGGACTTGACCCCGAAGCCTGACTCTTCATGTTTTAAAGCGTCCGCTCAGATGTCACCTTCTCAGGAAAGTTGTCCCTGCTCATCTGCTAGGTGGCCCCTCCCCCCCCCCCTGCACCTTACTCACTATCTCAACAATCTATTGCTTTGCTTCACAACATTTGGAGCAAATTTATACCGTGTATATATATTTATTTGTACTCCTATGGCGGGCTATAGGCTCCGCTAGATACGACTCCTGAATGTCTTACCATTGATGACAAGGATGCGCAGCACAGTATCTGGTGCATTCATGGGAAACACCCAAATGTTTTCTGAATAAAGAAAAAAAAACTTGACGTTAGAATTTTTACACCTGTCAGAACACTGCATGCTTTCCTCTATAGAAGAAGAACCCGTGCAACAAATGCACGGACAGCTTTAAGGAGCGATTGACCTTCAATCAGGTTAACACTACACCAGGATCATTATGGAACATGTCCTCAAGTGTCAAAGGTGGAGTGATGTCCGAAAGATCTTCCTGGAACCCAGACCAAAGTAGGCACCACTGACCAACTTCTGAAGGTAGCCAAGGTCCCACTTGCTTCCTCCTCCCTCCCTATCATATATTCCTGACCTTACTTTTTAGGACTCTTCTGGAGACGTAGTTCCATGCAGTTTAACTGGTATTAAAAGCGTTTTTAAACTGTTTCCCCCTAAGAGAAGTAGTGGTAGATTACTTGATCACTTTAGACAACCCATGATGATTCCTTTTTTTTTTCCTTAACCTATTCAGGTCAAATAAGGCCCAGTTCTAGAAAATTTTCGAGGGACCTAGAAAGAGAAGTAGAAGGTGGGAAGGAAAGAAAGGTGAGGAGTGTGGAGGAAAGCCTGTATAGGATCCCGAGGCTGGGGGCAAAGGCTCACTTGCCTCCTTCGTGTTTTGCCAAGGCCCTGGCCAACACTCCTGTTCCAGGCCCTCATCAGAAGGCTGTGGATAAACTAGATTGCAGACAGTCAGCACTGTCACCTCTTTCTTTTACTTAACACATATTTATCAAGTGCCTACTATGGGACAGGCCTTGCATTAGATGGGGCATGAAACAGTAAGTGGGACATTCGCAGTCTTGGCCCCGAAGACTTTATTTTCTTAATATTTATTTATTTACTTACTTGACTGCACCGGGTCTTCACTGTAGCATGCAGGATCTTTACTTGCACAGAGTTTTAGACCCTGGACCACCAGGGATGTCCCTCTGCCCCCAAGACCTTAGAGCCTTGTGAGAGAGAGCAACAGTAAACAGGCAATTGCAATACAGTGTCATCCGAGGTGGGGCAAGACCAAGGTGCACAGAACGCTGTTAACAGGCCGCCTAGGGGCTTCCCAGGGGGCTCAGTGGTAAAGAACTGCCCGCCAGTGCAGGAGACACGGGATCCATCCTCGATCTGAGAAGATGCCACACACCTCAGAGCAACTGAGCCCGTGTACCACGACGACTGAGCCTGTGCTTCAGTCCAGGAGCCGCGGCTACTGAGCCCACGTGGCACAAGAGAAGCCCCCACGGTGAGCAGCCTGAACACCACAACCAGGCGTAACCCTTGCCCTCCACGACTGGAGAAAAGCCCTCACAGCAAAGAAGACACAGCACGCCAAAATAAATAAACGTTAAAAAATAACAGGGCACCTACACCTGTCTTAGGAGTCAGTGAAGCCATCTCAGGGCAACGGTGCCTAAGCTGAAACCCAGAGGGTGGGTGGAGAAATACTCCATGGTGGAGAGGGTGGGGCGGGACAGTGTTTCTGGGACGAGGAGGCCAGAGGACCTCAAGACTCATAGACCGCCCTGCCATCTTCACCAGGGAGGAAACCTTAGTGGGATTTGGAGCTGGCTAGTAATAAAGGTGGTCCGTTTTCTGGGAGTGTCCCTTCTGCAAAGGACTTACTGGAAATGGCACCGAAGGCCAGTTGCTGGTAGCAAGCAAAAGACTTCCTGGCAGTACATTGAGCGCCATAGAGACAGCGCCGGGGCAAGTGAGAGCCGGACGGGCACTGGGCGACTCTGTGCCTCGCGGAGGATAAATAATTAAACATGGGCAAAGGAGATCCTAAGAAGCCAAGAGGCAAAATGTCATCATATGCATTCTTTGTGCAAACTTGCCGGGAGGAGTACAAGAAGAAGCACCCAGATGCTTCAATCAACTTCTCAGAGTTTTCTAAGAAGTGCTCAGAGAGGTGGAAGACCATGTCTGCTAAAGAGAAAGGAAAATTTGAAGACATGGCAAAGGCGGACAAGGCCCGTTATGAAAGAGAAATGAAAACTTATATCCCTCCTAAAGGGGAAACAAAAAAGAAGTTCAAGGATCCCAATGCACCCAAGAGGCCTCCTTCGGCCTTTTTCTTGTTTTGTTCTGAGTATCGTCCAAAAATCAAAGGCGAACATCCTGGCCTGTCTATTGGTGATGTTGCAAAGAAACTGGGAGAGATGTGGAATAACACTGCTGTGGATGACAAGCAGCCTTATGAGAAGAAGGCTGCTAAGCTGAAGGAAAAGTATGAAAAGGATATTGCTGCATACCAAGCTAAAGGGAAGCCTGATGCAGCAAAAAAGGGAGTTGTTAAGGCTGAAAAAAGCAAGAAAAAGAAGGAAGAGGAGGAAGATGAGGAAGATGAAGAGGATGAGGAGGAGGAAGAAGATGAAGAGGATGAGGAGGAGGAAGAAGGTGATGATGAATAAGTTGGTTCTAGCGCAGTTTTTTTTTCTTGTCTATAAAGCATTTAACCCCCCTGTATACAACTCACTCCTTTTAAAGAAAAAAAATTGAAATATAAGGCTGTGTAAGATTTGTTTTTAAACTGTACAGTGTCTTTTTTTGTATAGTTAACACACTACCGAATGTGCCTTTAGGTAGCCCTGTCCTGGTGGTATTTTCAATAGCCACTAACCTTGCCTGGTACAGTATGGGGGTTGTAAATTGGCATGGAAATTTAAAGCAGGTTCTTGTTGGTGCACAGCACAGATTAGTTATATATGGGGATGGTAGTTTTTTCATCCTCAGTTGTCTCCGATGCAACTTATACGAATAATTGTTGTTCTGTTAACTGAATACCACTCTATAATTGCAAAAGAAAAAGAAAAAAAGTCGCAGCTGTTTTGTTGACATTCTGAATGCTTCTAAGTAAATACAATTTTTCTTATTAGTATTGTTGTCCTTTTCATAGGTCTGAAAATTTTTCTTAAGGGGAAGCTAGTCTTTTGCTTTTGCCCATTTTGGATCACACGAATTATTACACTATTTATCTTTCATATAGTTAGCTGATAATAAAAAGCTTTTGTCTGCGCACCCTGCATACCCATGATGAGGGTAATAAAAGTTGAATTGAGACAGTTTTCGTCCATAACTGAAACTTAAATCTTGACCAGTTGATAGCGGATTTCACATAGCCCAGTTACATTTACCAAGTGAAGAGTAACCAATCTACTCACAGCACGGGATTATTAGAATCAAACATTTTGAAAGTCTGTCCTTGAAGGACTAATAGAAAAGTATGTTCTAATCTTTACATGAGGACTCTACACTCTTTAACTCCCATTACCATGTAATGGCAGTTATATTTGCAGTTCCCACGTTAAAGACCCGAGAATGTATCCCCAAAAGCGTGAGCATAAAATACAAGACTGCCATATTGGTTTTTTGTCTTATGATTGTCCCAGCAAAGGCTCTGGGAAAAAAGTGCTGGCTGTAGATGTCTTCTCCTGTTTATCCAAGTAGAGATTGTTTAGGAAACTTGAGACCCTTGGTTAAAGGTATTTTTAATTAATTGGGCCAACTTTTAAAGTTATATACCACATTTTAAATCAGGTATATATCTTCCTGTATTATGGTTTACCCCTTTATAAATTAAGTAGACAAGGGAGGAAGACGCTTTGTATCTCAGTATGAATTAACTGATTTATTTGAATTTGACTTTTACAAAACTCCAGCTCATTCATTAGGGTCATATGTTTATCTGCTTAGCAGTTATAGGGAACAATTTGGCAATTTTGTGGTTTTTGAGATTATTGTTCTCTTAAAGTGCCAGTGTTTTAAAATAGCGTTCTTGTAATTTTACACACTTTTGTGATGGAGTGCTGTTTTGTTATATAATTTTGACTTGGATTCTTTCCATTTGCATTTGTTTATGTAATTTCAGGAGGAATACTGAACATCTGAGTCCTGGATGATACTAGTAAACTAATAATTGCAGAGGTTTTAAATATTAAAAAAAAAAAAAAAGACTTCCTGACTTCAAATGTGTCCTCTCGAGCCCACTAACTCTTGATGTTTGAGTGAAGGCGTTTTCGAATGCAGGGAACAGAGACCTCTTAAGGGGGCACAGGAACAAATTTTATTATTGCATATAAAAAAAAATCCAGAAACTCTAGGGAAATTCAACCGTTGGATGACATCACTGTGGAAACTTGTTGTAGAAACTTGTTGGCCTACGACAACAGATATTTATCGTCTCACGACAGGGCAGAAGGTCAAAATCAAGATGTCAGCAGGACCAGTCCTTGCTGAAGCCTCCAGGAGGAGACCTGGTGTTCCCAGAAATCCCTGGTGATCTTGGTTTATAGAAGCATCACTCCAGTCTCTGCCTCCGTCTCAACACCACGCTCTCCCTCTGTTTCTGCATCATCACCTGGTGTTCTCTTCTTTTTAAATATTTATTTATTTGGTTGCACCAAACTTCCCAGGTGACTCAGTGGTAAAGAATCCACCTGCCAACGCAGGAGATACAGGAGATGCGGGTTCAATTCCTAGGTCAGGAAAATCCCCCAGAGGAGGAAATGGCAGTCCACTCCAGTATTCTTGCCTGGATAATTCCATGGGCAGAGGAGGCTTTGGGGCTCTAGTCCACAGGGTGGCAAAGAGTCAGAGACGAGTGAGCACGCACGCCTTTGGCTGCACAGAGTCCTAGTCACTGCATGCGGGATCTAGCTCCCTGATGAGGACTCGGACCAGGGCCCCCTGCATTGGGAGCGTGGCGTCTGAACCAGTGGACCACAGGAAGGTCCCTGGTGTTCTCTTCTTATAAGGAACAGTCACATTGGATTAAGACCTGCCCCAATGACTTCATCTTACCTTGATCTCATCTGCAAAGGCCTTGTTTCCAAATAAGATCCCTTTCACAGGTACTGGGGTAACGATTCCAGCATGTCTTTGAGGGAGACAGTTTAGCTCATAATAATGCCAGCTTATACCAAAAGCAGTTACTGGTGAGGGGAACTGATGCATTTGATTAGCTTAGACTATTAAAACCATACCCCTGGGCTGGTGAGAAGCCTCATCATGTCTTCAGAAGCATATGGTACCCATACCTGAGGGGATTGGGATTTGCTGAGCATAAGGGGAATGACTTTCCAGGTGGCACTAGTGGTAAAGAGCCCACCTGCCAATGCAGGAGACTTAAGAGACGCAGGTTCAATCCCTGGGTCGGGAAGATCCCCTGGAGGGGGGCATGGCAACCCACTTCATTACTCTTGCCTGAAGGATCCCTGGTGGGCTACAGTCTATAGTAGTGAAAGTGTTAGTCACTCAGTGAGTGTCCGACTCTTTGTGACCCCACGGACTATGGCCCACCAGGCTTTTCTGTCCATGGGATTCTCCAGACAAGAGTACTGGAGTGGGTTGCCATTTCCTTCTCCAAGTCTGTAGTAGAGTAGTCCATAAAGAGACGCAACTGAAGTGACTTAGCCCGCACATGGGGAGTGACAGCAGTTTCCACCTCACTTGTAATTCTCCTGATAAAACCACATATGATCGCTCGTTCCACGTCTTTTCACTCCTCTAGCCTCTTCCTTGCTGATCCAGCTGGAACTCTGCCCCGTCTCTGAAGCTCTCCCTCAGCTTCCAGAAAGAGTCATCACGCTCTGCTTTGGTCTCTGAGAGCCTCCTACATCTGTCCATGTGTTCACTTGTCTGATGGCATCACGGTGGTTGCGCTTCCATCGCCCCTGGTACACCAGTCTGAGAGCAGAAGTGTGTCTCCGATAATTTTATGTCCCTGGGTTATCGGGCACTTCTGACGTTTGTGGCTACTCAGTAAAAGGTTCTTAAATAAATGGAAGTCATCAGCAATTGTTAAGCCTCTCAATCACACATAACATTTGTTTTTACTTGCTTTCTTGTCATCCTCAAAAGCAAATAAAAGCAAACCTTCCATGTGATTTCTGTGTTAGTGTTTTCACTGTTTTTTTCTATATATCAAAGCATATTCTCTGTTATGTCATAAACTCCTATAGATCAGAGACTGATGGCATCCCTTTTGACAAAAGCCAAAACACCCACAGAGAAACAAACCTCCCATTCTGTAAGAGGCACTTCAAGTACAATCTCTGTTAATTGTATTGCTAGAGTTTGCTCCTTCCAATACACTTTGCAAAACTCTACTCTCTCCTTATGGTGAGAGGACTGTTTTAGTCGACTTTCCATGGCAGAAAGAGGCTTCTCTTTACTGTGTTTCTACCCAACAATGACCTCCTACTCCTCTTTCCCCTAGAGGGCCAGAAACATGGGAACAGGAAGTCTTCCTGTATAGAATTCAGCATCTCTTCCATGGCAGACGACAGCACTGTCTCATAACTACTCTCCTGAGGGCTGGATAAGCTAGCATCACTCTCCGATGAACCTTTAATAGTCAGCTTTGATGCTGGTTACAATGCATTTTTATGCATATGAAGACAACTTAAAATAATCAGGACTTACAGGGCTTGTCAATCTAATGGAATTTAGTCAGGGCACACTCAGACAATGTGATTTTCATTTCCTGCATTTAACTAGTCTTGCTGGGCCAAGAAGGAAAAAGAACACAAAAATGAAAGACTGTCCTGAATAGCTGCCCAGCCAGTGGCTCTGTGAATCTTAAGTTGCAAAGCTGTGGGCAGAGGCGATCAGTGTGTTCTCTGTTGCCATGAGGATGCAAACAGAGAAAGGAGTGCCCCAAAAGTAGGGCCCATTCCTTTGAAAGTAGCTGGCACCCTCCTTCAAGAGGAAGGGCCTGTCATTGCACTCAATGGACCTCCCAGAGGGCTTGGCAATAGTGGGAGAAAATGGTCCAAGCTGGAGTTGATTGGCTGGGGTGCGCTGAGTTCATAACTGACCTAAAACCGCAAGACTGGGAAGGAAATCACCAGGGGCTTCCCTGGAGGCTCAGAGGGTAAAGAATCTGCCTGCAATCCAGGGACTCTGGTTTGATCCCTGGGTCGGGAGGAGCACCTGGAGAAGGGCGTGGCAACCCACTCCTGTATTTTTGCCTGGAGAGTCCCACGGACAGAGGAGCCAGGTGGGTTATAGCACATGGGGTCGCAAAGAGTCGGACACGACTGAGCGACTAACACTGACCTCATTCAGGTCAATTCTGCCGCCTCTGCCTGCACCCTGGGCAGTGGCTTCGACCGGAAAACCGGTCCCCCGCCGCCTCCGCTCTTGCACCGTTCTTTCAGTCTCTCCACATCCCTGATACCCATCCCTCTGCTTTCTTCCTGCGGTCCTTCTTGCTAAACTCCTCCATAACTTCCCACCGGCCAGCCTACCTCCATGTTTTCCCCATCCAAGACATCTTTGAGGTGAGTCATGCTGCTAGGAGAAGCAACCTGGCGAAACCCAGAACCTCTGTCCCTCACGTCTGTCTCCTTTCCCCACGGTCTTCAGTGACTCCGTCTTGTTGGAGAAGCTGATCCCAACCCCCAGGTGGCATTCAAGGTCCTCTGTGATCTACTCCCGAGTCACCTGTTTTGTTTCAGTCTGGCTGCACAGTTTGGCACTGGGGATCTTTGTGACTTCAGGCAGGACCTTTGAGTTGTGGCATTCGAACTCTTAGCTGCAGCGTGTGGGATCTAGTTTCCTGACCAGGAATTGAACCCAGGCCGCCTGCGCCGGGAGTCTTAGCCAATGGGCCGCCAGAGAAGTCCCCCAAGTCACCTTTCCAATCTCATCTCACACGACGTCCTTGACACGCCTGGGCACGAGTGACAACAGACCAAACCCTCTCTATCGCCTGGTCTTCATGCAGGCTCTGCAGTCCAGAACATTCTTCTTTGCCTACTCCATGCTCTCCACTCTTCCCGATTCCATTCAGAGCTCACTCATTCTCTAATTTCAGCACAAATCCACTTCATCTTCTCATTCAGGACAGGTGCTTTCTCATGCCTCCCATCAGAATCAAGCACCGATTCTGTCAGCATCTATAGCTGAGGTCTGGAGAGATGCACTCTAATGAGGTCTTCTGTTCTGCCAAACAGTGTTATGGTTTTATCTGGAACTATTTCCCAGCCACTTCTTAAGATAAAGACTGGATGACAGCGATAGCTTACAAAAGCATTTTCAGTCCATCACACACTTAATCGTCATAGTCCCACGAGGGAGGTATTATGAAAACCTCTCTTAATCAAATAAGGAAACCAAGGCTCGTACTTTTCAATTAAGATATGTTCTTAATCACTCAGCCCTGTCTGACTTTATGCAACCCCGTAGACTGTAGCCCGCCAGGCTCCTCTGTCCATGGGGATTCTCCAGGCAAGAATTCTGGAGTGGGTTGCCATGCCCTCCTCCTGGAGATCTTCCCAACCCAGGGATCGAATCCAGGTCTTCTGCATTGCACACATATTCTTTACCAACTGAGCCACCAGGGAAGCTAGTAAAACTTTAATTTTGTTCTGGGCACTTTCTTTAGGCCTTCTAGAGAAAATAGGGAGATGCTAAAGTGTTCGAAGCCAGCATCAGGTAAGTAGAGGTTCAGTGTAAGTCAGAGCCAGAAGGAATCTCAACATTCAGTCCTTCAGAACAGACCTGTCCTTCGAGAATTTCAAATACACTTTGAAATTTTTTGAGCTCTTCACCTTGAATGTTTTCTATTTCCAGTAACAAATGCCCATGGACTCCCATTAGGCAATCACTATATGTTCTCGAGGCTGAGTAGCATCCAATAAAAATCTAATTCTTCTGCCAATGGGAATGAAGCTGCTGAGTAATGGAACTGGACGCCAGGCAATCTGGACAGGACGTTCTGCCAAGAGCTTGGCCCAGATGCCTCTTGCCACTGTGAAATCTCACAAGCAACAGGTTTTGGAGGAGCTGCCTTCCCAGGGCCTCCTCTTTCCTTATTGATGTTCATTCTAGAACATTTTTTAGAAGCATCACAGCACACCCTCCTTTTTTAGAAGCAGCACAGCACAGACTTATTAATATAAGAGAATAAAGGAAGCAAGACTGAACCATTTCAACTTATCTTCACTGGATACTGCCTTGGCCCCTTTATGCAGGAGAAGATGTGCAGGGAAACTTATAGAATCTCTATCTGAGGGACTTCCCTGGCAGTCCAGTTCAGCTCAGTCGCTCAGTCGTGTCCAGCTCTTTGCGACCCTGTGGACTACAGCACACCAGGCTTCCATATCCATCACCAACTCCCAGAGTTTGCTCAAACTTATGTCCATAGAGGCAGTGATGCCATCCAACCATCTCATCCTCTGTTGTCCCCTTCTCCTCCTGCCCTCAATCTTTCCCAGTATCAGGGTCTTTTCCAATTAGTTAGTCTTCACATCAGGTGGCTAAAGTATTAGAGTTTCAGCTTTAGCATCAGTCCTTCCAATGAATATTCAGGACTGATCTCCTTTAGGATGGACTGGTTGGATCTCCTTGCAGTCCAAGGGACTCTCAAGAGTCTTCTCCAACACCACAGTTCAAAAGCATCGATTGTTTGGCACCCAGCTGGCAGTCCAGTGGTTAAGAATCCATGCTTCCTGGGTTCGACCCTTGATCCGGGATGATTCCACATGCCGTGGAGCAACTAAGCCCGTGCACCGCCACTGCTGAGCCCATCCTCCTAGAGCCTCTGCTCCATAGCAAGAGAAGCCACTGCAAAGAGAAGCCCAAGCACCAAAACTGGAGAATAGCCCCTGCTTGGTGCAACTAGAGAAAACCTGCACAAAGCAACGATGACTCAGTGCAGCCAAAAATAAATAAACACAAATAAATAAATTAAAAAAAAAAAAAGAATCCATGCTTCCATTGCAGGAGGCATGGGTTCAATCCCTGGTCAGGGAACTAAGATCCCACATGCAGGGAAGCCTAAAACTAAATTAAAAAAAAAAAAAAAGAGTTTCTATCTGAAAGTGATAAGAGGGAGCAAAGTGAGAACCCATGCCTGCTGAATTTGTCTTTTCATCTAGCTGAAATTCTGGTTGCAACAATGTGTACCTGAAAACGGGACACACCATCATGATGTTTCCAGTCTTATCTTACTGTTCCTTGTGCTTCTTACTTATCAAGGTGCAAGATGAATTCAAAGCAAGAGTAGTTTGCAGAAAAACATTTGCTCACTGTGTTCCCAATAATTATAACTGATAACAAATAGCTATCAGTTAAAATAAAAATTGCATCATATTCTTAATCCAGATATTTTTGGTTGTAATAGTTTGTACCAACAGAAAATGTATAAAATTAATTTTGCTTGTCTGTTGACATATGTAAAGAGTCTAAATTTTGTGGTCTTTCAGAACTGTGTCCAAATCTCATCTCAGGAACTTAAATATGTTTCTGCACAAGTTACTTAATATCTCTAAGCTTTCATTGCCTTGTCTGTAAGGAGGGGTTTTTCTGAGTTTTCAAGTTAGCTTATAAAAATACCAGGCATTATAACATGGAAAGTGTTCAGTATCGTTACTGTACTGATTCTCAGAGGCTTCTTTACCTTGATTAGTAATTCTCTTAAACTTAGACTTCTGTGGCCACATCACATAGCTCCAGTTCAGCTATTTGGGTTATAACTAAGGGATAAAAAGAGAGACTGACCTGCCCTCAGTAATACTTAAGATTTGAGACATTTTCCATTAGTGGAGATGAGCTACGTTGAATCATTCATGTCTCCTAATAGCTCTCCCTTGTGACCAAGGACACTTCATTGTCATGGTGCTAAAGATTTTGTGATTCAAAGCTAAATAGTCTTTAATGGTGAGAAGTACAGACTTTGAAGCCAAGCTCCCTCAGTTTGGATTTCAGCTCTGACTTTATATATTTATTAGCAAGTCCCTAGTGGTTCAGTTGGTAAAGAACCCGCCCTCAGTGTAGTAGACCTGGGTTTGATCCCTGGGTGGGGAAGATCCCCTGGAGGAGGGCATGGCAACCCACTCCAGCATTCTTGCCTGGAGAATCCCGTGGACAGAGGAGCCTTGTAGGCTACAGTCCATGGGGTCGCAAAGAGTCGGACGTGACTGAGTGACTATCACTTGCACTTGCACCTTTTAGATGCTGACAGTGGGCTAAGTGATTGGGGCCTAAAGATGAATACCTGTGAGGGTGAGTCGAGGAGGGGGTGTAGACATGTCAGGCTCTGAACATGCTAGAATCGAGTGGGGACAATGTAGGGAGCGACCAGGAGGAAACGATGCATTCTGACCAGGAAAGCCAGGACAAGCTCCACAGAGAAAGACATTTAAAAATGAAACAGAGAAAAGTGGGGAAGAACAGCATTTACAAAGGCACAGAGGCTTATTTCAGGAAATGACTAGTCCAGTATAAGCCAATGCAGGATGCAGGGGCCAAGATGAAGTTAGAAAGAAGAGTTGGAAATTAAGTTGAGGAAAACCTTCAGCACTATTGTGGGGCATTGTGGTTTATTCTAGACAATAAATATGTAAAGTGTTTGGGGAGGATAGTGTGTGTGTGTGTGTGTGTGTGTGTGTGTGTGTGTGTGTGTGTGTGCGTATCTGAGAAAAATAGGGAGAAGGAGATGGAATGCAAGGATATCGACTAGAGAACCAATGAAGTAGTTAAAACAGAGGATCGTGATGGCACTAGGAGTAGAAAAGATGTTGCAGTGGTAGAAATGTAGAAATAAAAGTTCTCAGGGGCCAGTTGAATTTTTTTTTTTAAGTGAGAAAGAGGAAGACAAAAAAAAATCACTATATTTAGTTTGGATGGTTCTGTGCATCATGAAGCCGTGAACTGAGACCAAAGATAAAAGTTCCCTTTGAGGCACTTCATGGACATCCAGGAAAAGATGCTTGAGAAGCAGTTAGAAGTGCTGGCCGGGAGCTGAGCGGAGCGGGTACACAGGCTTCTTTGCTCCCGTGCCGTAGAAAAGGCATCACTAATTCCCTGTTCTGTTTGGAAGGAGCACCGTGGGTTGTTGGGCTATTCATCTTGGTCTCTGTCCATGACAGAGGAATATAGAAATGTCAAGACTCTTCCTGCTGCCCCACAAGCCTCCTCTCTCCAGTTAGCTGTCTGGCTCTTTCAGCTGTCGTATCTCTGGCATGCATCCCAGTTTCAATTCCTTGGTTCCATTGTCTCATAAATTTATTTGCATTTGTCAGATCATGTGTCCTAAATTTTGGCTTGGACAAGATGAGAACTTTAGTCATCAGTGATCCGTCACCCACACACTCTGTCACTGGCAGGCATATGTTGCTTGTGTCCCACACAAATACATCGACACCCCCTGACTTGGTCACTGAACAAGCACATGCCCTACCAGAGGTCCCAGTTTCTACCAGAGTCAGTCTACCTTACAACCACCTTTTTTTTTTAATCCAGGAGCTCTTAGAAAAAAAAAAAAAACTGGCTTAAGGAATGGAAGAAGGGAAGAGGTAATGAAGACAAGAAGATCAGCTTAAGAGAGATGTCGTTGTTGTTCAGCCCCTCGGTTGCGTCCGACTCTGCGACCCCATGGACTGCAGCACGCAGGTTTCCCTGTCCTCCACTACCTTGCAGAATTTGCTCGAACTCGTGTCCATCGCGTTGGTGATGCCATCCAACCATCTTGTCCTCTGTCGTCCCCTTCTCCTCCCTTCAATCTCTCCCAGAACCAGAGTCTTTTCCAATCAGTTGGCCCTTTCATCAGGTGGCCACAGTATTGGAGCTTCAGCTTCAGCTTCAGCATGATCCCAGGTCAAACTTCCCAATGAAGCTGGTCTTCCTCAAAGTACCTTCTGTCATAAAAATATTAGGTAAGAAATCAGATGGGGCACCAATCGTCCCCGTCATTCTCAAAACGGCATTGTAAGAAGGGCATCATTAATGTCCCAGTGCTTGCGATGCTGGGCTTGCTCCCTGTCTCACTGCCTGAAACTCTCAATTCCATTTCTTCAAAACTGTAAACAGCTCTGGCAAGGTTAAGGCCTCAAAGATCCTCATAAATTAGCGGCTGTTTTCCTGAGCCAGCTACTGAGGGAATGGGATATTCGACGCAGGGCACAGAGGGCAAGGGTGCAGGGGGGGAAGAGGATTGTTGGTTTTTTAAGGTTTGGACAGCTGCCAGAGGCGCTGACCAGATCATGACTACCGCAGGAAAAGAGTAATACTGAAGCAGAAAACCTCCTAGAACCATGGAGCACAGGCTTAAGGCAGCTTGAGAACCCTTGGACTTGTCCCCCTACCCTCCCCGCCCCTCACCCAGGGAGAACAACCCCGAGGTAGAGTAGATGGTGCCCGGCTCCGTCCTCATCCTGCAAAGCCTCCGCTCTGCGATGGAAGTCTAACAGCATACATCCCAGAACTTTATGGGGGGATCAAATAGAACCTCTGGACTTCCCAGATGGCGCAGTGGTAAAGAATCCACCTGTCAACGCAAGAGACACGAGTTCGATCCCTGGGTCTGCAAGATCCCCTGGAGGAGGAAATGGCAACCCACTCCAGTATTCTTGCCTGGAAGATTCCATGGACAGAGGAGGCTGGTGGGCTACAGTCCAGGGGGTTGCAAAGAGTCAGACACACCTGAGTGACTGAGCATGCACACACACACAAAACATCCACTATTCTTTATATGTTCTGAGTCCAAACAACAGAATGTAAGATGCACTTTTGGAACTCCATCTGTGTTTACATTGGGAGTTGCCTAATAATTAAAATAGCTAGTATTTTTAAATTTTATTTTATTGAAGTATAATTCATTTTCAATATTGTGTTAATTTATACTATACAGCAAAGTGCTTCAGTTACATACATACATGCACACACACACATATAGGCTTTCTTTTACATATTCTTTTCCATTATGTTTTATCACAGGGCATTCAATATTGAAAAATAGCTAACATTTTTTTAAACTTACTAAGCACTGTGCTAAATACTTTACACGGGCAGTTTTATTTAATCTCTAGGTTAGGTCCAGGAGGTTGGTGTTATTGTTATTATGCTCATTTTATAGACAGGGAAGCAGGCTTAGAACTAACTGGTAGATCCAGGATTCAGAGGCAGCAATCAGACTCCCAGTACCACGCACTTCTCAGGCAAGACTCTAGTGTGCAGTGAGTCCCTGGCTTTCATTCCGGAAAGGAGAAAAGCTTGTCCATCATCACGGCAGCTCTGGGCAGTATCTTCACGGGAGGCTGTGTGAGGAGCAATTAAAGATGGAAATCTTGAGCCAAGTGGACATGGGATCAAGGTCAGACTCTGCCACTTATAATCTGAGTTACATTGGACAAGTTTCCCATTCTCTCTGAAACTTAATGTCTCCATTTGTAAAACAGGGGGGAACAATCATCCATACAGAAACGGTGTGAAGGTTAAATAAGCTGGTGAAACAGTGCCTGGAACTTTGCAAGCACTCGGGAAATGGGAACAGCACCCCTGCTTTGGGGGCAGGGGTGTAAGCTCTGCAGTATCTGGAAACAGGCAACATCTACAAAGAAACTGCAAGGGTTTCACTGAAACAGTGTAGTCAGCTCAGGCCTCCTGGTTCTTAGAACCCCATCCCCCACCAAGTAATATACAAGCAAACGATCAGGAGCATTTTTACACAGCTTTACCAACTTCCCCGGTGTCTCACTGGTTTAAAAAAAAAAAAAATCCACCTGCAATACAGGAGATGGGGGAGACGCAGATTCCATCCCTGGGTCGGAAGATCCCCTGGAGGAGCAAATGGAAACCCACTCCAGTATTCTTGCCTGGGAAACCCCATGGACAGAAGAGCCTGGGGTGGGGGGGTGCTACAGTCCGTGGGGGTCACAAAATGTCAAACAAAACTGAGCGTGATCACACAGCAGTAGCCAACCTCATAGCGACGCAGTTATATTCATAACCCTACAGTTGACAAGAGAGAAAACTGATGTAAATTCTCAAGCTCAACTGGTTGGGCTGGGATCAATCAGGTTAAAAAAAAAACAAACCAAGCGCGTCTTGTAGCAGCCTTTGCTATTTCGACCGCCAGGGGGCATGCAAGATCTTAGTTCCCCTACCAGGGATTGAACCCATCCCCTGATGCAGTAGAAGCAGTCTTAACCACTGAACGGCCAGGAAAATCTCATGGCTTTGCTATTTTGTCCATGAGATAGAAGGCACTGAAAAATAAGGGAGGAAACACAAAAGACAACAAGATATTCGAGAAACCTCTCCATGGATTTTTATGGTTACATACGTGGTTTAATTGCTAAGTCGTGTCTGACTCTTGCCAGGCTCCTCTGTCCATGGGATATATCAGGCAAGAGTACTGGAGTGGGTTGCCATTTCCTTCTCCAGGGGATCTTCCCCACCCAGGAATTGAACCTGGGTCTCCTGTGTTGCAGGCGGTCCCCTACACTGTAGGCAGCTTCTTTCCCAACTGAGCCACCAGGGAAGCCCATGATTATGTGTGCTAGTCCTAAATAGCTCAGTTGACAAGCCTTGTTCCACCACTGACCAGCTCTGCTGTCTTGTACAAATTACCTAACCTCTAGTTTCAGTTTCCTCATCTGCAACTTTGGAGTATGGAAATGCCCTCTTTGCAGAGAAGGAGAAGTCAGCATTTAATAACTCCTTCCACTGTTCTCTGCACAGACGCAGTGTGCTCCAGGGAAGGGGCGATGGACCGAAATCGGAGGAACCCTTCGGCAGAGGGTTTATTGCCTCTTTAGGTGAGAGTGTTGCCCACATGTAAATGAAAACTGGGGAAGGACGTTTCTCAGGAGTGGGATCCATGGAGAGATGCGAGAGTGTTAAGGATGCAGGACACTCTTGTTTGAACCTAAACTTCAAGAACTCTCTGAAGATGCACTCTCCTCAGTTTACAGATGAGGGAGCCACATTCCAGAAGGGTAAAGAAGTTGTCCAAGAGCCGTTTAATTTTCAAATACTTGAGGCTTCTGAAGTACCTTTGATGCTAATTTCTCATTTTGTATTAGTCTCTCATTTAAATGCTTTCTTCTCTGCAATCACCCTCTGTGTTTTTTCAGTCTTCTAACTTTATTGAAGCTTTCAATGGCTAAGTCAAGATCTCTCTTGGTAAATGTTACGTTGCACTTGAAAATATATGAATTATTTTCAAATATCTACTGATTTCTAATGTAATTTCGCAGTGATAAGAGAACACATTCGGTATGGTTTCAAAACCTTTAGGCCATGATATTTTTGCACTTGCTTTATGCCCTGATATGTTCTAGTGTCTCCTAGTCTATAGTCTATGGGAACTTGAGTAGAATTTCTATCCTACTATTGTGTGAAAACTATAAATCTTAATTATGTTGAATTGGTTCATAGAGGTTTTCAGTTTTACTTTATTGTTCTACAACTCTGTTTATTCATTCTATTGATTTTTGAGACTTTGATACTGAAACTCCAATTAAAAATCTTTATCTACTTAAAATGTAATTGTAATATATAGTGGAACTATATGCAACTTTGTTCTCTGTTTTCCTAATTTCCTGTCAATGTGTTATCATACTTTCATAATTTAAAAAAGAAAAAGAATCTGTCCAAGAGCACAAGGCTGGAGAACAACAGAGTAGGAATTTGAAGAGGTCCCTCCCATCACACACTTCACAAGCCTGGTTCAGTTCAGTTCAGTTCAGTCGCTCAGTCGTATCTGACTCTTTTCGACCCCATGAACCGCAGCATGCCAGGCCTCCCTATCCATCACCAACTCCCAGAGTCCACCCAAACCCATGTCCATCGAGTTGTTGATGCCATCTAATCATCTCATCCTCTGTCGTCCCCTTCTCCTCCTGCCCTCAATCTTTCCCACCATCAGGGTCTTTTCAAATGAGTCAACTCTTCTCATCAGGTGGCCAAAGTATTGGAGTTTCAGCTTCAACATCAGTTCTTCCAATGAACACCCAGGACAAGCCTGGTACATCTTAGCAAGTATATTTTTGCATTTTTCCCAGATTGGTATTTGGCATTAATAAGAAAAGGTTAAATCCAGCTATAGAGACTCAGAGAGTCAGCTGAGGGTACAGAGCAGAAGCCAGTCCAGGGGAACTGGTCTCCAAATGCTTCACCATATGCTGCTCTAAGAAAATTTTGGACTTTCCCTGTATATATGTGTTTCTCTCTGTGTGAGCGTGTGTGTACACACACACATAAACATAGTTTTGTGCATATGCTACTGCATTAATATTATTCTCAAAATTAAATGAATAAAATAAATAATATTTTTAAAGAGTTCTCATCCATTTCATCTATTAATAGAACAAAACACATTTTACTTTGTGACTGTGCTTTGTGATTGTGTATTTCACAAGATCTTGATTTAATACTGATGCAGTTAGTCAAAGTCTAGTATCAAATATGGTTTCCTTCTGTGCTCATTTCACTACTAAGCCTTGCCTATCTTGCTGAAAAAGATACTTCAGGAAAGCCGAGAAATGAATAGCTCCTCTTTATTTGGTGGTGTGTGGCAGCAGGGCAGGGCGGTCTCCAAGCCACATGGCTTGCAGGATCTTAGTTCCCCCAGCAGGGGTCCCTGGACCCTTGTGAAAACCCCAAGTCTTCACCACTAGATCACCAGGGAATTCCCCTGAACAGTTGCTCTTTAAACTCAAGGATTCTTTGAAGTACTCTGTGATGAAATAACCAATGAAATGAAGTGTGGTACAATGCATGTTAAGGATCATTCCCCATCTCATTACAAAACTTCTGTGAAGATCGTACAATTTAAGACAATACATGGTGTATGTATATGTATGTATGTGTGCATATTATACGTATATATGTATGTAATGAAATATTACTCAGTTATTTAAAAAAAGACAAAAATAATGTCATTTGAAAAAAAAAATAATGTCAATTTGCAACAACCTGTATGGACCTTGAGATTTTCATACTAAGTGAAAAAAAGCCAAACAGATAAAGACAAACATTATATGATATCACATATTTGTAAAAAAAATTTTTTTTAAATGATACAACTAATCTTATTGACAAAACAGAAATAGATTCGCAGACATAGAAAATAAACATGGTTACCAAAGGGGAAAGCAAGGGGTAGAGAGAGAGATAAATTAAGAGTTTGGGATTAACATATATACACGACTGGATATAAAGCAGATAAACAACAAAGACCTGCTGTATCGCACAGGGAAGTATACTCAATATCTTATAATATACTGTAATGTAAAAGACTATGAAAAAGGATATTTATGTGTGTGGGTATATAGCTGTGTTACTCTGCTGTACATTTGAAACTAATACAATATTGAACATTAACTATACCTCAATAAAAAATGATAAAAATGTTAATAAACTGCAAATAATAATACAATGTATAAAGCCACTTAACCCCGTGCAGGTAAACAGCCAACCTCACCGAGCGCTGAGAGCAAGGGGCCGTGGAGAGGCTGTGCCAGCCCCTGGGGGTGGCCATGAGCATCTGCAGGGCTGACCTGTGTCCGCCAGGCTCTTAGATATGAGCAAGGCTTGGCTTGCATCTTTTTATATAAAAAAGTAAAACAGATCCGATCAGAATTCTGCTTTCCCTGCAGCCTCCTGAATTTTCTTACATACACCCAGCTCGGATGTCTGAGCTCCAGGGAGGTGACAAGCCCTCAACAGGCTGTGAAGGGCCCGGGCACCAAGCCTCTGGCTTGTAACCCAGCAGGTGCCCCTCAGCGGGTGCCAAACCCCAAGCCCTGACTGCAGAGCCCCAGGTCTCGGTCCCTGGTTCCAGGTTGCAGGTGTGATGGCAACTAAGCCAAGCCCTCACCCCACCCACTGAGAAAAAAGGGAATCCTGATGATTTTTTATTTTGCTTTGTGTTGTTTTCTCATTAACTCAGGGGTTGCACAGAACCAAACTAAAAGGCTACAGATGTTTGCTTCTGCAGTTGGACCTGGCCATTTATAGGGAGTGCCTTGCAGTAATAGGGCTTCCCTGATAGCTCAGCTGGTAAAGAGTCCACCTGCAATGCAGGAGACTCCGGTTCAGTTCCTGGGTCGGGAAGATCCCCTGGAGAAGGGAAAGGCTACCCACTCCAGTATTCTGGCCGGGAGAATTCCATGGACTGTATAGTCCATGGGGTCACAAAGAGTCAGATACAACTGAGCAGCTTTCACTTTCACTTCGCAGTGAGCAACTGAGAAAATCATTTTCAATGTCCTCTATTGGTTTTTGAAATATGGGACCCTAAGCAAAGCACATAGCCTCTGTAGATCATAGCTACCTCATTAGTGACATGAAGGGATTAGACCAGGTGATCGCCTCAAAAAAAATCTTAATTGTATGAAATAAAAAAAGAGGCCAAGGACTTCCCTGGTGATCCAGTGGCTAAGACTCCAGGCTCCCAGGGTTCAATCCCTGGTCAGGGAACTTGATCCCACACGCAGGCAACTAAGAGTTCACACGCTGTAACTAAAAGAGACCCATGTGCCAGAACTTTAAAGAAAACAAAAACAAAACAAACTAAAATAAAACAGATCCTGCACGCAACAAATAGGATCAAATAAATTTAAAAAAAAATTTTTTTTAAAGAGTCCAATGCAAACTATCTCTGGAAATTTAGTATCTTTCATACATTTTACTTGCACCTTCTTAATCCTTTCTTCAGGCTTCCCTGGTGGCTCAGAGGTTAAAGTGTCTGCCTGCAATGCAGGAGACCCGGGTTCGATCCCTGGGTCGGGAAGATCTCCTGGAGAAGGGAATGGCAACCCACTCCAGTATTCTTGCCTGGAGAATCACATGGACAGAGAAGCCTGGTGGGCTACAGTCCATGGGGTCACAAAGAGTCAGACACGACTGAGCAATTTCACTTTTCAATCCTTTCTTCTAAAAAAAGCTAAGAGAAACTATTTAATACTTTTCTACAATCTTTTATCCACTACCTTTAGTTCCAGCTGCCTTTCAGAGCTTAGGATTTGGGGTTTTAGAAAGGAAACAGTGCGGGTATAGCCCATGGGGTGACAGCAGCAGGGGCCAGAGCGGCCCTGTAATCAATCACCTTAATGTTTCTGCAGTGAAACACAGGAGTTCTCACACTAAGAAGGATACAGACTAAAAATAGTCTCACATTGGTTCAGGTCGGTTTTATGGCCAAAAAGTTTGCCACATACCAAACAAAAGCCCTTCTGTTTTCAGAGCCCTTTTGAACTTCAGAATGGCCCCAAGGGATCACAGCCCTGTGGTACGTCCTCACTCTTACTAACCCCCATGTAATCATTGTGTGTGTGTGTGTGTGATGTAAATCAACCTATTAGTAAAACCCAAATGTTTCGCAACCTACCAGGACCTACTTGCATTAGTCAGAATTTAAAGGCGAAAAACTCACTAAAATTGAAACGCCTCATACTTGTTCTAAACTCTTCTCATAGATAATCTCTGTCGTGGAAGAAAATTCAAGTTGGCCTGACAAAGAGTGTCCTTTACAAAACCAGCGTTTGAGATCTTTGCTTCTGGCTTTCTGAACATTTTCAGAATTAGAACTAAGTAGACGGGGGCTTCCCAGGTGAAGAATGGTCAAGAATCTGCCTGCTAATGCAGGAGACGCAAGAGACACAGGTTTGATTCCTGGGTCAGGAAGATCCCCTGGAGAAGGGTGTGGCAACCACTCCAGTGTTCTTGCCTGGAGAATTCCCATGGATAAGAGGAGCCTGATGGTCACAAAGAGTGGGACCCGACTGAGCGACTTTGCACACACACACGCCCCCATCCTTTTGTTGATAATGGTAAGTGAGTATTAAGGTTATACATATCTGAACACAATCCTGGTAGAAGGGAACGTCTGAGCCAAGACCTACTATTCCTTGGTTCACTATTTGCAGGCAGTAATGAAAGCAGAAATTATGGGACAGCTTCTTCCAGAAGACGAGGGTAAGATACTTCTTGTTTATCTCTGTCGACATTTTCTTCAGGTTGTTTTTGTTCCATCTGAGTGAGATTGCTGTTGACATATTGAATTTCTGAAGGTGGTTTGCATTAATGTCATGCTAGAAACTTGGAGAATGTAAGATGCTGAAGACACTAGTTATTAGGAATCAAAAGTGGGGAGAGCTAGAGCTGATAAATACATTGTGTATAGAAAATGATGGCAAAGTATGTCTAGAGATTACAGTCCAGTCTACTTAATTTTTTAAAGTTATCTTAAGGCAGATATAAAGTATATAAAGCTAGATTTGTTATTGTTTAGTCAGTAAGTCGTGTCCAACTCTTTGCAACCCCATGGACTGTAGCCTGCCAGGCTCCTCTGTCCACAGGACTCTCCAGGCAAGAATACTGGAGTGGGTTGCCACACCCTTCTCCAGGGGATCTTCCTAACCCAGGAAGTGGGAGACACATGTATTTTAACTGACCATTTGTTATAACAGTCTGGTCTCACAAATGTTAGAAGGCAGCAGGATGAACTAGGTTAATTTTCCATTATTTTCACTATATTTTCTCAGAACCCCTTCAAGTGAAAATCCTAATGATTTTAAACTCTCACCCCACTGACTCTTCAGAGGAAGAGAAATGAAAAGCCTTAATCAAGATGTGTAACCATGTTGGGGTCATTTATCCACCTCTCCCCTTACCTTATGCTTCTGTGACATCTAGAACAAAGGTATGTACTCAGAGGCGTTACATATATATATAATACATACACATATATATATATATACTATATGTATTAGAATTTTATATATTTTATATTCATATCTGGTGATGACTATGTTACTCAAAATATAAAATTTAAATGCTTCATGAAAATCAAAATGTTGCCTATCTTTTGCTTCACTACATCTAGCAATCAAAACAGTCACTCCATTGGAGAAGAAAATTAAAAGGGACTGACAAGTCTTGTTCTCATGATTGTGCTTTATAATTGATTGATTGATTGCTGTCAGTCATTGATATCACTGTTCTGTCGGTCAATGTCTTAGGTGGATACGTGGAAAATTAGATTTGATTCATTAATATGACTCCTTTACTTACAAGGGTATAAGTAAAATTCAACTAAAATAGTATAGTGTTTCCCTAATTGAAGAGGCACCATCAATTTCTGTTTTAAATTAAGTGTTTAGGAAATTTAATGAGTAAAAAAATGATACCTGGGGCCTTCCCTGGAGGTCCAGTGGCTAGGACTCTGCCCTCCCAATGCAGGGGACCCAGGTTCAATTTCTGCTCAGGGAACTAGATCCTACATGCTACAACTAAGACCCAGACCAGCCAAATAAATAAATAAAACTTTTAAACAATACCTTTTAATTGAACAAACAATTTAAGCGCATGTAGTATGTGATAAATCACTTCAGTCATGTCTGACTCTTTGTGACTCCACGGACTGTAGCCCACCAGGCTCCTCTGTCCATGGGATTCTCCAGGCAAGAGTACTGGAGTGGGTTGCCATTCCCTTCTCCAGGGGATCTTTCCAACCCAGGGATGGAACCCGCATCTCTTACATCTCCTGCATTGGCAAGCAAGTTCTTTCACCTATAGTGTCACCTAAGGGCATATTCCTGCAAAGCACCAAACATTTATTATAGTACCTTATCCTCTCCTTTAATCAACAGTGAAGAGTGAGTCAAAGTACCTCCTCCTGGACAAACCGTCAATGAACTTTCACCTCTCTGTTGCTTTGAAAGGACATGTCACCCACATTTTCATCCTATATCCAGGTTTTGGATAACTTTTAAGTAGTCTCCCCTTTGTGAACAAGTAATATCCGAAGATAATTTCTGATGACAAGCAAAGGCTGGTCTCCTTACGTTTAGTCTGATCGTTGCACAGTTGAGCAAGAGTGTTTTATTAATTCACCAAGTACAACTCTCAAAATATCTGTGGATTGAAAGTAATTATTCTGCTGTTTAATTTGATTTATAAATTACTTGGAAGACTCTCCATCTCAGTGACTGAAGCTTGAGGAGCACTTCATTTTTCTGATGGAAAAAAAAAATTAGCAATTAGCCGTTGTTTGGACCCGACTCTGTGTGTGAGTGTGAGTGTGTGTGAGGGTTGTGTGTGCAGTATACTCGCAGAGACCAGTCCAATACTCATCATGCTGTTACTTATGTAGAAGCCCTGCATTTCCAAAATTGCTGCACCCTACTTCCCTAAGTTCTTCCCTGTCTCCAGGAAAGATGGTCAGTAGATATTTGTCTTTGGATATCCCAAGGGCACCTGAAGTTCAAGCACATACAAGGAAATAAGTTATTATCTTTGCCAACAAATTAGATCTCTCTGTGGGCCATCGTGGTTTTCCACATTGTTACCCAAAGTCAGATACCCAAAGTCAAGCGTGTGCTCTAGCAGAGTATAATTCTCAAAATGAGCCAAATCATGATTCTTGCGTAAATGTGACATGAACACTTGTCACCTATATTATTCAACTCACTAATGAATGTAGGGGACTTCCCTGGGGGTGCAGTGGGTTAGGAGGCTGCCTGCCAGTGAAGGGGTCACAGGTTTGATCCCTGCTCAGGGAAGATCCCACAGGCAACAGAGTAACTAAGCCTGAGCACCGCAACTGCTGGCCCACGTGCTGAGAGCCTGTGATCTGCAGCCAGGGAAGCCTGCATGTGCGAAGCCCTTGCACCACGACAGAGAGCAGACGCTCCGCGGCGCCCACCACAGCTAGAGAAAGCCCCCATGCAGCAACGAAGACCCAGCACAGCCTAAAAATAAATAAAACTTTGTTAAAAATCACTCAGGCAGGAAAAAGTAAGATGTTCATGCTGGTGCAAAATGGCTGCCCGAGGAGGCCTTACAAATAGCTGTGAAAAGAAGAGAAGCTAAAGGCAAAGGAGAAAAGGAAAGATATTCCCATTCGAATGCAGAGTTCCAAAGAATAGCCAGGAGAGATAAGAAAGCCTTCCTCAGCGATCAATGCAAAGAAATAGAGGAAAACAACAGAATGGAAAAGACTAGAGATCTCTTCAAGAAAATTAGAGATACCAAGGGAACATTTCATGCAAAGATGGGCTTGATAGAGGATAGAAATGGTATGAACCTAACAGAAGCAGAACATATTAAGAAGCAGCAGCAAGAATACACAGAAGAACTGTACAAAAAAGATCTTCACGACCCAGATAATCACGATGGTGTGATCACTCTCCTAGAGCCAGACTTCCTGGAATGTGAAGTCAAGTGGGCCTTAGAAAGCACCACTACGAACAAAGCTAGTGGAGATGTTGGAATTCCAGTTGAGCTGTTTCAAATCCTGAAAGCTGAAAGCTGATGCTGAAAGCTGAAAGTGCTGCACTCAGTATGCCAGCAAATTTGGAAAACTCAGCAGTGGCCACAGGACTGGAAAAGATCAGTTTTCATTCCAATCCCAAAGAAAGGCAATGCCAAAGAATGCTCAAACTACCGCACAATTGCACTCACATGCTAGTAAAGTAATGCTCAAAATTCTCCAAGCCAGGCTTTAGCAATACGTGAACCATGAACTTCCAGATGTTCAAGCTGGTTTTAGAAAAGGCAGAGGAACCAGAGATCAAACTGTCAACATCCGCTGGATCAACGAAAAAGCAAGAGAGTTTCAGAAAAACATCTATTTCTGCTTTATTGACTATGTCAAATCCTTTGACTGTGTGGATCACTATAAACTGTGGAAAATTCTGAAAGAGATGGGGATACTAGACCACCTGACCTGCCTCTTGAGAAACCTAAATGCAGGTAAGGAAGCAACAGTTAGAACTGGACATGGAACAACAGACTGGTTCCAAGTAGGAAAAGGAGTACGTCAAGGCTGTATATTGTCACCCTGCTTATTTAACTTATATGCAGAATACATCATGAGAAACGCTGGGCTGGAGGAAGCACAAGCTGGAATCAAGATTGCCAGGAGAAATATCAATAATCTCAGATAGGCAGATGACACCATCCTTATGGCAGAAAGTTAAGAGGAACTAAAAAGCCTCTTGATGAAAGTGAAAGAGGAGAGTGAAGAAGTTGGCTTAAAGCTCAACATTCAGAAAACTAAGATCATGGCATCTGGTCCCATAACTTCATGGCAAATAGATGTGGAAACAGTGGAGACAGTGACTGACTTTATTTTTCTGGGCTCCAAAATCACTGCAGATGGTGATTGCAGCCCTGAAATTAAAAGATGCTTACTCCTTGAAAGGAAAGTTATGACCAGCCTCAACAGCATATTAAAAAGCAGAGACATTACTTTGCCAACAAAGGTCCATCCAGTCAAGGCTATGGTTTTTCCAGTGGTCATGTGTGGGTGTGAAAGTTGGACTGTGAAGAAAGCTGAGCGCTGAAGAATTGATGCTTTTGAACTGTGGTGCTGGAGAAGACTCTTGAGAGTCCCTTGGACTGCAAGGAGATTAAACCAATCCATCCTAAAGGAGATCAGCCCTGGGTGTTCATTGGAAGGATTGATGCTGAAGCTGAAACTCCAATACTTTGGCCACCTCATGCAAAGAGTTGACTCATTTGAAAAGACCCTGATGCTGGGAGGGATTGGGGGCAGGAAGAGAAGGGGACGACAGAGGATGAGATGGTTGGATGGCATCACCGACTCGATGAACATTGGTTTGGGTGGACTCTGGGAGTTGATGATGGACAGGGAGGCCTGGCGTGCTGCGGTTCATGGGGTCGCAAAGAGTCGGACACGACTGAGTGACTGAACTGACTGACATGCTGGTGCAAAGATGAATGTCAAGGTAGGTATGTATAAGCAAATTAATGAAGAAATTTTAGAGTAAGATGGATGGATTCAGTTAAAAACTGGCTAATTCACTAGAGGGCAATTGAACATAACCTTTGGGGTTTTCTTTTTCCCTTGACTGAAATTATTTGCATCTCTATCAGACAAAAATCTACAAGTTAACTTGTCATTTCTCTATGTCCGGCAACTTCAGTCACTAGTAAACAATGAGTTGAATAAAATATGTTCTGTGATGATCCTTGGGTGTGTTTTTGCCCCTGTAGGTCATGGACAGGCTATGCAGCGTCCCTCTTTACCTCGTTTCCAAGTTTGGGATGATTGTTCTCAGCATCACCTGACTTCCCCAGCTCCTACACTCAATTCCTGATAGTTCTCCTTCTTCGGCATCCCTGAGAACACCCACTCCATTGACAGTGCTAGAGCCTTGGTTCATATCCTTATTCTCTTACCTTGGGTTTTGCAATCATTCATCATAAATCATCTCCCAAATCCCATGCCACTTCCAAAGGGAAACTCAAAAACTCAATTCTGATCAAGTAAATTGTATATTACATGCTCAATCATGTCCAAATCTTTGTGATCCCATGGACTATATTCTGCCAGACTCCTCTGTCCATGGGATTGTCCTGCAAGAATACTGGAGTGAGTTGCCATTTCCCTCCCCAGGGGATCTTCTTGACCCAAGGATTGAACCCCAGGTCTCCTGCATCTCCTGCATTGCAGGTGGAATCTTTACCACCGAGCCACCAGGGAAGCCTAATCATATATTAGCCTAAATAAAGTTTCCTGTTACTACATGACTGAACGCCAGGCCACACATGATATGCCAACATCTCCAACCTCACCAGGGCTTTCTGGGTGGCTCAGATAATAAACAATCTGCAGCAGTACAGGAGACCGGAATCAGTCCCTGGGTTGGAAAGATTCCCTGGAGAAGGGAATAGCAACCCACTCCAGTATTCTTCCCTGGAGAATCCCATGGACAGAGGAGCCTGGTGGACTGCAGTCCATGGGGCTGCAAAGATTTGGTGACTAAACAATAACAAATCTAACTATATATACTTTATATCTAACACTTCACTTTCACTTTCCAGCCTCGACTCTTAACAAGCCTAGATCCTCTATGCAATTCACCATCACGAACACTTGCTTTATGTCCCTGCTCATCCTCTTGGAATCCTCTTCTTGCTCACATCACCCCCGCCCCTGCCCAACCCCAGGTCCTCTGCCTTATTTTAAAACTTATCTACTTATTTCAAAACTCAGCTCAAGAATCATCTCCTGAGATTTCCCTGGCAGTCCAGTTGTTAAGAATCCAGGCTTTCACCGAAGGACATACAAGTTCTATCCCTGAGCAGAAAACTAATATCGCACATGCCGCATAGTGGAGCCATCATTAGGGTCTTTTCCAATGAACTGGCTCTTCATAGTAAGTGGCCAAAGTTTTGGAGCTACAGCATCAGTCCTTCCAATGAACAGCCAGGACTGATCTCCTTTAGGATGGACTGGTTGGATCTCCTTGCAGTCCAAGGGACTCTCAAGAGTCTTCTCCAACACCACAGTTCAAAAGCATCAATTCTTTGGTGCTCAGCCTTCTTTATGGTCCAACTCTCACATATATACATGACTACTGGAAAAACCACAGCTTTGACTAGACGGACCTTTGTCAGGAAAGTGATGTCTTAACTTTTTAATATGCTGTCTAGATTTGTCATAGTTTTCCTTCTAAGGAGCAAGCATCTTTTAATTTAATGGCTATAGTCATTGTCTGCAGTGATTTTGGAGCCCAAGAAAATAAAATTTGTCATTGCTTCCACGTTTTCCCCTTCTATTTACCCTGAGATAATGGTACTGAATGTCGTGATCTATTTTTTGAATGTTGAGTTTCAAGCCAGCTTTTTCACTCTCCTCTTTCACCTTCATCAAGAGGTTCATTAGTTCCTCTTCACCTTCTGCCATTAGAGTGGTATCATCTGCATAACTGACATTATTGATATTTCTCCCGGCAATCTTGATTCCAGCTTATGATTCAATCAGCCTGGCATTTCACATGATGTACTCTGCATATAAGTTAAATAAGCTGGGTGACAAAATACACCCTTGACTTACTCCTTTCCCAGTTTTGAACCAGTCAGTTGTTCCATGTCCAGTTCTAATTGTTGCTTCTTGACCTGCATACAGATTTCTCAGGAGGCAGGTAAGGTGGTCTGGTATCCCCACCTCGTTAAGAATTTTCCACAGTTTGTTGTGTCCACACAGTCAAAGACTTTCGCATAGTCAACGAAGCAGAAGTAGATGTTTTTCTGGAATTCTCTTGCTTTCCTCATGATCCAATGAGTGTTATCGATTTGATCTCTGGTTCCTCTGCCTTTCCTAAATCCAGCTTGAACATCTGGAAGTTCTCGGTTCACGTATTGCTGAAGCCTAGCTTGAGGGATTTTGAGCAGAACCTTGCTAGCTTGAGAAATGAGTGCAACTGTGTGGTAGTTTGAACGTTCTTTGGCATTGCCCTTCTTGAAGATGAAGAAGAGGCAAAACTAATGTTACAGAGTTAAGAATAGCTCCTGGATGTGAGGGCGATCTGGTTGCGACATCTGTCACCCCATTGATCGCCAGGGTTGATTCGGCTGATCTGGCTGGCTAGGCGGGTGTCCCCTTCCTCCCTCACCGCTCCATGTGCGTCCCTCCCGAAGCTGCGCGCTCGGTCGAAGAGGACGACCATCCCCGATAGAGGAGGACCGGTCTTCGGTCAAGTGTATATGAGTAGCTGCGCTCCCCTGCTAGAACCTCCAAACAAGCTCTTGAGAATAGCTCCTGGCTCTAGGTGGAAGGGGGTGGGGTGGTGCCTGGGAAGGAATCTAGGAGAACATTCTCGGCTGCACCTTGTTTTGGGTGGTGATGACTCCGCTGTGCACAGTGTGAAAATTTATGAAGCTTTATATACTGAATGCATGTTATATTCAAACAGGCACATGCAGATAAAAAACAATAAACTGAAATATACACTCCCACCATTTCCAATCCTCAGTAACCATACTAATAAATTCTCACTCATTTCTTGATTATCTTTTCCCTATTTACCCTACAAATTTGTCCACAAATTGGGTTAAAGTTCTGTTAGGAATTATTACAGTTTTTCACCCTGAAATCAGAATCTGCGTTTTTTTTCCCCATCCCCTTTATGTATTAAGAGTCCATGACTCACAAACGGAGCAAAAACAAAACAGCCTCTCTAGGTGAAGTACCCAAGCGGTGGAAGCCGATAGAAATGGTCATGTCTTGACGTATCTTGGTCAATTACTGGCAGGCAGAGGCTTTAGCCAGGTTCCCCCACCCTTCTGTGGATCTCTCTTCACACGCCTTTATGCTGTTCATCCATCTCAGAGGTTATGAGATTAAGTGTTAGTCACTCAGTCGTGCCTGACTCTGTGAGAGCCTGAGGACCGTAGCCCACCAGGCTCCTCTGCCCACGGGATTCTCCAGGCCAGAATACTGGAGGGGGTGGCCATTCCCTTCTCCAGGGGATCTTCCCCACCCAGGGATGGAACTCGGGTGCCCTGCGTGGCAGGCAGATTCCTTACTGCCTGGGCTGCCGGGGAAGCCACTGTTTTGGCCACCAATGAACTATCTCAACAGACTGAGTGGGAAAACAAATATAAACATCCTTTTTTTATAAGTGTTTTTTAAATTGAAGTATAGTTAATTTACAGCATTGTGTTAGTTTCAAGTGTAAAGCAAAGTGATTCAATTATTCATTAATATATATATAGATATTTTTTCAGATTTTTTCATTATAGCTTGTTACAAGATATTGGGCACAGTGCCCTGTGCTCTATAGTAGGCTAGGCTCTTGTTGTTCACCTATTTTATATATAATATGGTGTATATATTAATCCCAAACTCCTAATTTAGCTCCCCCTCCCTCCCAGCAGCCATGAACATTCTTTAGAAACCAGTGATGCCTTTGTCATCACTTCATGGCAAATAGATGGGGAAACAGTGGAAACAGTGGCTGACTTTATTTTGGGGGGCTCTAAAATCACTGTAGATGGTGACCACACCCATGAAATTAAAAGATGCTCACTCCTTGGAGGGAAAGTTATGACCAACCTAGACAGCATATTAAAAAGTAGAGACATTACTTTGCCAACAAACGTCCGTCTAGTCAAGGCTATGGTTTTTCCAGTGGTCATGTATGCATGTGAGAGTTGGACTGTGAAGAAAGCTGAGCGTCGAAGAATTGATGCTTTTGAATTGTGGTGTTGGAGAAGACTCTTGAGAGTCCCTTGGACTGCAAGGAGATCCAACCAGTCCATCCTAAAGATCAGTCCTGGGTGTTCATTGGAGGGACTGATGTTGAAGCTGAAACTCCAATACTTTGCCTACCTGATGCAAAGAACTGACTCATTTGAAAAGACCCTGATGCTGGGAAAGATTGAAGGCAGGAGGGCAAGGGGACGACAGAGGATGAGATGGTTGGATGGCATCACCGACTCAATGGACATGAGTTTGAGTAAACTCCAGGAGTTGGTGATGGACAGGGAGGCCTGGCATGCTGCAGTCCATGGAGTCACAAAGAGTAGGACACGACTGAGCGACTGAACTGAACAGAACTGAACTGATGCACCTGTCAAATGTTAAGCTTTTGTAACTGGTGCCTATCACAGTGCAGAAAACAAAATAAATGCTCAATAAACAGTTGAATAATGGATTGGTTATTACTGGCCAGCCAGGCAAGCTGCTTCAGGAAACCCTAAAAAGAGACAAATTCAGTACAACTTACTTTTAAACATTTCACTGTCAACACCAGTACCAAGTTGCTGGTTTTGTTTAAATTTCCAAGTCAGCCTTGCAACAGGTCTTCACAGGAGAGTCAGACACAAGAGCCATCTATTCAACTGGGTCATGGGCTGAAATGGGCAGGATTAAGTCAGAGAGAAACAAGCCGCAGCTGAAGTGTGGGTGGAAGGCTATTCTTTCCACCGACAGCAGCTAACACCAGTAGAGAAGAAACTGGAGCTGCTGGCAGCCATGTGGGCATCGTGGAAGGGACTTCATTCAGCAGTGGGATCTTCTTCCATTAAGGTCAGCTTGACTCTAGCTGTTGACCAGAGAGATTCTTTTCTCATATCAAGGCTTTTGTTTCTTTGATTTCACAGTTCTTAACTTTTTAAAAATCAGTCACCATTAAAATTCTAGCTCTCCTCTATGGCAATACTTAAATTTGAAAATTTTCCATTAAAAAAAAGAGGCTGTAAATTTGTAAGTGCCTGAGATTCTATGTCCATTCAAAGAAAAGTTTCTTCCTCTTCCTTTGTCACCTCTTTCCTCTTCACCTCATTCTTCCTATTCTTACCTCCTATTACCTCTATTTCTTAGGATTGCCCATCCAATGTAAAAAGAATTTTTTAAAGTAATTGCTTACTGCTAATTAAGAGAGACTTTTAGCATCAGCCTCTACCATAAGCAGACAGAAGGCTGGGCCTCTTCTGCTACTTCCTTGACCTTGCAGGATTTCAGCAACCCTGATCAACTCACACATCCTTGCTGTCAGCAGAGGGGGCTAACTCTGTCTCCCCGGATGATTGGGAGGGCAAGCGACATCATACACGTGAGCATGTTTTGGTGAAATGAGAAGAGTGACACAAACGTCAGGTGCTCTGATGAATAATTCATGAACCGAAACACTAATATTCTCTAACCAGAGAAAATTGGTCTCGGATTTTTTTTTTATTCCATTTAGTCTTATTAGAACATGGCTTTCACTAAAACCTGGAAATGTAAGGGTGGCTCATTCTCAACAAGTTGTTTGCATGCAAGGCACTCAAAAGTAAAGACTTAATATGTCAACAGAGACAATTAACTCACGGGTAAAGCTTATTGTACAACATCCAAAAAAAAAAAAATTAGAACAAAAGGCTTTTAGTAATCGTCCCTGTGGAAGCCTTTGGGAAGGTGCTGATTGCCGTGGGGAATCAACAATCATTTAACAGGATTTGATGACATCAGTGTGAGTCACGCTAGTGTGTAAAACTAGCATGAGGTCATTTTAAACTAATCAGATGGGTGGCTGGAGAAAGGTGCCATTCACTATTTATTACCTCGACCAGCAACAAAAGGACTGGATTCAGCTAATGGAAACCAAGGGCTTAATGAATCAGGCTAAATGAGGAGGGTGGTGGTAATTGTGTCATTAGGCCACTAATACTGGGAATCTGTCTACCTCTTCTATTGGCCCTAAGGCAACTCTTCCAAAGGTGATTCTATGGTCGTTTAAAAAGCTTTCTGCTTTCAGCGGTAGAGCTTTTCTTATTGCAGTCCCTGAAAATTCTGGGTTATTGGGAGTTTGTTCTGGGTCACTGGGAATGTTCATTATGGGTCTGTAAAAATGTTGGTGATGCCCACCAAATTCTCTTCCAATGGCAGGTGTCTAATCAGCCAGTTGACGTGACTACATTAAAAAAAAAAACTAAAGCTGATTATATTGAATAGTTTCTGGAAACCTGTCTCATTTTCTTACTGTGCGATCGTGTCAGACAGGCACACACATTATTGCAATTCAAGTGAGGTGCCCTAAAAGGCATATAAAGGGTTGTGGGGGAGGTGAGACCCAAGAATCGAGACTCTATCTCTGACTGGTGGGTCAGGACCTGCTCTTCAGAGTAGCTCTCACAGACACTCACAAGACAGGCTGAAATAGGGACAAGGGGAAGAGTTAAAAGGCTAGATGACATAAGACTCTGAGAAAATTGGTATGAGGGCTAGAAGAGTAGGCTGAAAGAGATTTTATAAGATGATATAGATAGGGTGTGGTGGTTCAGTCATTCTGTCATGTCCGACTCTTTGTAACCCCATGGGCTATAGCCCGCCAGGCTCCTCTGTCCATGGGATTCTCCAGACAAGAATAGTGGAGTGGGTAACCATTCCCTTTTCCAAGGGATCTTCCTGACCTGGAGATCAAACCTGAGTCTCCTGCATTGCATGAGGATTCTTTACCTACTAAGTCACGGGGGAAGCCCCCATAGATGGAGTAGCAAAAGCAATAAAAATTAAGGAGTACTTCACATTTCAGTTTGAGTATATGGGAAAGAAGTGAAATAAGGAACCAAAATGAAGAAGTGAGGGAGGAGGCATTTTGAGGAGGGGAAAAGATGACTTGGGTTTCTGGAAATGCTATCTGAAAAGGTGCAGACACCCAGGAAGAGAGAAGACAGAAAGGCAGGGACCTAGACCCAGAATGCAGCCTGCCTGCTGCAGCGATGCTCAGACTCTGATGGAGCAGGAGTGGGGAGGGCCCAAAACCTGGGCTAACAATTCTAGGATGCAGAGAAGGCAGACAGCAACAGGATAAAATGTGACAAAAAGCAATGGCTCAAACTTGGGCACCCGTCAGAATCACCCCGAGGGTGTGTTCTGAGTGATTGCTGGGCCCACCCCCAGAGTTTCAGATTCAGCAGATCTGGGGTGGTGGGTCTAAAAATTGCATTCCTAAGCAGTTTCCAGGTGCTGATCTGGGGACCACACTTTGAAAACCACTGGCGTAGAGGAAGTAGGGGCTTTACGTATAGAAGGATTTGAGATCAGTTTCCAACTCCATCAAGTTATCTAACCTCTCTCAGCTTCAGTTTTCTCAAGTGGAAAGTGGAGGAAAAAAATTTCTGATCTTGAACATGAAGGGTATGTGTGTAACCTATTACTAGTATCTGGCATATAGGTGGTATTCAGCATGTGATCTTACAGGCAGGAAGGCAGGAGGAAGATAGAAGTGGTTGGTAGGTAAGCAGATGGTCGCGTAGGAGAGCAGAAACCTGCCAGACATGGGCAGGGAGGGAGGAGATGACAAGTTGTACAGGGAAGTCTGTGATCGACAGGAGATGTGGGGAAGAAAGGAGAGATGTCCGTGGAAAACAGACTAGTGGTTCCCAAGGGGTCAATGGAGGAGGAAAGAATGGATTAGCAGTTTGGGACCAACAGATGCATCTATTACATACAGGATGGATGAACAAGGTCCTATTGTATAGCACTGGGAATTATACCCTGTATTAAACTGTAATAGAAAAGAATATGAGGAAGAGTATGTATAACGGAATCATTTTGCTGTAGAAGTTAACACAAGCAGAAGTTAACACAGCATTGAAAACCAACTACACGTCAATAAAATACAATTTAAAAAAAACAAAACAGATATGTCAGAATAGTAGCCTGAGCTGAAGAGCATTCCGCCCCATGTGCTTCTTTATCTGATACCTAGGTTTGTCAGCAGGGTCACTGACTTTTTAAAGATACATTTGGGGAGCAGGAGTAAACATGGTAGCCAGATGGAGTCCAGTAAGAGACGACGGGTCCAGACCGTGACGATGCCTGGGCTTCCCTTTCCGTGGGGTCACGTGACCGTGGCAGGTGCCTGTCAAAGGGAGACACACGCTCCTAGTCTTAGAGGTTGGGGTTGGGGAGTAAAAGATGGGTCCAGACCACCATCACCGAGACTCTTCTCTTTTTCCAGGCAAGGCTTAGGGCACAGCATGGTGCTGAGAACAGACAGTCAGGGCAGGAAGTGGGGAGAAAAGAGAAAGGTAGCAAATTCTATTACAAGCAGAACCAGTCACATGATTTGCAGGTCCCAGCGCAAAAGGAAAAGGTGGGGGCCATGGTTCAGAGAGTGTTCAGAAGATCAAGCTAGCATCAGCACGTTGAACCCAGTGTGGGACCGTCCTCAGGGTGGAGTCCTGTGGGTACCAGCCGCCATCCTCTTTACAAGACCACAGTATCCCTACCCTGCTGTATGTCTGCAGTACCCGGGGACTAGGTAAACTAGTCGCCTGTGTTTGCAAACTCTGGAGCTCAGTTCACTGGCTTCAGGAAACTCTTAAAGAGAGAAACTCCAAAAGAAAGCAAATCTCTTTTCTCCCATGTAGGGGTTGACCAAAAAATTATTTTGGGTCTTTCTATTGCATCTTATAGAATCCTTCAAGCGCAAACAGGTGGCTTAGTGTCTGAGGTGGGCCTATGAAGTGTTTGGGGGCGGGGAACGGGGCAAGGAGGGTCCCCTGATACTTTAAGCGCTTCTCAGGTTGCTCACTGGTAAAGAATCTGCCTGCAACACAGGAGATGCAGGTTCCATCTCTGGGTTATCCCTTGGAGGAGGAAATGGCAACCCTCTTCGGTATTCTTGCCTGGGAAATACCATGGACAGAGGAACCTGGCGGGCTACATTCCATAGGGTTCAAAACAGTTATACAGGGCTGAGCACGCATACACATGAATGATTAAACACTGAGAAAAGTGAATGCCTTTAACCACAGCTCTGTGACCCCTACCTGCCAGGCTCAGGAGGGGATGCGAATTTGAAGACCTGGTTTGAATCTTGGTTGTGAAAAATCAAAAGGCCCTTGTTTGGAATCCAGTTTGTGATTAAACTGTGGGTAAATACACTCTCAAACCAACCCCAAAACCTCCGTCTCCAGGTCACTACGGTTCTGTCCTTGGATGTGAAGCAGTACCTATATCGGACACTAGGAGACAGTGTTGTCTAGTTGTCTTATGAGGCCACATTTCAAGGGATTTTTCTTCCCCCACTCTGTCTCAGGTTCCACTTGCTAAAGGATTTTGAACCGTTATTGTAAAGAGGTGAAAGGACGGACACTCAATTGTCTACTTCACGGCAATTTAAATATATTAGCTTTATGAGGGACTCTGCCAAAAAGCAAAAATGCAAAGACACCTTTGAGGGCGGGGTGCTGTTATCAACTCCACTACATAAATTGTTCAACCAAAAACCACAGGGTCAAATGCTGATTTCAAGACAGGCTGAAAGGGATTCTGGAACTGAAGAAAGTGAAAGTTGCACAGTCGTGTCCGGCTCTTTGAAACCCCATGGACTGTAACCTGCCCCGCTCCCCTGTCCATGGGATTCTCCAGGCAAGAGTACTGGAGTGGGTTGCCATTCCCTTCCCCACGAGAATCTTCACGACCCAGAGATGGAACTCAGGTCTCCTGCCCTGCAGGCAGACCCTTTACCATCTGAGTGAGTGCCCTGAAGAAGGGCACAGGTTTTCTACCCCGCTTCCACCCCCTACAGGTCAACTTGGAAGGCGGTGCAGCCCAAGGACTGGCTGCGTGATTCTCATGGCCTGAGGCGAAACATCTTTGTTGGCAAAATTAAACAGAAATGATGGGAGATGGGAGAGAGGCCCCAAAGGGAGGGGATACATGTATACCTGTGGCTGATTCATGTTGAGGTTTGACAGAAAACAACAAAATTCTGTAAAGCAATTATCCTTTAATAAAAAAATGCATTAAAAATAAAAAAAAAAACTAAAAGTGATACTTCCAAGGCTGTTCATTCACCCCCACTGGGACCACAGATCCCTCCCGGTCCCACTTCC
Organism: Muntiacus reevesi; assembly: GCF_963930625.1. NCBI lineage: Eukaryota > Metazoa > Chordata > Mammalia > Artiodactyla > Cervidae > Muntiacus > Muntiacus reevesi. The sequence goes on along the minus strand of NC_089254.1, from coordinate 108,631,729 downwards.
CGAAAAAACCAGCAAGACCTGTCTTGTGGAAACACCCATCGAGTGCCCATGAGGGTTATAGAAAGAGCCATGCACTGTTTGCATTCGTCTTCCAGGATATTTTCCTATCAGGCGATAATTCCTGTACACAAATAACTATACATGGTAACCTATTTGAGGAAGTAATATAAACTGCACAGTCCCTACCACACAATTTCCAGACGGGGTAGCAAGAACTCCCTCTAGAGAGGAATCACCTAGTTTCACAAAAGCTTGGCCCTTGAGAAAGAAAGGCCTCCGGGTCAGAGGAAAGAACAGCAGATGAGGCACAGCTCAGGTCCAAGGACAGGGCATGGGTACATCTCGTGGAGACAGTCTAGAGAGATGTGCGTGCAGGCTCCGCGACTCAGTCCTGTCTGACTCTTCTCGATCCCATGGACTGTAGCCCGCCAGGCTCCTCTGTCCATGGGATTCTCCATGCAAGAACACTGGAGTGGGTTGTCATTTCCTTCTCCAGGGGATCTTCCCGACCGAGGGATAGAAACTGAGTCTCCTGCATCTCCTACATTGACAGGCAGATTCTTTACCACTGAGCCACCTGGGAAGCCCCTAGAGAGATGGGTGGGAGTGTATCATGAAGATGCTGAATGCCAGGTTAGAAATGCAGAGTTTAATGGTGCAAATCAAGGGCCAGCTGAGATTTTCAGAAAAGAACAGTTTGAGGGACTTCTCTGATGGTCCAGTGGCTGAGACTCCATGTTCCCAATGCAGGGGACCCAGGTTCCTTCCCTGGTCAGGGAACAAAATACCACACGCCATAATTAAGACTGAGCCTAGCCTGATTTTTTTTTAAAGAATGATTTAGTAAGAGTCTTACAGGAGGATTCATAGAATAGAATGAAGGAGATGCAAGCAAGAAAGCACTTTAAAAAATTGCCCCCCAAATACAACTCAGACTATTTGCCCATGAATTCCCATTTCCTCACTTTGGGCTGTGTGACCTTGGGCAAGCTAATTAACCCCTCTGAGCATGTTGCTCATTTGTAGCACAGGTTAATAAGATATGATCCTCACAGTGTTGATGTGTAGATCACCTAGATCTTCTGTGTAAGGCGCTTATTACGCGGCTGGCGTATCCTAAGTGCTCACTAAATACTAGCTATGATGATACGATACAGATCATTGTACTGTGAGGAAACTGCAGCTCAAATAGACTGAAAAAAAAAAAACCAACAAGAGGTAAACCTGGGACACAAACCAAAGTCTTCTGACTCAGATCCAGTGTTTTTCTTCCCTGCTCACACATTTTAAGAATTTGGGAAAGTCCTAAAATATCTCCTGCAATCTTGTGTTTTGATCTTTATGTCAAAGCACACATTCTTTCATAAATATAGATCCTGTTGAAGCTCGTTTTTCAAAATTGTGAGGAAGAGAGTTGAATTAGTTCCTGCAGTTAAATGATTTCCAGTTCATAGAGATTTTATATAGCTGGGGATTTAAATTGTTTTTCAATCGAATCCATTTATTTGCATTTCAATAAGAAAACTTGATAGTATCTATAAAGTGGTCTAGTGGTAAAGAACCCACCCGCCAATGTAGGAAACATAAGAGACTCCAGTTCAATCCCTGGGTCGGGAAGATCCCTTGGAGGAGGGCATGGCAACCCAATCCAGTATTCTTGCCTGGAAAATCCTATGGGCAGGGAAGCCTGGTGGGCAACAGTCCATGAGGTCGCAGAGTCAGACAGACCGAGCAACTGAGCACACACTGTATTATAATACATGCAATGTAATGGCATAATAAAGTTATCACAGAAGAAACAAATCTTCCACAAAAGTGATTAACTCATTTTGTATAACTTCGAGCAAGCATACTTCTCTGCAGGTTTTTCTTTGGCAAGAAATGTATACGATTATTTTAGTTCTACAATGCCCCGTGAGGAATAACGAAACTCAAAATACTTTGACCAGAGATGAATCAGGCGGTAAAGGGATGGGTGACGGGAAAGTCAGAGGTGTAACCAAACACAGGTTCTTCAGCTCGCCACTTCACAGTCAATAAATCGAGAGGCAAGCTTCGTTAGAGAAGAAAGGTGTTTTATTCGGAAAAGCCAGCGATCTGGGGAGAAGGTGGACTCATGTCCAGAGACCAACTCCTAAGATTCTGCTCAGCCATGCCAATTTTCAAGGTGTTATTGTTGCTGTGTTGTCTTCCGGCCACACCACACAGCTTGTGAGATCTTAGTTCCCTGACCCGGGGTCGATCCTGCATTGGAAGCACGGAGTCTTAACCACTGGGCTGTCAGGGAAGTCCGGCCGTGATAGTCTTTCAAGGGAAAAGACTCTCAGTTGGTCATCAAGTCTGGAGGCCAGATTCTTCTTCATCTTCCGCTGCGCGCAGGCCTGCTGACGTCTCTCGACCTTCCTTGGGACGCTCTCCAGCCTGCCCAGCCCACCTGCGGCTGGCTGTTCTTTGCTCATCTGGCCTGCCTGCAAATCTCCTAAGGGAAATCTAGGGGTTGAGAGTCAGTCATTCTTTAATTACTTAATTCTTTATTCTTACTCCTTCTAATCCAGGGAAGGAATCAAAAAGTTAGGTCAGGCGCTTTGTATAGGTGGTGGCGCTAGTGGTAAAGAACCCGCCTGCCGATGCAGGAGCTGTAAGAGACTCGAGTTCGATCCCTGGGTCGGGAAGATCCCCTGGAGGAGGAAATGGCAGCCCACTCTAGTATTCTTGCCTGGGGAATGCTATGGACAGAGGAGCCTGGTGGGCTATGACCCATAGGCTTGCAGAGTTGGACAGGACTGAGGCGAGTTAGCACACACACAATGCGGGAAAGCCGAAATCAGGAGCTAAGTTAAATGTTGCCTGATGAGCTCATCTTTATGATGAAAGTCTAAGGCAAACAGCAGAGATAAACAAGCAGAAAAGGGGCAGGGGAGCTGCTTACAGAGGGTTTAAGAAGATAAACAAGAGAAGATCACTGTCTTGAAATTCTTGCAGAACCATCCTTTGTGCAAGAGGTCAGCTCATCCTTTAAAGTCCCAGAAATCCAGACACGGACTTGACCATTTGAAATCTGCAGAAATTCCTCTTCAATTTTAGATACAACTTGCTGTCAATTAGAGGGCTCAAAACAGAACTTAATATAGAATTACATTGTCATTTACAAAAAAACTAAAGGCGTGTGTAGTGCTGGTTGAAGGAAGGGTGCCACGTGCATGTGAACACACGTACAAAGCCTTCCTGGAACAAAACAACAATGGTTCTACAGGCTGGAGACTGAGGTAGGATGGAGAATTACCTGCTCTGCATATGCTTTTGTTCTGTACGTGTTTCTGTTGCTGTTTTAGCTGCGCTGCGTGGCTTGCAGGATCTTAGTTCCCGACCAGGGGTTGAAGCTGCCTCCTCGGCAGTGAAACTGCAGAGTCCTAACCACTGGACAGCCAGAGAATCCTGGAATGTGTTTCAGCACAGTTTAATAGTTTTTCTGACATTAACACAATAGATTTTCTGACATTGATGGTGCTTAAGCTAAGTCTTGTCAATGAGATGATGAGAACGCTTTAAAAGGAATTCCTGCTAAGGGTTAGGCCCAGTTCATGTCAGAATCAGTACTTGGCCTTTGAATTTACGGATGCTATGGATGAGGTCGTTGAGGTGGGGCGGGGGAACCAGGGAAAGTGGGGAGCCCTTGATCGACCCCATTTCCTTCCAGGTTCCAGGAGGGAAGGGGTGTGAGGCTCTCAGATGCCCGACAGCCCAGACTCAGCGGTGGTTATCAGAGGCAGACAGGAGCCTGCAGGCCCGTGTTGATTTTTTCCTTATGCCTTTCTGCTTGAACATTTAATCCCTCTTTTAGTTTCAAATCAGCACAGTGGCAGATATTATCAACAACCATTATCCCTGTCCTGAGGTAGTTGTCAACCCGGGGAAAGAAATAGGATCAACTCTGGGGAGAGGCCGCCTGGGCTTTGCCTCTGGAGGCTGTAATTGCCTCTGTCAGGAGAGGGATACAATTCCACTTCCCTCTCTGCCTGCAGACACCAGTGTGAAATTCTCTTCCCCTGCCCTCCTCTGGGGGCTGGTCCCGTTGAGAATGAGGCTGGTTCTGGACAAGGAGGAAAGGAAAGCTGACTGCCCCAGTTACAAAGTCTCAGCGGATCCTTCCAGCTGCCACGGCCTGCTCCAGGTCTGCTGGCTTCCCCCGGACCCTGCTGACCGCCAAGGACACTGAGCATCCTTAGCTCGTGTCCACTCTGATGGGCTGGCCCCGGCCCTGACTGTCCGATGGATTTTGGGCTGATCCCTGACTTGGCCACAATCTTTCTGAGGAGGTCACCTGCCTGACTTGCGCCTTCAGCCTGATGCCGTGACCCCCGCCCCAGGTGCAACATATGATGTTGCACAACCTCAGGTCATCAAGGAAGCGAAAAACAAGCTTAGTCCCTCTTGATGAAATACCTGATTCCCTTATGCTTTGCCTAAAGAGAAATTTGCTTCAAGGGAAAAAATAACACATAAATGCTGAAAATGAGCTTGCTTTTGAAAAAGGAGGATGTCTGTTCAGCTTCATGGCGGGGGGGGGGGGGGCATTCTCTCTATCTCCAACGTTCAGGTGAATTCTACAGTCTGTGATGAACCAGATCTTGACCTTTATCTTGTTTGGCCATCTGCCTTGATTCTCAGTTATTTAGGAAGTGCTTTAATAGCATTTTTACCTGTGAGTAAAGAGACAAAATGGGGACTTCCTTGGTGGTCCAGTGGTTAAGAATCTATCTGGCAATGCAGGGAGTGACGAGGGTTCCGTCCCTCATGTGGGAATTAAAATCCCACGTGCTGCAGAGCAACGAAGCCTGAGCACCGCAACTCCTGAGCCCGCAAGCCACAAGCAGAGCGTCCACACACCGCAACAAAATAGCCTGTGTGGTACATGGAGATCCTGTGTGCTGCAGCTAAGGCCTGACACAGCCAAAGGAATGAAGAAGCACTAGAAAGAAACAGAAGATGATGCTTAAAAAAAAGAAAAGGCCTGCTTGTTTTTTACTGTTAGGTTATCCAGGAAGAATAAAGTTTTACTCAGGATTGATTTGGACATCTTCTGAAAAGGGCAGACTAGATCATGGGAAACAATTCTTTCAGTGAGAAGATTTTTAAAAGCTGCTCCAAATATATGAATACTTTGCTTAAAGTCATGGGGTGGGGGTGGCTACCTCACAGTGTGGACTTAGGACTGAGATCTAGACAAGACTTGAACCCGGGGTGGAGCATCCACCTTGAAGCCTGTTGTTCTCCCAGGGCATGGGCTAACTCCTGAGGAAGGAACTGGAAGACTGGGAAGATGAACAGAGCTGTGAAAGTCATGTGTGGGGACCTCCCCGCTTCATACCCATCCCTGTGCCTGCAGTGAAATCCTGCATGTGGCGGGCTCCGCGCAGACTCAGTGACTGGTGAGTGTAGGTCACTGATACGCACTAATCTAGCCTTCCTTCCTCCAGCATAAATAGAAAGTAAGACTTGTTTTAAGAATACATGGTAGGTCCCAGCTAAGCTCAAACTAGAGCTCAGAGTATGGAAGTAGTCATCTGGGAATTCCTGCAAGTGCCATATTGGCATGAACTGGAATGAAGAGAGGCCTTGGTCCTGGGCTAGTGGGAGATGAAGGCTGGGGAGAATGGGCAGGACGAGGATCAATAGTAAGGATGGCTAGGCACAAGTCCCCATCAATATTTGTTTCTTTTTATTGGAGTATAATTGATTTACAGTGTTGTGGTAGTTTCAGGCGTACAGCAAAGTGAATCAGCTGCACATGTACATACGTATACTCTTTTTTTAGATTCTTTTGCCATATAGGTCTTTGCGGAGTATTGAGGAGAGTTCCCTGTGTTATTGCTCAGTCACTAAGTTGTGTCCGACTCTTTGTGATCCCATGGACAGCAGCACACCAGACTCCCCTGCCCTTCACTATCTCCTAGAGTTTGCTCGAACTCATGTCCCTTGAGTTGGCGATGCTTTCTAACCATCTCATCCTCTGCCACCCCCTTCTTCTTTTGCTTTTAGTCTTTCCAGCATCAGGGTCTTTTCCAATGAGTTGGCTCTTCATGCTAGGTGGCCAAAGTATTGGAACTTCAGCTTCAGCATCAGTCCTTCCAATGAATATTCGGGGCTGATTTCCTTTAGGATGGACTGGTTGGATCTCCTTGCAGTCCAAGAGATTCTCAAGAGTCTACTCCAACACCACAATTGAAAAGTGTCAGTTCCTCAGCACTCAGCATTCTTTATGGTCCAACTCTCAAATCCATACGTGACTGCTGCAAAAATCATAACTTTGACTAATGGACCTTTGTCAGCAAAGTAATGTCTCTGGTTTTTAATATGCTGTCTAGGTTTGTCGTAGTTTTCCTTCCAAGGAGTAAGCGTCATTTAATTTCATGGCTTCAGTGCCTTCTTACTAGTAATGTATTTTATATATAGTAGTGTGTCTGTGTCAATCCCGACCTCCTGATTTATACCCCTCCCTCACTATTGACTTAGGGGTTAGATCCCAAAGAGGAAGAGATGTGCTCCCCAAAAGGCTCTGACTGCGAGCTGTGATGCTCTGAGGCCCAGCTGACAGACTGAGCCAGGTGGGAGGCCCATCCTCTATGTCTGCACGGTAGGTCCTCCGAGATGCAGCGTGGCCCCCTGCAGAGGTCACAGAACTCAGTCAAAGTCTATGCTCAAAACAAGGGTGCTGGGGTTTCCTTGATGTTTCAGTGGCTAAGACTCCACGCTCCCAATGCATGGGGGCCCAGGTTCGATCCTGGGTTTGAGTTATATTATTTTTAAATAAACATTCAAAGCACACAACAATTAAAAAACACAAGAGCACCAGTAGCAAAGGCCAGGGCAAGATCCCTCAGAAGGAAGTCGAGCAGAAGGACGTGCCCCAAGCCTGCTGGGTCCTAGAGATTCCCCGGGGAGTGAGTGGGGCTGGGGAGATACAAGGTGCCGAGTTATCTCAGGAGCTCGTGGGAACTCAGGCTCTTCCTGTCTGTGGTGTGGCTTCAGCTGCAACCTGAATGGGGCCCGGGACCTTTCGCACTGGATAAAAAAATACTAATTTTGTGAATGAAAAATTTTCAGATAGAGATTACTTTTTCATAAGGGTATAGAAACTCAAGTTTTAAAGATTATCCTTTTTAATTAGGTTATTAGTTTTCATGATATTGAGTTGTAGGAGCTCCTTACACATTTTGGAAATGTATCCCTTGTCTGATATATGGCTTGCAAATATTTCCTCCCATCCCGTAGGTTGACTTTTATTGATTGTTTCCTTTGCTGTGAAGAAGCTTTCTTGTTTGATAGAATCCCGCTTGTTTATTTTCACTTTGTTGCCTGTGCTTTGGTGTCACATTAAGAAATCATTGCCAAGACTAATGTTGTAGGGATTTTTTTTAAAAATGAGTGAAAAAGTTGAGCAGACAATTTCTAAAGACAAACAAATAGCCAATAAGTATATGAAAAGATGCTCAATATCACTCATCATCAGGAAAATGCAAATCGAAACCAAAATGAAATATTACCTCACATCTGTTAGAGTGGCCTTTATCAAAATTAAAAAGAAGAAAAAGAGATAAATGTTGGAGGAAGGGAATCCTTGTACACTGTCAGTGGGAATGCAAAACAGTGCAGTCACTCTGGAAAACATTGTGGAGGCACTACAAAAAATTAAAACTAGAACTACGGTCTGATCCAATAAATCTACTTCTGGGTATTTATCCAAAAGAATTGAAACCAGGACCTTGAAGAGATACCAGCACTCCAATTACTGATTAGCACAGGCATTCTGAAGATTCAGAATTGAAGCATTCTCAATAACCAAGATGTGTAAACAACCTAAATGTCCGTGATAAACGAAATAAATGATATAATGGACTATTATTCAGCCTTCAAAAAGATGGAAGTTCTGAAAGTGTGACAAGGAGGGTAAACCTTGAGGATGTTCTGCTAAGTGTAATAAGCCAGTCACAGGGCAAATAGTGCATGATTCCTCTCACATTACACTATCCGAAATATTCAAACTCATAGAATCAGAGAGCAGAATGGTGGTTGCCAGAGGCTGTAGGAAAGGGGAAAGGGTGTATGGTTATACACAATGTGAGTGTGCAAAATGAATTAATTCTAGAGACCTTCTGGGCAGCGTTGTCCCTATAGCTAACAACACTGCCTTGTAACAACATTTTTTTGTTATTTGATCTCACTGTTAAGTCTTACCATAATAAAATTTTTTTAAAAATTCACTCCTGCTTTTTCTTCAATTCATTTTTAAGTTTCTGTTCTCAGCCAGATTTTTTTGAAATTAGAAGAAAAGATTCTATTCTCAAAGAGGCTTTAGTCTTACCAGAGAGACAGTTAAGAAAAAAAAAAAAGCAAGGTACACTGACTGTTTAACTAGCAGTGAAACTGACAACTGCTATTCCTCTTGTTGCATTTCACGTTTCATAATTCTAATCCACAATGTCACTTTGCTTCCCAATTCCAATTGACATCATTTTGATGTACATTTTGGGTTGATGCCTAAGGACATTTGAAAAGAGTTTAGTGCTGAGCATAAGCTGAATATATTCCCAGAATTCCTGTGCTGATCAATTATTTATCCCTTACAAATGCTAAGATCAAAACTGAAAAAAAAGTCTATATTTCAGCTTGAGAGGAGCTTTTGGGAGACTAGCAGGAACAAAATACTTTGAGTCTTAAGTTGGTAAAAATGAGCTTCCCAATTCACTTATTCTTTATCTAAATTAGGCAATTCCTTTGTCCCTAATAGTGAAAAATAAATTTTTACATTATGAAGAACTTATAATTTATATCAAATGTTTTAGTCTTTTAACATGAGAGTTATTGGGGATTTTTTAATACAACTAGTAAATATTGTGATTTTTTTGCTTTAATTCAAAAGGTAATAAAAACGCCTAATTGCCACTTTAATAGCATCTTTTGATCCATGAACTTCTCATTTTTGTATACATTCATTTTTTAATAGATTACTTTTTTTAAGAAATTTCACATTTACAGAAAAATTGGGAAGACAGTACAGAGTTCCTGTGTATCTGGCCCTATCTTTCACCAATTATTATTACTATTTTTTAATCTTTGAGGACCTTGTGTTATATACATATTTTAATATTTATTTCTTTGGCTGTGCCAAGTCTTAGTCGTGGCCTGTGAACTCAGTTGCAGCATGTGGGATCCAGTTCCCTGAGCAGGGATGGACACCGGGCCCCCTGCGTTTGAATCACAGTCTGCCCCCGCCCTGGACCACCAGGGAAGTCCTCCCCCTGACATCCTAGTTCTTTCATGAGTCTGGGAGAAGTGACCGATTTTCAGTTTACTCAGCTTTTTTCTTGTTGTCAGGATAGAGTGGTGGCTTCTAAGAACTTGAGAAATAGGAGCTGTAACAGGAAGTCACACGCGCATTTTTAAACCTTAATCTAGGTTTTCATGGACGCAATAAATGAAAAGTAGTGCACCATGAGTGAATAGAACAGGAGGGTGCTGATTTCCAGCTGTGTCCCCGGCTATGGTTGCGCATCCTGGGGCTGTGAAACGAGAGGCCACGGCAGTGAGAAACCTCTGCACCCCAACAAAGAGTGCCCCAGCTTGCTGCAAGTAAAGAAAAGCTCACTCAGCAATGAAGACCTAACACCACGAGAAATAAATAAATAATATATAAAAAAGGAAAACTCAAAAAAGTTGTTGTTTTAAAAAATCTATCTATTTGGCAGCAACTACTATCTATTAATAGTTGCAGCATGTGAGATCTAGTTCCCTGACCAGGGATCAAACCCCAGTCCCCAGCAATGAGAGTGCAGTCTTAGCCACTGGACCACTAAGGAAGTCCTTTAGGTGGTATTTTCAAGGACAGATTCTTACAGGGGAATTAATAGATCTAGGGGTATTGTTCACACTCCTCTCAACCTTCCAGAAATAACGATTTGACAGGAGTGAACCTGTTTTATCACTCAACTTTCATTTCTCTATTTCGTTCACAAAACACTAAACGCTTGGTTTAATCAAAATGTATTATGTCTATGATGATTCTGTGATATAATTTCATTATAAGGGGCTCATTTTTGGAGACATCTTCCTTTGGTCTTATTTTCTTTTAAATTGTCTACCCACAGGGTTATAGCTTTTTGTCTCCTTGAAAATTGTACTCTTAGGTTTAGGACATATCTGACTGGACCCAATGTTCCCTCCAGACAATGTGGTCATTTTCCCCTGCTGCCTCCCCACGTGGTCAGAACAAAGATCTATATGGCAGTTACTCTCATTTAACATTTAAATCTTAACAGTTTAATTTCCAACCAAGACAGTTAAGGACATATCTGATATTTGGCTTCTAACAGAGTGAGCTTTTCATCATTGGAGACACAATTCAATCCTCTTTCTTGCACTGGTTTTACATCCGTTTTGGAAAACACGACTCATTTTCTCTACATGGTCTGGGGGTCTCCCTCCCACAAGGCTCCTGCACCCCCTTCCTCAATTCTGCTTTCCCAAATGCTTTCCACCATTTCTCTACTAGAATGGTTATTTCCTCAACACATGTGTAAGTTTTGAGCAAAGAGCACAGAGTCACACCTCTCTTTTAATATGTGTGAGTTTTTAGAACACGGTGTGTTCCCTGATTTCCTTATTCGTATCATGGATTTTATATGCTTCATTCTCAGTGACGTCATAAGATCCATTTCTCATCCATGTATCAGTTCACTTTGTTTAGTACCCAGGGCCTAAAAGTGGCATGTCACATAATGAATGACATGGATTCATTCAGACCCTGCTGTCTTGTCCCCCAAAATACAGGAATGAATGTTGCTGCTGTTCCTGCTCCTATATTGCAAACATCTGAACTAGCCTGGACTGAAATCTGCTTCTTCCCTGCTGTATTTTCAATCTGTTACCCAAAGACTGGTTACACAAAACCACTGGCTCTGGCCTCATTCTGGGCTTTTCCCAGAAAGCATACCCAAAGTTGAGTAGAAATGAAGCAAGCCTTTGCGTTTGCAGCTGTTGACTGCAAACCATCAGGTCATTGACATGGTTTTCTTTTTCTGCCAGCCATCCCTCCTCCACGATTAAAATGGTTTCCATGTTTTCATAGAGCAAAAGTAAATGTTTAGTTTTGAAGCACAAGCTTTATTACCTAATCTTTGTACATATACCTGGGCATCTGTGCACATATTTTGAAAGGTAATTATTAAGTAATGAGCCTATTGAAATGAAATATGAAACCTAGTGAGAGGAACTGCTATCAGGAATTTAGTGAGGACTAAAACCCCGGTTCTCACAATATGATGTAAGTACCCTGGGGAGCCCCAAGACCTTTCAGGGATTCATGAGATCAAAACTAGTTCGTAAAAGGACTGAAACAACCTTTTCCTTTTCTGCGGTGTCAGTACTGGAACTGTATTCACATCACAGCAGACTGAGTCCAGAAGCAGGTATGCGGGACGCCCTGGTGTTCCAGTGGTTAAGAATCTGTCCTGCAACGCAGGGGATGTGGGTTTGATCCCTGATTAGGGAGCTAAGATACTACGGGCCGCGTAGCAACTGAGCCCGAATACAGCGACTGGAGAGTCGGCATGCCTCAATGAAAGATCCCGCATGGGAAACTAAGACCCGAGACAACCAGAATAAATAAATATTTTTAAAAGGAAGCAAGTATGAGATTCTACCTCTCATTTGACTTAGCCAACCATTATGAGATTTGCAAAAATGTGGACCGATGCTATTCCCCTCCCTCCTTTTTTATTTTAGAAAATAGTTTTTTTTTTTAATCAAATACGTCGACATGTGACAGGTTGAATAAATACACATTCAAAACTTTCTCCAAATTAATTTGTAATACAGTAAATATCAACATACATAATTCACATAAGCAAGAGCTCTTTAGGATCCTTAATTCTTAAGAAGATAAAGAGGTCCTCAACCCCAAAATTCTGAGAGCTGTTATACTAAAATGATTATTCAAATTCAGTCTAGTTATCTTAGCTCTTCCTCTGAATAATTTTTTAGCTCATGAAGATGGGAAAATTCTACCCACTATTTCCATCCTCATCTGTAATAGGTTTTTACTATAAAAAATACTTATAAATTCGTGCATACTTATAAATAAAAAGGAAATTGTCAAAGGAGATTGGAAGCCCCATCCCATACAACCCAGAAAAGACACACACATGAGTAAAAATCTGTTCCTGAGAAATAAAAATTTCTTCTGGTATGAGCTTAAGTGTACAGACTTCTGTGTCAAAGTATTTAAAATGTTCCTTAAAAAAAAAAAAAAGAGGTTAATGAGGGAGTTTCCTAGTGGTCCAGTGGTTAAGACTGTGCACTTTATAGTGCAGGGGGGCCCAGGTTTGATCCCTAGTCAGGGAACTAGATCCTGCATGTCACAACTAACAGCTGGTGCAGTCAAACAAATTAAAAGAAGAAGAAGATAATGTCTTCCTAGTCCATTCACAACTCGCATTTCTCTAAAGTCAGGAGTCACAGCATTTTTCAAACGGCTCTCTTGAAATATAACTCCTATGTCATATAGTATGTAGCTAGATGGCTTTTAGTGTATTCAAGAATTGTGCATCCATCACATAATCAGTTTTAGAATATCTCCATGACCCCAAAAGGAAATGTGGTACCCATTAGCTATCACCACTCAGCTCTCCGCATCCTTGGCAATCGCTAACCTGCTTCCTGTCTCTACAGGCAACTATCCTGGACATGTCACATACACGGGATCATGCAGTATGTGATCCTTTGGGACTGGCTTCTTTCACCTAATGTCATGTGTTCAAGGCTCACACAGGTGCAACATGAATCAGTATATTATTTCTTTTTATTGCCAAATAATACTCTGTTGTATGCCTATCCCACATTCTATGTATTCATTCATCAGCTGGTGGATATTCGTGTGATTTCCACTCTATGGCTATTATGGCAAATGCTGTGGTGAACATGAATGTACAGGTGTTTGGGTGAGCGTGGGTTTTCATTTCTCTTGGGGATGGACCTAGGAGTGGCAGTGCTGGGCCAGATGGTAACTTTATGTTTGAGATTTTGAGAAACTGCCAGACTGTTTTCCAACGGGGTTTACCCACTCCACGTTCTCACTAACAACATACCAAGATTCTAACTTCTCCAGACCCTCACCAATGCTTGTTACTTTCATTTTTAAAAACTCTAGCCGTTCTGGTGGGTGTGAAGAAGCATCTCGTCATGACTTGGGTTTGTCACGGTCTTTTCATTGTGAAATGAAGATTGTCAACTGGCAAATTCTAGAATCTCAGGCTTTAAGCACTCAACTTCCTCAAAAGTCTTCTTGTAATGGGGATGCTAACCTCAACAGCTTTCTCTTCTAAATGGTAACATTAAGTTTAGGGCAATTTTCTTTCTGTAGGGTGTCTCAATAACCCTATCAGTTGAAAGCAAGATCTAGAGAGTTCAGAAGCCCCACACACGGTCACAAACTCCGTGACTTGGTTTTCTCTTCTGTGGCTCAGACAGTAAAGAATCTGCCAGCAAAGTGGCAGAGAGGGAGACCTGGGTTTGATCCCTGGGTCAGGAAGATCCCCTGGAGGAGGGTATGGCAACCCACTCCAGTATTCTTGCCTGGAGAATCCCATGGACAGAGGAGCCTGGCGGGCTACAGTCCAAAGGGCCACAAAGAGTCACACATGACTAAAGCAACTTAGCACACACCCAACCTTCTTTATGGTCCACCTCCCTCATGAGAAAGCAGCAAGAAGTCTGCAGTCTGCAACCAGGAAGAAGGCTCTCAGCACAGATCGACCAGACTGGCACCCTGATCTCAGACTTCCAGCCCCCAGAACTATGAGAAATGTGTGTGTGTGTGTGTGTGTGTGTCTGTGTGTCTGTGTGTAAGCCACATAGTTAACAGTATTTTCTTATGATAGTTTGGTTGGACTAAGATACTTTCCCTTAAAGGACCAAATGCAAATTAAGCAAAGGTTTACAAAGGAAATTGTCCTACAAAACAGAAATAAAACAAGGCCCCAGAAAGATTCCCTTTGGAAACAGGAATACAGAGCTGATGTTTACTGAAGACAGGTTTCTGAAGCAGCGTGGATGTTCAGAAGCCATTCTATAATTGAAGCAATGTGGGGCTTCCCTGGCGGCTCAGATGGTAAAGAATCTGCCTGCAATGCAAGGGACCCAGGTTTGATCCTGGGTCCAAAAGATCCCCTGGAGAAGGAAATGGCAACCCACTCCAGTATTCTTGCCTAGAGAATTCCATGGACAGAGGAGCCTGGTGGGCTTAAGTCCATGAGGTCACAAAGAGATGCACATGACTGGATCAACTGACACTTTCACTTTCATTCTTCTGGACATAGAATCTACTAGGCAGTATCGTGTGAAGTCAAGAGCACTGGCTTTGGGTCAATCCCAAGGTCAAAATAATCTCTAACTCTTCCCAGCTATGTGAACTTCATCCTGTAATTTGTTTCCTCTCTCCAGTCTCTGTCTATAAAACAGGACATCACCATCTATCTAAGAGCAGTATGTTATTACAGTCAGACTCACAAGCTCTGGAACTGACCTACCTGGATTTGTAATCCAGTTCGGTAACTCCTCAGCTGTGTGACCTCGGGCAAGTTGCTTAACCTCTCTGATCCTTTGTTGATTCATCGGATGCCTACCCACAGAAGCGAGATGAAGACTAAAGGATGAAATTATGTACAGTGGCTGGTGTATAGTAAAGCACTCAACAATAGTTAGTGCTGTTACCTAATACTAGTATTAATATGAAATTAAATAAAAAATGGGAAAGTTGGATGATGCCAAGAGTTGGGGATATGAGGAAAGAATATCTTTTGTTGACCAACTGGGGGAACTTAGCCAAGTTAAACATATGTTTACTTTATGACCCAGCCATCCCATTCCAGTGTATGTATTGCAGAACAATTCTCAGAAAAGATTCCCGAGGGAACAAGCGTATGGGAATGTTCATCAAAATGCTGTGTGTGGGAGCAGGAGTTGGAGACATGCGTTGTGCAGGACGTGGATAAGTAAAGTGTGGTGGATACAGTGTCGTTCACTAATGAGCAGTCCGAGGGCTACATATACAGTAAGGACAGAGAGAGTTGCACACATGAAAAGGGGGAACCAACTGTATCATCTGGGGATCTAACCAGGAACACAGAAAGCATTGTAAGCATCTTAAAACAGAGAGGAAATTTAATTTGGGGAATTGGTTACAGAGGTGAAGAAAATCTGAGACACTGACATGAGACAGGTGAGGCAGCCTAGGCATTCACAACAGCAGGAAGTCATCACCCCCACCCCGGGCTGGAGGGGCAGGGGATGACATGGTGCGACCTGAGTCCAGGGACTGAGGTCACCGGGCAGAAGCTGGACTTGTGGCGGGGTTCAGTTTTCAGTTCAGTCACTCAGTTGTGTCTGACTCTGCGACCCCATGGACTGCAGACCGCCAGGATTCCCTGTGCATCACCAACTTCCAGGGCTTACTCAAACTCATGTCCATTGTGTCAGTGATGCCATCCAACCATCTCATCTTCTGTCATCCCCTTCTCCTCCTGCCTTCAATCTTTCCCAGCATCAGGGTCTTTTCCATGAGTCAGTTCTCTGCATCAGTTGGCCAAAGTGTTGGAGCTTCAGCTTCAGCATCAGTCCTTCCAATGAACAGTCAGGACTGATTTCCTTTAGGACTGACTGGTTTGATCTCCCTTGCAAGGGAGAGTCCAAGGGACTCTCAAAAGTCTTCTCCAACACCACAGTTCAAAAGCATCAATTCTTCGGCTCTCAACTTTCTTTATAATTCAACTCTCATATCCATACATGACCACTGGAAAAACCATAGCCTTGACTAGACAGATCTTTGTTGGCAAAGTAATGTCTTTGCTTTTTAATATCTAGGTTGTCTAGGTTGGTCATAGCTTTTTAATAGCTTTTTGATATCTAGACTGTCTAGGTTGGTCATAGCTTTTCTTTCACGGAGCAAGCGTCTTTTAATTTCATGGCTGCAGTCACCATCTGCAGTGATTTTGGAGCCCCCCAAAATAAAGTCTCTCACTGTTTCCATTATTTCCCCATCTATTTGCCATAAAGTGATGGGACCAGATGCCATGATCTTCATTTTTTGAATGTTGAGTTTTAAGCCAGCCTTTTCACTCTCCTTTCACTTTCACCAAGAAACTCTTTAGTTCTTCTTTGCCTTCTGCCTTAAGGCAGGGTTGTTGAGGGGGAATTGGAGCCATGGGGAAACACAGCTGCTCCAGGATATCCTGAGAGAGAGAGAGACAGAGGAGCAAACACTGGACTCCCCCTTCCTTCATCCACCGGTCTCCCACCGTGTCTCCCACTGGCTAACTTCAGGCAGATGCTGACTAGGGAACCCGGCAATGCAGCTTGCTGGGATGAGTCCACCCCCCGCCCCCCGTCTCAGTTCCCTCCACTCCACCCTGCACTGCGTGGTAATACAAACCAGAGCAGGGGAAGAACAAGAAACAGGTATGAGAGTCAAAGATACCAGTTGGCACACAATTATTCATGTAAATTACAAATACCTATACATTCAGGGACTTCTCTGGTGATCTAGTGGCTAAGACTCCGTACTCCCAATGCAGGAGCCCTGGGTTGGATCCTTGGTCAGGGAACTCGATCTCACATGCCGCATCTAAAGATCCTGTGCACCACAACCAAGACCCAGTGCAGCCAAATAAATATTACACACACACGCACAGAAAACAAATACCTACACATTCAAAGCATAGCTACTTATTTCGCAAGGAACCTACAAACTCAAGGACACATAGAAAACACATGAGAATAGCTGTCCATGCATGAAACTTCCCTGTCAATCCAGCGGTTGGAATTCTGCCTTCCAGTGCAGAGGTGAGGGTTCGATCCCTAGTCTGGGAGGATTCCACATGCCACAGAGCAAGGAAGCCCATGCACCACGACTGCTGAACCTGTGCTCTAGAGCCGGGGAGCCACAACAGAAGAAGCCACTGCAATAAGAAGCCCGTGCACCACAGCTAAGGAGTAGCCCCCACTCACTGAAACTAGAGAAAAGCCAGAGTGTAGCAACGAAGCCCCAGGGCCACCAAAAAAACAAATACTTTTTAAAAAAATTGTTCCACATTAAAAAAAATTCTTAAAAAGAAATTGTCCATGTAGGAATGAGTGAGGGAGTAAGAAATGAGGCTAAAAAAGAATAACAAACAAATAAATGAAACGAGAGCAGGAGTTTGCAGGAGCAGAAAGATACCTGCTCACAAACCCAAAAGTACAATTAACTAACCCCAAGCACAATTAATCGAACCCGTGTCTTTTGCACCTCCTGCCTCACAGGCGGATTCTTTACCGTCTGAGCCACCAGGGAAGTCCCATAGTGTTAGTTGCTCAGTTGTATCCGACTCTTTGCGACCCCATGGACCGTAGCCCACCAGGCTCCTCTGTCCATAGGGATTCTCCGGCAAGAATACTGGCGTGGGTAACCAATCCCTTCTCCAGGGGATCTCCTTGACCCAGGGATCAAACCAGGGTCTTCTGCATCGAAGGCAGATTCCTTACCACTTGAGCCACAAGGGAAGCCCCAACTAACCCTGAGGTACATAAAAACAGGTGGAGCTGAAAGTGACTATAGGGTAAGGGAATGTCATACTCATCAACTGTTGTTTAATTGCTAGCACCTTAGCAGATCTGTCAGTTGCCACCATCTTCTTGATCCTTCATAAAGAATCACAGAATCTAAAGTTGTAAAAGGACTTAGATCCTCTGCACCTTCTGGAAGGAATTTAATGTGTTAGGAAGACCACAGTCTTCACAGGCAGATAGACCTGGGTTCTTACTGGATGGAGGACTGTGTCCTTGCTAAACCTCCCTGAGCCTCAAAATCCTCACCTATAAAATCAGGGTACAATCAATACCTTGCAAGGCAGGGTTGGAAATGATACACATAGAACAATAAGCAGAGTGTCTGGGACACATCTGGCTTTCAATAAGCAGGAGTTCTCCTCGAGTCCAAGGGGCTTTCCTAGGGGCTCAGCAGTAACGAACCCACCTGCTAAATGCAGGAGACACAGATTCGATCCCTGAGTCGGGAAGATTCCCCTGGAGGAGGACATGGCAACCCACTCCAGTATTCTTGCCTGGAGAATCCCATGGACAGAGGAGCCTGGTGGGCTACCGTCCACGGGGTCACAAAGAGTCAGAAGTGACTTAGCAACTAAAGAATAACAATCATTGAGTCCAAATCCCTCACTTCCCAGAGAAAGAAATGGACACTACCATCTCATGGAAGCTGGGGGTGTTATCTGGGGTCGTACAGGCAGAGCAGAGTTGATTATGGATTTAAAATATCCATATTTAAAAATCTACTTAGGGAATTTCCAGGGCTTCCCTGATAGCTCAGTTGGTAAAGAATCTGCTTGCAATTCGGGAGACTTGGGTTCAACCCCTAGGTTGGGAAGATCCCCTGGAGAAGGGAAAGGCTACCCACTTCAGTATTCTGGCCTGGAGAATTCAAGTCGGGCATGGCTGAGCGACTTTCACGTTCACTTAGGGAAGTCCCTGGGGATCTCGTGGTTAGGGTGCAGCACTTGCACTGCAGTGGCCCAGGTTCCATTCTTGGTCAGGGAACTAAACTCCCAAGCCACACCAAGCAGCAACCCGCTCCCCCACCCCCCAAAAAAAAGACCTATTTAAATGGATCTCAAGGGTATATACCTAGGACTGGGACTGAAGGTACAACTTTAGGATAAATTCCCAGAAGTAAGATTGCTGTGTGAATAAGTTAATAAATATATAGTTTTGTTAGGTATTGTCAAATTCTACCTCCCCAAAGAAATGGACATGTTTGCATGTCTACCAGAAATTTATGAGAGTGTCTCAAACTTTTTTAAAAAAGAGTAGTGGTGTCTCTAGAGTAGGAAAATTGAAGTAATTTCAAAACCATGTTGTGCAAGACGCTGCCCACAGACAGGTGCGCCCTTAATGGATTAAACGAGTTCACTTGACATGTCATCTTCATTGGGAACGGTGTGAGGACCTGGAAAAGTGTTTAGCACAGAGCAGCTATTCAGTTGGAAAGCTTTCTTTCTCAAATATTGATTTCCTTGTGTGTGAGGGAAGCTCTCCTCTGTAGAGAAGTGAGAGGGATGGAGGTGGGGTGACCCAGATTTGTGGCTTTGTAAACAGACGTCATGAGCGAGGTTTAATGAGATACACACTGCCTCCCCACCAGCCACTCCCACTTCTCCTAAGGACTCTTTACTGTTATCGACTTCATTCCCCAGAGCCATTCTACTTTGGAAGAATATACCTCTACCCCTAGATCTAGAAGGTCTAGGTGGGTCATGTGACTCAGGCCTTAGCTAACCAGCCCAATTTTTTTTTTCTTTTTTTTGAAATTTCCTTATTTATTTTCTCCATGCTCTGTGGCCTGCAGGATCTTAGTTCCTCAACTAGAGAATCAAACCCTCTCTTCCTGCAGTGGAAGTGCAGACTCTTTAACCCCTAAACTGCCAAGGAAGTCCCCTCACCAGCCCGATCTTATTCTGCGATTGTGTTGATGTTTCCAGTGTGGACGCATAACACAGTGAGGACCAAGGTAGAAAATATGAATCTGACAAGAGAAAAAAGAAAGTAGGAATGTGTTTGCCTAACTGATCCTCTCAATAAACTAACCGTGAAGACTGTCTACCTCTGGGTCTCCATCTGCATGACCCAATAAATCCCATTAAGTAAATCAGTAAGAGCTGGGTGTTCTATAACTACAATCAAAAACATTCTGATTTCTATAATGAGAAGTTTCAGTATTACCTACAAGAAATGTCTCACAAGTACATGATATTCTTTAGGTTTTTTTTTAAAAGAATAGGTGTGTGAAAAAATACATACCTTTTTAAATCAAAGTATAGTTGATTTACAATGTTGTGTTAATTTCTGCTGTAGAGCAAAGTGATATATATATATATATATATATATATATATATATATATATATATAATTTTTAATGTTCTTTTCCATTACAGTTTATCCCAGGAATATAGTTCCCTGTGCTATATAGTGAGACATTGTTGTCCATCCAGAAATATATATATCTTTGCATGAAGCTTTTTAATTCCAGAAAACAGTTAGTCATCTTAACATTAATAGCCAAGGCTACTGGTTCCAGAGTCTTGCCTTTTAGAACCTAACGTGTCCTAAATCGCTTCAGTTGTGTCTGACTCTGTGCAACCTTATGGACTGTAGCCCGCCAGGCTCCTCTCTCCTTGGGATTCTCCAGGTAAGAATATTGAAGAGGGTTGCCATGCCCTCCTCCAGGGGATTTTCCTAAATCCAGGGATCAACCCTTATCTCCTACATCTCCTGCATTGGCAAGCAGATTCTTCACACTATTGCCGCCTGGGAAGCCCTTAGGAACTAAAGTGGGCATTAATACTAGTGGTTCTAAATTTGTGACCTCTCAGTCTTACAAGTTAGATTCAAAACTTTCTTGAGAAAGTTCAGTAGTCACGAAACATCTTTTTTTTTAGTTTTTTTTTTTTTCTTTTTTCATTTATTTTTATTAGTTGGAGGCTAATTACTTTACAATATTGTAGTGGTTTTTGTCATACATTGACATGAATTAGCCATGGATTTACATGTATTCCCCATCCTGATCCCCCCTCCCCCCTCCCTCTCCACCCGACCCCTCTGGGTCTTCCCAGTGCACCAGGCCCGAGCACTTGTCTCATGCATCCAACCTGGGCTGGTGATCTGTTTCACCCTAGATAATAAAAATGTTTCGATGCTGTTCTCTTGAAACATCCCACCCTTGCCTTCTCCCACAGAGTCCAAAAGTCTGTTCTGTACATCTGTGTCTCTTTTTCTGTTTTGCATATAGGGTTATCGTTACCATCTTTCTAAATTCCATATATATGTGTTAGTATGCTATAATGGTCTTTATCTTTCTGGCTTACTTCACTCTGTATAATGGGCTCCAGTTTCATCCATCTCATTAGAACTGATTCAAATGAATTCTTTTTAATGGCTGAGTAATATTCCATGGTGTATATGTACCACAGCTTCCTTATCCATTCATCTGCTGATGGGCATCTAGGTTGCTTCCATGTCCTGGCTATTATAAACAGTGCTGCGATGAACACTGGGGTGCACGTGTCTCTTTCAGATCTGGTTTCCTCGCTGTGTATAGCCAGAAGTGGGATTGCTGGGTCATATGGCAGTTCTATTTCCAGTTTTTTAAGAAATCTCCACACTGTTCTCCATAGTGGCTGTACTAGTTTGCATTCCCACCAACAGTGTAAGAGGGTTCCCTTTTCTCCACACCCTCTCCAGCATTTATTGCTTGTAGACTTTTGGATAGCAGCCATCCTGACTGGCGTGTAATGGTACCTCATTGTGGTTTTGATCTGCATTTCTCTGATAATGAGTGATGTTGAGCACCTTTTCATGTGTTTGTTAGCCATCTGTATGTCTTCTTTGGAGAAATGTCTGTTTAGTTCTTTGGCCCATTTTTTGATTGGGTCATTTATTTTTCTGGAGTTGAGCTGCAGGAGTTGCTTGTATATTTTTGAGATTAATCCTTTGTCTGTTGCTTTGTTTGCTACTATTACGAAACATCTTTAGATCAGAATGAAAGACATACACACCTAGATTGGCTGCACTTTACTACCATTTTGAAATACAGTTGCCCCATCTTTCTCAATTATGATTATATTTCTGCTTCTCCGAGCTTCTGCTTTGTCCAATCAAAACCTTTAATTTATCCTATTACAGATTGTTTAGTGTGGGTTGTCAAGACCTAAAAAGACCCTGGGCTTTTATTCTTCCTGCGAGCTGATAAACCAGCCTATGACAATTTCATGGATGCTGATAGACCACACAAAAGTCCAAGTCAGATACAAAAGATTTTGTTGCTCATAGTAATAGGAGTAACCAGCAACTCAGCATTTCCTCTCACTGCTTGCCAGAGCCCCAGTAGCCACAGGGCAGTGGGGAAAGGGTGAGATATGGCCAGCACTTGGAGTGGGCTGCATACAGGAGAAGAATCTTCGGCTTAGGGAACTCAAATCTTTTATAACTGGCAGTATGCATGACTTTGCTCTGGTTATTCTACAAATGGCTTAGGAAATCCAGGACCTCAACAAAAAATGGGTTGTAGTTCAAGTCACTGCTACCATCAATATTATCTGAATCAGATTAAGATTTATGGGCTTGGTAAGGGAGCAAATAATATAATTTGGCACCTTAAAGGTATTTGTCTATTTTCTGGAGATTCCATGTGTGGAAGTGGATGGAGAGAAGGCAGTGGAGAGAAATGCTGGTTGAGGCAAATGGTGATGGTAGGAGCACATCAGCTTGTTCACCTCGTCCTTTAACCCCACACATGGCAACCTCATGTTAGGAAGGCACATGTTTTCTGGCATTTTTTTCACCCTCTTTCCAAGAGGCTTTGCCTCCTAACCTTATACAGTATTCACCTTGAAAAGAGATGCAGTAAAAAAAATTTTTTTTCCATATCACATGTCTGCAGCATTTTAGTACCTAGAGAAGTTTCAGCACTTTTTATTGTGTGGCACTCTGGACAACTCCAAGACAGGCTCATCTCTTAATCTGGCCCCAATCGCTGCAATCACATTGAGTGGAAGATCTCTTCTGAGTATTATTGTATCTTTGGTGCTACATTAAGTGACAACCTAAGAAAGGCAGGGAGGTAGGAAGGGAATTGATATTTTGTGCAAGGTACTGTGCTAACCATTTTAAGTACATGGTTTCACTTAGTCATCATCAGTTCAGCTCAGTTCAGTCACTTAGTCGTGTCCGACTCTTTGCAACCACATGGACCGCAGCACACCAGGCCTCCCTGTCCATCACCAACTCTCAGAGTTTACCCAAACTCATGTCCATTGAGTTGGTGATGCCATCCAACCGTCTCATCCACTGTCGTCCCCTTCTCCTCCTGCCTTCAATCTTTCCCAGCATCAGGGTCTTTTCAAATGAGTCAGCTCCACGCTAATATCCAGAAAGGTAAGTAACTTATATCAGGGTAAATAAGTGACAGAATCAGGTTAAAAATTCTACGTGTATCTGACATCAGAATCCATGGTGAGTTCAGAAAATTCATCTTGAAATTCAGGAACACTGTAACTCAGGAAAGAGCTCTGTGCAATGAAAGAATAATACTAATATGTGTTGAATATTGAATGTGAGTATATCTAATTATAGGAAAATTTCCCTAGTTACAACAGTTACTGCCATACTTTACCATAGTATGAGGTCTCTCACTGACTGCATTATATATGCAAGTGGACCAAGACTGGTTTTCTGAGGAGGGTGGGTAACATTTGTTTAGAGTTGGGTGCTCCTTTTAATTTTCACAAGAGGAATTTAAACTTGAATCTTGCATTTCTACTATCTTGCTATTTACTTCAGAGCAAAAAAAAAATAAGTGCTCAGATTAGAACTTCCTGAACCTCTTTGAGCTCCACATCCCAAACTATATCTGGCACCTACATCCATTTTTTAATTGAAATATCATTGCAGGTCAAGAAGCAACAGTTAGAACAGGACATGGAACAATAGACTAGTTCCAAATTGGGAAAGGAGTATGTCAAGGCTGTATATTGTCACCCTGCTTATTTAACTTTATATGAGTACTTTATATGCAGGGTACATCAGGATAAATGCCGCTCTGGATGAAGCACAAGTTAGAATCAAGACAGCTGGGAGAAATATCAATAGCCTCAGATATGCAGATGACACCACCCTTATGGCAGAAAGTGAAGAGGAACTAAAGAGCCTCTTGATGAAAGTGAAAGGAAAGTGAAAAAGTTGGCTTAAAGATCAACATTCAGAAAACTAAGATCATGGCATCTGTTCCCATCACTTCATGGCAAATAGATGAGGAAACAGTGGAAACAGTGACAGACTTTATTTTTTGGGGCTCCAAAATCACTGCAGATGGTGACTGCAGCCATGAAATTAAAAGACGCTTGCTCCTTGGAAGAAAAGCTATAACAAACCTAGACAGTGTATTAAAAAGCAGAGACATTAGTTTGCCCACAAAGGTGCATCTAATCAAAGCTATGGTTTTTCCAGTAGTCAGGTATGGATGTGAGAGTTGGACTATAAAGAAAGCTGAGTGCTGAAGAATTGATGCTTTTGAGCTGTGGTGTTGGAGAAGACTCCTGAGAGTCCCTTGGTGTGCAAGGAGATTAAACCTGTCAATTCTAAGTTGGCCACCTGATGTGAAGAACCTACTCATTGGAAAAGACCCTGACGCTGGGAAAGATTGAAGGCAGGAGGAGAAGGGGATAGCAGAGGATGAGACGGTTGGATGGCATCACTGATTCAATGGACATGAGTTTGAGCAAGCTCCAGGAGATAGTGAAGGACAGGGAAGCCTGGCGTGTTGCAGTCCGTGGCGGGGGGGGGGGGGGAGGGTGTCACAAAAAGTCACATGACTTAGTGACTAAACAACAACAACACTAGTAGATTTACAATGTTGTGTTATAATATCTGCTGTACAGAAAAGTCACTCAGTTGTACATATATACATACATTCTTTTTTATATTCTTTTCCCTTATGGTTTATCACAAGATATTGAATATAGTTTCCTGTGCTATACAGAAGGACACTGTTGCTTATCCATCCTGAATATGTGCTGGGATTGTGCTTACTCGTGTCCGACTCTTTGCAATCCTATGGACTGTAGCCCATCAAGCTCCTCTATCGGGATTATTCAGGCAAGACTACTGGAGTGGGTAGCCATTCCCTTCTCCAGGGGATCTTCCCAACCCAGGGATTGAAGCCAGGTCTCCCACATTGCAGGCAGATTCTTTACCATCTGAGCCACCAGGGAATCCCAACAATACGGGAGGAGCCAGGGGATCTTCCTGACGCAGGAATCAAATTGGGGTCTCCTGCATTGCAGGCAGATTATTTACCAGCTGAGCTATGAGGGAAGCCCATGCTATATATAATAGTTTGCATCTGCTAACCCCAGACTCCCAATTCATCCCTCTCCCACCCCCTTCCCCCCTGGCAACTACAATTCTGTTCTCTATGTCTGTAAATCTGTTTCTGTTTCATAGGTAGGTTCATTTGTGTCATATTTTAGACTCCACATATAAGTGATATCATTGTCTTTTTCTGTCTGACCTACCTCACTTAGTAGGATGATTTCTAGGTCCATTCATGTTTCTGCAAATAGCATTATTTCATTCTTCTTTATGGCTTAGTAACATTCCATTGTGTGCAGGGGTGAATACCAAATCTTCTTTATCTGTCTGTGGACATTTAGGTTGTTGCCATCTCTTGGCTATTCTGAATAGTCTGCACCTATCCTTGACTCCCCTCCCTGCTCACAGTGGAAGATGTCCTCCCCCATCTAAAGCTGATTCTTATACCCAGACCCTCCTTCCTCTTCCGGTCCAACTCCATCAACTATCCTTCCTCGGATATAGTGTCTCTAACCATTAAATGTCTACCAGCTCTCAACTATCAGCATTTAAACATGAACCAGGCTTTACCTTCTTAAAAGACTCTTCCTATAGCCTATATATATGTTTCTTCTATGTAGCATGTTATTTCCTTCCTTCACAGCCAAATTTCTTTGAAGAACTGACTGTATTCATGGTCTTTGCTTCCTATTTCTTATTAATGTCCCAACCACTATGATCATTACAACACAGTAAAATGGGCCGAAATAGTGCCTCAGTTTCCTCATCAGTGCAATGCGGATTATCACAATGCCCACCTCAGGACTGTGAGGATTAAATCAATTATTATATATTAAAACCCTTAGGACAGTGCCTGGCACTGTAAATGTTAACTATCATTACTATTATAAAATCATTTCTTAATTACACAGCTGCAAGTGTAAGGATAAGAATAAGAGAATGCAGAGTGCCAACCTCAAAGTTTTGCCCTACCAAACAACAGATACAGCTGTTGGAAAGTGACTTTTTAAAGGACACATTGGAATAAATGACGTTACTGTGCGGTAAACGTCATCAGTGAAAGTGAAAGTCGCTCAGTCCTGACGGGACTCTTTGCGACCCCATGGTCTGTACAGTCCATGGAATTCTCCAGGCCAGAATTACTGGAGTGGGTAGCCGTTCCCTTCTCTAGGGTATCTTCCCAACCCAGGGATCCAACTCAGATTTCCCGCATTGCAGGCGGATTCTTTACCAGCTGAGCCACAAGGGAAGTCCAAGAATAACTCCATTCAGACATGTATCTTATTCTTTGTTCTGTTCCCAGGATTCCGCACAAGGTCTGGCGAATAGCAAATATTCAATATCCGTCTATTTTTCTATCATCTCCTCATCTAATATTCATCTCAACGGACACTTAATAACAACTAAGTAATAGAATTCTTCTGCCTCCAAAATGAACTCGATAAATCTGTCGGCTTGATATATTTTTAAAAATTCGTTTAAATTTAATGCACTTTTTTTCAGAATCAACCATGAGCCACACGCACACGCTGCTAGTTTCACTTAACAAAAGCATACTGAAGTTTACCAGAGAAGAAAGAAAATAAGCCCCCGAGCGCTCTCCCAGTTTCCTAGGAGACGGGGGTCTGACGTCATGAACCGGCAAGCGCGAACGTCCTACTGCGCATGCCCGCCGGCTCCCCGTCGTAGGCTGGGCGCAGTGCGCATGCTCACGCCGGGGTCAAAGGGTCAGCGTCTCTGACTGGCTGAGGGGAAGACGCCGGGCGGTAAATGGCGCTGCAGGCGGGAAGGTTGAGTGGCTGGTACGCCGAGCCTCCGGGGAGATGTGTAGTGACTTCCATAGGGCTGAATCTGGGACGGAGGTGAGAGGCGCCGGGGTGAAAGCCAGGGAGACGAGAACAGGGCTGCGGGCGGGCGCGGGAGGCCCGGGCCCTCAGGAGGAGGAGGCGCGCGGGGCCCGGACGCCGGCCACCCTGGTGCCCCGTCCCCCAAACTTGCGCCCCCCGGAGACCTGGAGCCCTCAGAGGGCTCACTGCGTACACGGCTGGGTATAAAATGGGAGCTGTCTAGTCTCTAGCGTTATGGGCCAAACCTGTGCACGGCAGTCAGACACGGTGTGCAGGAGAGGCTAAGAAAAGCAGGGTGTCGCCCGGCTGAGCATTCATAGACTTTTCTAGAACAGGGGTGTCTGAGTAGGTGGCGCCACCTTCGCCTTCTGTTCTGTACGTCTTCGCTTATGGCGTCCTGCCCTCGCTATTACATTATATATTTCCAGCCTGAGTATCCAGAGCCACACAAGCAGTGTGAGGCCTGCAAGGATTTATTCAGGAATTGAACCCGCAAGGACCAGGCACTTAGTATGTGTCAGCCGCGGGTGAAAGAACTAGTCAGAAGCAGGAAACAGCTTCTGCTATTGCGGAACTGAGAAGGGAGGCGGACTGCAAATTACAGGACCTTGGGCAACCTAGAAGACTTAAATGGGAGGAAGAGGCGACAGCAGAAGTTTCAGGGACCTTTTGAAGCTGACTTGGCAAGGAAGGGGCGACACGGGGCAGGGAGTTGGAAGTATGTGGGTGCTGCCTTTCGGCTTCCCTGATAGCTCAGTAGGTAAAGAACCCGCCTGCATTGCAGGAGACCCCGGGTTCGATTTCTGGGTCGGGAAGATCCCCTGCAGGAGGGATAGGCTACCCATTACAGTATTCTTGGGCTTCTCTGGTGGCTCAGCTGGTAAAGAATCTGCTTGCAGCGCAGGTAACCTGGGTTCGATCGCTGGCTTGGGAAGATCCTCTGGAGAAGGGAAGGGCTACCCACTCCAGTATTCTGGCTCGGAGAATTCCCCAGCCCATGGAGTCGCAAAGAGTCAGACACGACGGAGCAGCTTTCACGTTTATTTAGGGGAAGTGCAAGTAGTTCTTTGTAGTTGAAACCAAACAAAGCTAGTGGGGACACAGTGTTGGGAAGTGAGGCAGGGAGTGGCAGGTTGTGGGGGATCTTTTTTTTACAGAGGGGGGAGGAGGGGTAGCAGTGCCCTAAAATGATGAGCAAGCTTTCTGCGGGGGCCCAGATAGTCTGTATTTAGGCTTTGCGGGCCATTCTGTCAGGCAGAGAAGGCAATGGCACCCCACTCCAGTACTCTTGCCTGGAAAATTATGTGGACAGAGGAGCCTGGTGGGCTGCAGTGCATGGTGTCGCTAAGAGTCGGACACGACTGAGCGACCTCACTTTCACCTTGCACTTTGATGCATTGGAGAAGGAAATGGCAATCCACTCCAGTGTTCTTGCCTGGAGAATCCCAGGGACAGGGGAGCCTGGTGGTCTGCTGTCTGTGGGGTCGCACAGTTGGACACGACTGAAGTTACTTCGCAGCAGCAGCTGTCTGTCAGGACTACTCTACTCTGCTGTTTAATGTGAAGGCAGCCAGAGGCGTGTAAACAAATGAGTGTGGCTCTGTTCCAGCAAACCTTTTGTTCTTTTGGGAAATCTCTGTGTTTTTAAAATTTTTATTTATTTTTGGTTCCGAGTCTTCATTGCTGCACCAGCTTTCTGTAGTTGTGGCAAGTGGGGGCTACTCTCTGGTTGTGGTGTGGAGGCTTCTATTGCCGTGGCTTCTCTTGTCTGGAGCACGGCCTTTATAGCACAGCAGGCTTAGGTAGTTGTGGCAAGTGGGCTTAGTAGTTGTGGCTCCTGGGCTCTAGAGCACAGGCTCAATAGCTGTGGCGCTCAGGCTTAGTTGCTCCACGGCCTGTGGGGTCTTGCTGGACCAGGGATGGAACCCACATCTCCTGCATTGGCAGGCAGAGTCTTTCTCACTAAGGCACCAGGGAAGTTCCAACTTTTTGTTTTTTAAACATCAAGATTTGGCCTGCTGGCTATAGTTTGCCAACCCTTGCTCCTTTAGAGTGGAGGTGCTGCTCCCCATAAGAACTGCTACAGTTACAAGCTTACTGATTGAAATGATAATTTGAATCCCAGGTTAAACTCAGATGACTTTTGCAGTCAGAACAAGCCTAGCATCTAAAAACTGAGAACCCAGTACAGTCGAATCACTGAACAAAGAATTCAGCATCATATTGTTGGCCTGCCACAGCCGTCTGGCGATCCTCAGCAAGATTGCCTTGCTAGAATTACTTTGGATTACAGAGCGGGCGGGAGTGGGGAGGATGCTTCTTTATTCTATTTCCTTTTTGTCAACAAAACCAACTAAACAAGCCTCTTTTTTCTGAAGTGCTGGGCACCCTGTGGCCATTGCTTAATTTATTTGGATTCTGTTTCTTTTCTTTGTACATGAGTCTACTACGAGAACTTCTACTTGGAGTCATTGTGTTGAGGAAGATATCTGAGGTCACAGACTATCCCAAGAAACTTAAATAAGCTACTTTAAATTTTTAATTCACAAGAATAGCCACATTATAAAATAGCTAACTTTTCCAACCTCTTGTGACTAGGAGGCAAAAGACATTTCATACAAGGTCTTCTTTTAAAAAACAAAAAAAAGTTGCAAAGAGGATTTTTTTTTTCCCAAGCAGATTCCAGGGATGCAATTTCTGGTAGGTGAGAGAGCAAGTAGAAAACTTACATAGTGAACCCTTAATTTAAAGAAGACACACCTTGGAATGCAATTTACAGTAGATAATCTGTTCTTTACCTTACTTTTAAACAGTAGCAATGGTATTTTTACTTTTATGTTCCTCTGAGCATTAGAAAAGGTTTTTGGCAGTATTTTGGTATCACCCACCAAGTGGCTGCATTTGCACATAGTTGTTAAGTAGTGATGTACTTTCGGTTTTCTCAAAAATGCCAGTATGCGTTAAGTGTAAAAGTAACCAGTGGGTAAAAAAATTCGCTGTCCAGTTTTGTTTGACATGCACAACATACTCTTTCTTCTCTTTAATTTTATTATGATAGTTTCAATTGTATTTGTTGTTAAAGTAGTACATGTTTATGGCAGAAAATTCCAGTAGTACGAAGTGACAAGTCAGAAACCTCTCCACCCCAATTATCATGTCCCAAGGGTGGGGCTAGTGGTTAAGAACCCACCTGCCAATGAGGGTTCGCTCCCTGGGTGGGGAAGATCCCCTGCAGGAGGAAATGGCAACCCACTCCAGTATTCTCGCCTGGAAAATTCCATGGACAGAGGAGCCTGGCGGGCTACAGTCCATGGGGCTGCAAAGAGTGGGACACGACTGAGCACATGTGTTAAACCTTGACTTCTAGCTTTGTAAAGTGAGGATGATAGATGATGATTTCTCAGTTCCCTTTCAGCTGTACTTCTAGAAGGTGAGTCCTTATACTTCTACATATCCTTTCACTAAGCACAGTATTCCCTGCACAGTACACACTTGATAAATATTTATTAATAGTAATGCCTGGTTTTCTTTTTTTTTTTTTTTTTGGCTGCACTGTGCAGCACACGGGATCTTCGTTCTGTAACCAGGGATTGACCTGTGCCCTTGGCAGTGACAGTGCAGAATTGTAACTGTTGGTCCACCTGGGAATCCCCTGGTTTTTTCTTAGAAAAGGTTCAACTCACCTGCTGAATCAACTAGCCCTGAAAATGGATGGCGCTGGAGCGTCAGGTCCATACCCGGCCATTGCCGTCAGTCGGAGAGGCAAAAGAGGACTGGTGTGCCAAACAACACCCGCCCTGACCCCCACCCCCACCCCAATGCTGTGATGTGTAGGAGGGCCACTGCGGTGAGCCTTGAAGCCTAGGGTGTGAACCCGGGTGGAGCCACCAGAGGCAAGTATTAAAAAAAAAGGAGTATTTATTAAATAGTAATAATTGGTCTTGCGGTGATAGAACAACATCTATCCCTTTCTCTCTTTGTATTCCTTCTTACCCAGAACAGAATCAGTGCTGCATCATTACCATTACTCCATTGTGAGTACTTGCAACTTCCTTGTCATTTTATATCCTAACCTACAAAAGCAGAGACATTGCTTTGCAGACAGAGTCTGTCTAGTCAAAGCTGTAGTTTTTCTAGTAGTCATGTATGGATGTGAGAATTGGATTATAAAGAAAGCTGAGCACAGAAGAATTGATGCTTTTGAACTGTGGTGTTGGACAAGACTCTTGAGAGTCCCTTGGACTGCAAGGAGATCCAGGCAGTCCATCCTAAAGGAAATCTGTCCTGAATATTTATTGAAAGGACGGATGCTGAAGCTGAAACTCCAGTACTTTGGCCACCTGATTGGAAGGGCTGACCCATTGGAAAATACCCTGATGCTGGGAAAGATTGAAGGCAGGAGGAGAAGGGGACAACAGAGGATGAGATGGATGGCATCACCGATTCAATGGCCATCATTTGAGTTTGAGTAAGCTCTGGGAATTGGTGAAAGACAGGGAAGCTTGGCGTGCTGAGGTCCATGGGATCACAAACACTCGAACACAACTGAACTGAACTACTTTCCTGATTGTGATTAAACCCAGCTGTCTACTTCCACTGTCCACTGGATATTGCTAGAGAAAATCACAACCAGGCTGACTGATTTCATTTTAAATTTATAACCTTGAACTTCAAGTGGACTTCTAGTCCACCTGAGCTTTCCTAGCTAATTCACTTTGTCTCTGCAACACATCTGTTATCAAGTCCAACCTTAGGCCTGAATTCCAGCCACACATGTTCTAGTACCTTCTTGATACCCACATGGATGTCTAATAGGCCTCCCACACTTAACATGTTCATAATTATTGACTCCTGGATCAAGGGAAAATAATAGAAGAACGTTAATATGCCCCAAACTGAAGCCTTGGTGTACCACCACATGTGTACACCCAGCCCCAGCCTGCTGCCTCCTACAGGTTCCCTGTCTTGTTAAATAGTGAATTTTTTCTACTTGTTGCTCAAGCCAAAAACCTTGAAGCCATTCTTGAATCTACTTTTCCCCTCCTATCAGCCCACACTCATCAGTGCGTTCTGTCTTCCGTCCCTTCAGTGTGCTACCGTGGATTTGACCACATTGCACTGCCTTTCCTGCAGCCGTCCCTCTCCCTAGTAACCATCACCTGCCTGACTGCGGTAACCTTGTAACTGGTCTCTGCTTCACCCTCTTTGCACTTCCTCTGGTGTATTTTCCATGTAGTATCCACAGTGCTCCATTCAAAACATAAGCAGACTCTACCGCCCAGAGCTTTCCAGAGGTTTCCTGTATCATTGATAGTAGTACCTGGAATCCTGTTTCTTACATGGTTTGCAAACTGTGATTCATCCTTCAGCCACATCCATAACCTCAGCTCTCCTCTCCTGCCTTTGTGATCTCTCCGACACTGCCTCACCCTTCTTCAGACACACTTGTCCTTGCTCTTCCTTGAATGTACCAGATCTCCCTCAGCCGCAGAGCCTTTGCAGTTCCTGTTGACTGCCTAGATTCTGCTCCCTCAGAAGGTAACATGGTTCACTTCCACACTTGCATCATTTCTGTTCACAAGTCAACTTGTACGAAGAGGTCCTTCCTACTGTTTGTTTTTTAAGGTTTATTGTTTATGGCTACACTGGGTCTTCGTGGCCGTGTGCAGGCTTTCTCTAGTTGGGGTGAGTGAGGGCTGCTGTCTGTCAGTCGCTGCGGTGGTTTCTGCTATTGCAGAACGAGGTCCCTAGAGTGTGCAGGCCTCAGTAGTTGCGGCTCACTGGCTCCAGAGCACAGGCTCAGTAGTTGTGACGCGCAGGCTTAGTTGTCCCACAGCATGTGGGGTCTTCTTAGGCCGAGGGTTGAACCCATGTCCCCTGCATTGGCAAGGAGATTCCTAACCACTGAGCCACCAGGGAAACGCCCTTCCTACTGTTAATCTTTATTCCATTTACCCTGTTTCTTCCTCTGAACTCTTACATCTGACATCTTACATTGTTTATGTGGTGTCTTCCCACCTCCCACCCCTGCCATTTAAGAATCAATATTGCAGATGTTCTCTGTTGGGTTTACTCCTTTAAGTCTCAGTGTTTAGGAGAGTATTTAGCCCACTGTAGGCGCTCAGTAGGTCTTCCCCAGTAACTCAGTAAAGAATCCTTCTGCGCTGCTGAAGACACAGGTTCGGTCCCTAGGTTAGGAAGATCCCCTGGAGTAGGAAATGGCAACCCACTCCAGTATTCTTGCCTGGGAAATCCCATGGACAGAGGTGCCTGGTAGGCTGCAGTCCATGGGGTTGCAAGAGCCAGACCTTACTTAGCTACTAAACAATATCTGGCTTCTGTCTCCATCTTCCACTAAGAGTGCTTTTCTCCAGGTTGCCGTCAAACTTTATGTTGCCAAATGCTCATTTCTGAGCACGCCTGCTAGTCTAGAAAGGCAGAAGGTGCTCTTCCTGCAAACAAGCTGTCAGGACCCCGAGACAGGCTGATCAGTGTGTGTCTAAAATAATCCATTAGGAATACCCTCCTTCCCTGGGGAAGAGAGAACAAGAGGATAGGAGAATACACTTCAAATGTTTCTCCCGCGGAGTCCCTCACAAACGGGGGCAGGAGGCCGGGGAGGGAGTGTTCCTACATTGTTAAGCTTCTGCAGTTTAGAGTCTATGCTTTGTTGTCTCTTTCTGAGGTCTTGTGTGTAGTTGATTTTTCTAAGTGAAATTTTGAAGCACAGTCTGATAATAACTTCCTAGTGCAATCTTAACCTTACATTTAATGAAATTACTAATTTGTGGAATGTCATAAATTAAAATTTAGTCTTTATTGTGGTAGAAATTAATGCTGCTTAGGTATGTATAGTAATTTTTGCCTGACTTTTAATATATTTTTCTTATAGGATGATTGCTTTTTAAAACATATTAGTCAAAGGCAGCAGCTTTCAGGGAATATACTAGAAACAATGGAATTATACTATTTAGTGTCTGAGTAACAGCTGTCTTTTCCATGTAATTTAGAGAAAAGCTTTATTGAAGAGCCAGGCCTAGTACTCTGCCCTGAAGGGCAGTTGAATTTTCTAAGTAGCAGAAGAGCCTGATTTCATAAATGAAAAGAATTAGTCCTCTGATTTAAGGGACTCCATGATAAGGACCAAATTTTGGATTGATCACATACATGTTAACATAGATGCTGTTTCCTTGCCTTCCTACATGTTCCATCTCGTCTCTTTATGTTATGTGTTGTTTAGTCACTAAGTCATGTCTGTCTGATTGTTTGCAATCACGTGGACTGTAGCCCACCAGTCCATGGGGTTTCCCAGGCAAAAATACTGGCGTGGGTTGCCATTTCTTCTCCAGGGGATCTTCCTGACCCAGGGATCAAACCTGTGTCCCCTGCAGTGACTGATGGATTCTTTATTGCTGAGCCACCTGGGAAACCCTGTCTGTGTTATTACAGTTACACGTATTTGCCTGGAATGCATTTCCTCTATATATTGTGTATGCAGGAAAACTACCAAGAATTGTATTCAGTTTGTAGATGAAAGTCCAAGCCTGTTATAGGGCAGGAGTGTGAATATTTGGTTTAGAGTGTAGATGGACTTTCACACTTAACTGGTTTGAAACCTTGCTGCTGGGTCCATCTGCAAACAGATTTCATCACAAAAGGTCAGGGGAAATGAGCCTTTATCCAAATGACAATTACATATGCATGTTTGCCTTAATAGCATTCATTTCTGGTAATTTGATCTTTAAGCTCCCCTTCCTCCTCTTTTGTAAGCTTCTCCCTAAAACTAAAATGATGCTTTAAGGCATCTTTATGATACGTATTGTACTTAATAAGCATATATAATAAACATAGACCTTGAAGGTATATGATCGCCTATAAAACAGACTCAGACTCTTGTTAATAACTATTAATAACTTTAGAGATAACTAAGAACACTCATGGACTTCTGTAGAACTTTGCATAGATTGTCCAAACAGGAAAATTTGCATAGCTTAA
This sequence comes from Muntiacus reevesi, assembly GCF_963930625.1. NCBI lineage: Eukaryota > Metazoa > Chordata > Mammalia > Artiodactyla > Cervidae > Muntiacus > Muntiacus reevesi. Next base: position 108,596,918 of record NC_089254.1, on the reverse strand, counting down.
GGATCCTTTTACTCCATCCTTTGCCCAGTTGTACCCACCTGTGCCCTGTTTACCTCATCTTAACAAGCAGCTACTAAGTTTGTACCAGATGTAAAGCATTTTGGAATTGGTGGTGAGCCGAGGTAGAGCCTTCTCCTTTAAGCTCTTAGGTCCAGATGAGGGAGACAGGTAATATGTTCTGAAGCATAAGAATGGCTTCCCGGAAGGAGGTGGCCCTCAGGAAGGTATAGAGTTTTTATTGAAATGTCTCTGGGCCGTAGAGCATTTGAGAGTATAGGGAAAGGACATTTCTCGATCAGTGAACCTTTTGAATGTGCCTGAAAGAACTATATGCTGAATCTTTCAAAGTTAAAGTAGCCTCTCACACAGATTAGGATCTACTGTCCCTTCTGTGCCTTCACAGAGCCCCATGTCATTTCTGTTACAGCACCTACAATGCTTTCTTGAATTCTTTAATCTTTGACTCTGCCCCGTTCAATTCTTTGAGGATAGGAACTGTGTCTGTTGTATCTATGTATGCCCAGCAACTTATTCACTGGAATATTTACTGGAAATATTCAACTGGAACATTTACCAATGAATATTTGTATAATTAAGTATTACCGCCTTTGTAGTGTTGCTCTAGTGTTGATTCTGCTGTTGAAAGAAAACATTTGGGGATCCTTGTGATGTTAGGATGTATTAGGAGAGATGTTTGAGAGAGACCAGGTAATTGTTTAGACAGGACCTTAGATTGGTTTGACCTTCAGCTGTCAGGTCAGTTCAGTCGCTCAGTCATGTCCAGCTCTTTGCGACCCCATGAATCACAGCAGGCCAGGCCTCCTTGTCCATCACCAACTCCCGTAGTTTCCTCAAACTCATGTTCATTGAGTCAGTGATGCCATCCAGCCATCTCATCTCTGTTGTCCCCTTCTCCTCCTGCCCCTAAACCCTCCAAGAATCAGGGTCTTTTCCAATGAGTCAACTCTTCTCATGAGGTGGCCAAAGTATTGGAGTTTCAGCTTCAGCATCAGTCCTTCCAATGAACACCCAGGACTGATCTCCTTTAGGATGGACTGGTTGGATCTCCTTGCAGTCCAAGGGACTCTCAAGAGTCTTCTCCAACACCACAGTTCAAAAGTATCAATTCTTCGGCGCTCAGCTTTCTTCACAGTCCAACTCTCACATCCATACATGACCATTGGAAAAACCATAACCTTGACTAGACGGACCTTTGTTGGCAAAGTAATAGCTCTGCTTTTTAATATGCTATCTAGGCTGGTCATAACTTTCCTTCCAAGGAGCAAGCATCTTTTAATTTCATGGCTGCAGTCACCATCTGCAATGATTTTGGAGCCCAAAAAAATAAAGTCTGACACTGTTTCCCCATCTATTTGCCATGAAGTGATGGGAACAGATGCCATGATCTTAGTTTTCTGAATGTTGAGCTTTAAGCCAACTTTTTCACTCTCCTCTTTCACTTTCATCAAGAGGCTTTTTAGTTCCTCTTCACTTTCTGTGATAAGGGTGGTGTCATCTGCATGTCTGAGGTTATTGATGTTTCTCCTGGCAATCTTGATTCCAGCTTATGCTTCCTCCAGCCCAGCGTTTCTCATGAAGTAGTCTGCATATAAGTAAATAAACAGGGTGACAATATACAGCCTTGACATACTTCTCCTATTTGGAACCAGTCTGTTGTTCCATGTCCAGTTCTAACTGTTGTTTCCTTACTTGCATATAGGTTTCTCAAGAGGCAGGTCAGGGTCTGGTATTCCCATCTCTTTCAGAATTTTCCACAGTTTATTGTGATCCACAGCTGAAGAAGTCCAAAAACTGTTGTCCCTGTACTCAGATTTTTGTCCGACTCAGTGATACAGACTTTTAGGCTTTGTAGCCCAGGGGAACAGCTCCAGGCTTTGGGCGCCAGAGATCTCTGAAATCTTGACTCATTTTCTCATCTGCAAAACAGAATGGTAACAAATAGGGTTAATGTAACAGTTAAAAGAGATAATGTATATAAGTTATGTACCACTGATACCACATCTAGTACAAATAGTAGTTGTTTTTAGATAGATATTGTTATGATAATAAAATCTGGCAGATACTGATTTACAAACCAAATGCCAAAACTCTTCATTTACAAGATTGTGTCCTCCGTGTATTCTTTCCCAATTAGGAAATTTGGGCTCAGAAAGGTTCCTTAGAGAATCAAGAGAAATAGTTTAGTTATCTTAATAGCTGCCATCACCAAGCTCTGTTTGCCTGATGTGGTCATCTTCCCTAAAGGGATTAAACTATCCTGTCAAGCAGAATTTACTTGGATTCCTTGTACCCTGGCTTCCTTCTGAAGCTCTAGGTTGATTACACCTTGCTTCTTTCAACTTCTCAAATCTGGACATTATTCACTTAAATTTATGTAATTGTCAGGTTTATGCCAAATTTTTAGGGTATTTTCTACTTGGGTTTGGAAGATACATCATCCCATCCGATGACTTATAAGTTGTTAATATTGCCTATTTGTGTAAGTATTATTATGAAAAATAGATACGTTTTCCTAAACAAAAAATGTAGTGAGGAGTGAAGTTAACTGGGTTCTCATCTCTCCTTCTGTATCTAATCTATTACTATATGTTGTTCTGGTTAAAGTTTGTGAAGATTATCTCGGCTCTTACAGAGTTGGGAAAAGGGAGGAGTATTTTCAGACAATTGTGGATATTCTTAGTTGATAGTATACCAAAACTTCACAAGTAGTGAAGTTAGTTGCATTGTAGAATATGAAATTATGTCAGTAAACTTTTCACATGTTATAACCCGTTGATTTATCATAACTTTAAACTGTCTGGGAGTGAATTTTACCCAGTGATTGGTCATTTGGAAATAGTGGTTCACTGAGTTATGTAGATCTTCCAAGTATTTACACATTTGTTAAATAATTAGCCCCCCAAAATCACATTTGTTAAAATCACCAGTGATTTCACCAGTACCTTAAGTATTGGGATGCTGTCAAGCTCACAGTAGTAGATAAAAAGTTTTCCAAAATTCACATTTTATCATTGGCAACAAATACTGTCAGTTACTCTTCCTTAAAGTGGTAGGGTCACTTTCTTCATTTTCAATAAAATGTCTGCCAGATACCAAAGTTTGTGTAATCGTAATTTGTCTGCAGTCATTCGTCAAATCAAAAGTGTTTTGTGAAAAAGTATCCATCTCAGATAATCACACAGGTGCTTTTCCTAGAGACAACCCACTGCGTTTCGGTTTGCAGCAGAAGTGCTTTCTTTGTGTGTGAAGTTGGGGGGAGTCCCCAAGATACCATCTGCAGAGTTCCAGGTCCTCACCCCCTCACTCATTCAGGCATTAATTGCATGTTTGGGGGTTCCCAAGGCTACCTTCAGGTTTCGTGGTTTGCTGGAAGGACTTACAGAATACACTGAAAGCTTAGTCACACTTACAGTTTACTGCAGCAAAAGGAAACGTTGAAATCACCCCAGGGAAGGGATACAGTGGGACAAGATCCAGAATTCCCAACAGGGAGCTTCCAGTTCCTGTCCTGGTGGAGTGGACAGTGCTCGCTTCCCCAGCGACAGCGAGGAAGGTGCGCCAGCCAAGGACGCCCACCTTAGCTTTGGGGTCCAGAGTCGTCGTGGGGCTTTGTTTTGTGGACATAGTCAGCCCACCGAAAACTGAGGCTGAGCTGCCCCCAGCCCCTCACCCCACCCTGTGGGTATCAAGTACTCCTGGAACACATTGCATCCTTAGCAGTCTTGTCAAAGAAGTACTGTTTGTTTTCTTCACTTGACCGATGAGAAACCTCAGGCCCAGAGATCTAGTGGGTCAGGTTCTGACATCCCAGCTGTCTACTCTTAACTGTTGTAAATTGCTTTTTTTTAAAACTTATGATTTGTTTTTGGCTGTGCCGGGCCTTTGTTGCAGTCCCTGGAGTTTCTCTGGTTGTGGTGAGCGGGGGCTACTCTTCACTGCGGTGTGTGGGCTTCTCTCCTTGCAGAGCACAGGCTTTAAGGCGAGCAGACTCAGTAACTGCTTAGTTGCTCCATGGCATGTGGGATCTTCCCAGACCTGGTATCGAACCCATGTCTCCTGCATTAGCAGGCAGATTCTTAACCACTGGACAACCAGGGAGGTCTTCATTGCTTCTGAAAACCCCTTGCTCTAATCGACAAGTCAGAGAGCAAACTCATAAAGGTGACATCCAAGATCTTTTGCAATCTGACTTCTGTTCTTTAGGACTTTGTTATGTCCTGCCTTCTTTGTGCCACAAGCTCTGGCATTTCAGGTCTCCTTACAGTTTACCTACGCACAGCTGTTTATAACGTTTTCATCTTGGCTGATGTTGCATCTGCCAGGTTTGCCTGCCTATGTGCCCTATTCACAGATTCAAGTGTTTGGAGCTTCTCAGGGAAAGTTTTTCTCCATCGTCCCTTCCCTTCCCATCCCCTCCACCAGATAAGGAGCTAGCAATATATATAATGGACAGATAAAAGCTGATACCTGTATGACAAGTGTGGTAGGCATAGTGAGAAAGATAATTATAGCAAGTAAGGAAGGTTATGCTTTGCAGTTAGTTTGATTCTGTGTCTCAAACTATACTGTCACCTTCTTTGAAGGCAGGGACTCATTTTATACCAAGAGTACTTGGTACATAAAAAATATTTTCTGGGTAAATGAACACAACTTTTCTTCTAAATTATATTTTCTATTTCGTAATTTCCTCCAAATCCTAAAAATGCTGAAAAGTTTCTTACAGACTTTTGGTAAATTGTGTAAATGTTGATTTGTAGGATTATGTGTGTGTGTGTGTGTGTGTGTGTGTGTGTGTGTGTGTGTGTATGTTGGATTTTATATTTTTAGATAATGAGTTTTCCTTCTCTTTTTTTCCTCCCTTTTGCAAGCTCCTTGCCCGACTGGAAGGTAGAAGTTCCTTGAAAGAAATAGAACCACATCTGTTTGCTGATGAAGAGTCACCTGTGCATGGTAAAAACAGTCTCGAGCCAAAATACGGTGTCATAAATTAAGTATTATAAAACAAATTTTTTCCCCGCATATATCCATATATGGGTTTCCCTGGTGGCTCAGATGGTAAAGAATCTGCCTGCAATGTGGGAGACCCAGGTTTGACCCCTGGATTGGTAAGATCCCCTGGAGAAGGGAAAGGCAATCCACTCCAGTGTTCTTGTCTGGGAGAATTCCATAGACAGAACAGCCTGGCGAGCTACAGGCCATGGGGTTGCAAAGAGCTGGATACGACTAAGCAACTAACACACCCACACACACACATTCAAATATACTCACACTTCTAGCAAGAGCCTACGTAGATTAAACGTGAAATTAAAAACTGGGACAGTGATGATGATGGCACACTTTTTAGCCTTCGTTGTCTGCCAGCTGAGATAGAGCCTAGTTTACCTTCAGTAAGTCTTCAGTGTAAACAACCTCTTTTATCCCAGCACAATATTTGTGGGAGTTTGTTACTTATTTTTTGTTCTTTACAAGTTTGAGGATCACAGGAAAGTCCTTATGTACTTGGTAGTTCTGTGAATATTTTTACAATAGGGAAAGTGATACCCACTTATTCTATTAACACTTCTCCACTAGGGAAAACTTAAAAAAGAAGGTGGTGTGCTTAGATGTGTATTTCTTTATTTCTTTTCCAGTGTAATAGCTTTAAAGAGATATAATTCACCCACTTAAGTGTATAGTTTGCACTTATGCATGTATTGGTACAGTCAATTCTAGAACATTTTCTTCACCCCCAAAAGAAGCCCATGCCTGTTGGAAGTCACTCCTCAATTCCTCTCGCATCCCTTAGCTCTAGGCACCCATTAATCTACTTTCTGCTTCAATGATGTGCCTTTTCTGGACATTTCATGTAATTGGAACCATCCAATATGTGGTCTTTTGTCACCGATGTCTACTTTGCTTCATATTCTCAAGATTTATTATACTGTAGCACACATCAAATAGTTTGTTCCTTTTTATTGACTAATGTTCTGTTGTATCCATTCATCAGTTGATGGCCATTTGGGTTCTTTCTGCTTTTTGGTTGCTATGTTTTTCTCTGGAGAAATATTTTCAGTTTTCTTGGGTAATATCTACGAGAGGAGCTGCAGAGTTGTATGGTAGCTCTGTGTTTAACTTTTGGCAAAATTGCCAGGCTGTTGTCTAAAGCACCTCTGGGAAACCCACACTTTACCTGCCACCGTCAGTGAAGCGTGTAATGGTTCCAGTTTCCCCAGATCCTGCAGACAGTTACTGTCTGTCTTTTTGATTATAGCCTTCCCAGTGAGAATGAAGTGATACCGCGTTGTGGTTTTGATTTACATTTCCCTCATGGCTAATGGTGTGAGCATCTCTGCGTGTGCTTTTTGGCAACTTGTGTGTGTAATCTGGGGAAATATCTAATCTTTTGCCTGTTTATAAAATTGGACTGTCTTTTTATTGTTGAGGTGTAGGAGTCCTATATATATTCTAGCTACAAGCCTTTATTAAATATGTGATTTGCAGATATTTTCTCCTGTTTTGTAGTTTCTTTTCTCCGTTGAGGCACAAAGTTACTAATTTTGATGAAGTCCCCCAATTTATCCAGTTTTTCTTGCTCTTGTCTTTAGTATCATAGCTAAGAGCCATTGGCTAATCCAAGGTCAAAAAGATTTAGGCCTTTTGGTATTATTGCAACTGATTTCTGTTTTCATTATTTTCTGATCAGAGAACATACTTCTGTGATTTCAGTCTGTTTAAATTTATTGAGATGTGTTTTCTGGCCAAACATATGGTCCATCCTGGAGAATGTCCCATGTGTGCTTGAGAAGAATGTGTATTCTGCTATAGTTGGGCCAAGTGTTTTATTGATGTCTCTTAGTTCTAGTTGGCTTTTAGTATTGTTCAAGTATTCTTTTCCTTGCTGATCTTCTGTCTAGTTGTTCCGTCCATTATTGAAAGTTGGATATTTTAGTCTTTTGGTCTCCAACTATTGGTGAATTGTTTCTCCCTGTCTTGTCAGTTTTTGTGGGATTCATGTAGTGTTGGGCACATGTATGTTTATTATCATTATTATAGCTTATCAATGAATTGACTTATTAATCATTATAAAATGTTTCTCTTTGTCATCTCACACCCTTTAAGATGGCTACTATCAAAGAAAACTCACAAGTGTTGGTGAGGCGGTGAGCAGATTAGTACCTTTGTACACTATTGATGGGATCATAAAATGGAGCACCCATTATGGAAAACAGTCTGAAGGTTCCTCAAAAAGTAAAAAATAGAACTACCATTGTACTTCTGGGTATACAGTCGAAAAGAATCGAAAGCAGAGTATTGAATAGATACTTACTTGCATACCTGTGCTCATAGCAGCACTGTTCACAGTGCTCATCCGCAGATGAACGGATGAAAAAAAAATGTGGTCCCTGCATCGTGTGGAATATATCCAGCCTTCAAAAGGAAAGAAATTCTGCGACATTGTACAACATGGATGAGTCTTGAGGACATGCTTAGTGAAATAAGCCAGTCACAAAAAGAAAAGTATTTCCTGATTCCCCTGTATTATATGGGGTATCTGAAATAGTCAGATACATAGAAACAGAAATGGAATGGTGGTTTCCAGGGGCTGGGGAGAGAAGAGAGAATTGTTTAATGGGTACAGATTTTCAGTTTTGTGAGGTGATAAGTTCTGGAGATCTGCTTCACAGCTGTGTGAATGTACTTAACGCTACTGAACTGCATGGTTAAGGTGGTGAATTTTATGTTATGTCTTTTACCACAGTTTAAAAAATGTCCTTTGTCTCTAATAAGAGTTATTTTGTCTTAACGTATATTTTGTCTGGTAATAGGCTAGCCACTTCTGGTCTCCCTTGGTTACGTTTGCATAGTATTCCTCCTTCTGTCCTTTTGCTATCAACCTTGTGACTTGGGATGGAAAGTACGCCCGCTGTAGACAGCCTATAGTTGGGTCATGTTTTTTTATTCCATTTTGTCAGTCTCTGCCTTTTGTTTGGACTATTTAATCCATTTGTTATTATTAGTTAAGATAGGGCTTATGGCTGCCATTGTGCTGTTTTCTGTGTGTCTTAGGTCTTTTTTGTTGCTCTGTTCATCCTTTGCTGTCTTCTTTTGTGTTAAATGGACTTCAGCGGTGGCTCATGTGGTGAAGAATCTGCCTGCAGTTCAGGAGACCTGGGTTCGATCCCCGGGTCAGGAAAATCACTTGAAGAAGGGAATGGCAACCCACTCCAGTGTTCTTGCCTGGAGGATTCCATGGACAGAGGAGCTTGGCGGGCTGCCATCCATGGGGTTCTCAAAGAGTTGGACACAAAAAAAGTAAAGAAAAAATAGTCGGACCCAACTGAGCAACTAACACTTTCACTTTGTGTTAGATAGATATTTTCTAGTGTATCATTTTAATTCTTTGTTATTATTTTTACCTTTTTTTGAGTTAGTTACCTCATGATGGCCTCAGGATTACAATTAACATCTTAATTTATAATAGTCTAGTTTGGGTTAGATACTGTCTTCATTTCTATATTTTTTGAAAAAAATCTTTGCTATCGTATAGCTACATTCCTGTCCCCTTCCTCTTGCTGTTATAAATTAAGTATTTATACAGTGTATGCCCATTACACTTAAAATTTTGCTTAGTTAAAATCATTAAAATTACTTAATGGAATTGTTTCTTAAATCAGATGAAAAAATAATTACAAATATAAAACACATATAACTCTTATATTTACCTATATAGTTATATTTACCTGGGTTCTTTATTTGCTCATTTGGAATTAAGTTACACTCTACTGCTATCCTTTCATGCGTCCTGAAGGACTCCTTTTAGTATTTCCTATAGAGCATATGTGTTAGTCAAAAAAATTCTAAACTGTCAGTAATAAATGACAAATTTTGATCAAACATATTAGAAAAGATTCAGCTATCTTTTTATTCTATCAGAAAGGATATTATTACGTTGAACCTAATGGAACTGACATTAAAACATGGATTCGAAGCACAGCTTATACATTTGAATGTTATGTTTATAGAAACTTTAAAAAAATCATTATGTTCAGTCACTAACAAAAAAGTTTACTTAAAATTATGATAGATCTTAGAGCTATAAAACTGGTTAGATGAAAAAAATGGTTAGATGAATACTCATTGGAGCAACAGCAGACATAAAACTCGGATTATAAGGGTTATTTATCAACAACAGCACTTTAACAAAAAGTGTTACAGGGAAGTTCATTTTGAAGCAGTGAGAGATTGAGGGGTTACAAGCATCTCCAGTGCTGTTGTGAAACATTTTTAGTGGTTTTTTTGGATAGTAGTTATTCAGTACCATATGCAAACTCATTATCTCTTCAGTACTATAGTGATTGCTCTGTAAATTCAGCATATTTGTTATATGATCAGTAGGTCAATAGGAAATAAAGTGCTCAGTCACTCAGTCGTGTCCGATTCTTTGAGACCCCATGGACTGTAGCCCACCAGGCTCCTCTGCCCTTGGGATTCTCCAGGCCAGAATACTGGAGTGGGTTGCCATGCCCTCCTCCATTGGATCTTCCTAATCCAGAAATCAAACCCAGGTAGATTCTTTACTGTCTGAACCACCAAGGAAGTAAGTTGGTACCTAGAGGATGTATTTTTTGACTTTTCTTTCTTTTCCTTATTTTGAAGGCTCTTTAGATTCGTAAACTCACTCTGACAATCTGTTACCCAAACCCCTTACAGCATTCTATTTGTGATAGTAACTATCAAGGCCAAACCATCCAGATTTTCTGATTTAGTTTAACTTGTCAACTGTCAAACTGTAGAGGTGATTTTTTTTTTTTTTTTTTTTTTGGTTTTTGGTTTGTTTTTTTAACTACCAGTTGTCACACTCAGTACTTTGACTGGACTAGGGCAAGGCTTCTCTTAACGGCTCACAGAAACTTAGGAGATAGTGTTTCAGATGCAGTTGAAAGGACCGTGTCTCCCTATAGAACATTATGTTTGAGTATTATTTTTGATCTTGTGATTCGGTAGTATATGTTTATAAAAATCAATGAAATTTATTTCAGTTCATCATTAAACAAACATATTTGTAGAGAATCTAGTTCAAGAAGTTAATGATAGTATTCATCTTTAATTTCCAAGTTGGCAGATTTTACTTACCCAGTTGTTAGAAATGCCCTTTCCCCCCACTTTGCTACTAATCTGTAAAAGGGGAAGAGTGCTTCTACCTACCTAATAGTCTCTTAGACAGCCTTAAACTTTGCCTCAGTTTCATTCATGCTGAACCAGGGCTCTGAAGAATCTTTGTTCACACCACACCAGCTAGCTGTTCCTCAGTTAACGTGTGGGTTTGGAAATCCTCGTTAGATCTTGTAGGAGAGTGCTCTCAAAGCCTCACTCTTATGAATTACACTGAAAAAATGTTTCTGAGCACCACCCCTCTATCCAAGAAAATATTTAGCAAAGTTTTCATTTTTCCTCTGTTCTGAGAACTCCAGAAAATATCCAGAGAGGTCTCACAGTTACCCCCTCACCAATATTATGGGTTTCTAGCTCCCTGCGGAGTCCCTCCTCTGTTGCTTCAGAATATGTTACATTTCTCTTACCTTATCTTCATTTGACTCTCCAGCCACATGAAATTGCTGTTGAATTTTTACTCTTTTAATGAACCTGAACCATTGTTATTTTTCTGGTTCCTCATGTATGCCTCCCTTCCTCCAATCTGATTTCCATCCTTGCTCTTACCTGAAGGCAGTGACTGCTCCCTGTGGTGCTGTTTCAGACTGAGTATGTCTGTTTGTAAAGTTTGGTTCATAAAATGATGTTTCTGTCAAAGGTCCTTTTACAGACTACATTTACTGCTGTCAGATTACTATCCAGGACAGTTTGGAGATCTGTTCCTTACCTCCCCCTGCCATTTTTTAATTTTTAGAACCTTCCTGCTGTATTTACTAGTATTTAGTACTATTTCTGTTAAATTTCTGTCTTAACTGCCTTCATGCTTACTTCTCTAACTGTGGCTGTATGCTGAGAACTGAGTTTTGGCCCTCTGTCTTAGTTTTAGGTTCACTCCCACCCCACTGAAGAGTTTTCTGTTCTCCGTTCTGTGTAGCTTATTCCTGAGTTGCTCTCTTCAGCCTCTTATTACTGTCATGAATCTTGAATCCTAGTGGCCGTAGGATATATTTATTTGTAACACCTAGAGATACATCTTAACATACCATTTTGAAAGCTAAATTCTTATTAGAATATTTACGTGATACGTGGATTAAAAATCTCTACTCTGTTTTTTTGTTGTTTTTTTTTTCTTTACACGGTACTTCAAGCCTGTCTTTGAGAACTTTTAAGTCACTATGCTAGATTTCCCCTTACCTTCTGAGTCAGTGAAGGAGGCCAAAGACTTGAGAGAAATGTAGCATCGGCACACTTGGGCCCAGGGGCAGCTGGCAGCGGCTGACCCAGCCCTGGATGTTGGTTCCTGTCCTGGCTTACCTCTGGTGTTGGCCCCTCATTCCACGCCTTGGTCAGCGGCCTTCACACCTGCCCACTCTGCTAACCAAAACCGCACCCCACCTGTGCCTCCCCACCCCAGCTGCTCCCTTTCAGAATGCCACGTTCCAAAACTGACTTTCTGCACGGAATGAGAACTTACATTTTCATTTTTTAGATTTCTTTCAAGGCATTCTTAAGAAGAAAAGAATCTGATGAAATGCATTCAAATGATACTGTACTTTGCACTAAGGATAGAATTATTCAAGTCCCCACCTTAAAGTAGTGAACAAGAAATCTATCAAGTAAATCGTCAGAAATGACATAGCACATAAATGTAATGATGATCGGTGATAAAGTTTCCTTTTCCTACCTCTGGGTGTTGTTATTAGGATTCCCGTTTTCAGTTGGAAAGCCCTGTGGAGGCGTTGATGGCTGCTCCTCAGCCTCATGGGCCGACTTCCTAGGAAACAGAGAGAAGCATGTGTGTGGTCTGCTTGTTCGTCTCCCCAATGCGCCTCTGCGTGGCCCGTTGCATCCTCACAACCACTTTCCCATGAACCTTGCTGAGCTGTGTTTTCAGCTTTCCTTCCCTATCATTAATATTGGCTCAATGTTAATGTTCCTTCATCTAGTGATGTAGTTTATTCTCTTTCTATAGTATAAGGTGATAAAAGAGTTTTATTTGGGGGCATGGGGAGGATTTCCACTTAGTTCTTCCTTAGCCATATGGTAGAAGGGAGTAACCTGAACTTCTGGCTTGAATATAACTAAATATAATTTTAGTCACTATATGAGCATCCATGAACAATTGTTAATGTGAAGATAATTTTACTCCCTGAGGCTGAAATCTTGGAAATGGGGGCGGGGGAAATCTTTTTAATTAAAAATTTGAATTGCAAATTGTATATAAGATTATAGTGAAAATTGGCTGAAGTTTTATACTACTTAAATATGGTATGGTAGCAGATTGCTAGATTTCTTAGAGATTATTTGTGAGTGTTCCAACATACCATGGTTTGTTAGTAATAACAGGAAATAAAGTAACTGGACTCTCAGACAGACCTTATAGTTGGTTCAGAGCCTAGGAGCCTACCTTTTTAACATGGTGTTTCCAGTTGTACAGTTCGGCCATAAAGTGAATGGCAAATAAACAAGAACTGGAAAGCCCCTGTTTTGAGTGGATTTTGAAAAAGTCTGGTGGCAGGACAGTTTCCCAGGTGTTTTATTTGTGCTGTCCTCAATAAACGAGGGGCAGAGAAAGAGATTTGAGTCTTCAGAGTAGTTGACCCTGACTTATAATGCTCGGAAGATAACTCACTTTGCAGGTGTCATTTCAGCGAACCGGTGTCGAGCGGTATTCACACAGCACAGAGCCGCTAAAGGCAGTGTGGAGACGTGCGGGGTGTCTCCCCTGGGGATGCAGCTGGCACTCGGGGCCTGAGGGCTGTGTGCCCTTCTGCCTGTGTGTGTCACACTGCACAGTCAAGAGCCCTTCCACCCAGGATGCCAGCCACTTTGGGAAGCCCTAGTTAGGGAGTGTCTCAGCTGCACGTAACAAGTCCAGCCTCATGACTTACGCTCCTCATGTTGGTGTGGAGGCAAGCAGTGCATGGCTGGTATGCAGGGTTCTGTATTGTCATCCACGGCCTGGGCACCTCCAGTCTTCCTGCTCCATCCTCTTTGGGGCCTCCCCTTGCAGTGTGTACCTGTCATCCTCGCTGTTTCCAGACAGCTGTCCCCTCTGAGAAGAGAGTGACAGAGCAGAGGTGGCGCCCGTGTCAGGACAGCACAACTGGGAAGCCCCAGCAGACATCCCCCTGTGGCTACAAATGTGGCACCTGGTGGCCTCTCTTTGCAAGGAAGACTGGGAGAACCGCTTTTAAGCTGGGCACATTGCTCTTCCCCCCAAAGTGGGGTTTTACACTTAAAGAGAAAGGAGAAACCGGACGTTGGGTAATTAACGACCGGAAATGCTGTGCCCCAGTAGTAGTGCCTTTTTTTAAAAGATGCTTGGTCTCAGGCGCTTTATTCGCGGTGCTGTAAGAGCGCTTGTGAGTGTATGAGGACCTGCCTCCAGGAGATGCCCATAGGCCCATTTCAACCTTCTCATTTTGTTTGTCAAACTTCCTTGGTGCTAATTAACAGCCAACACCTTTTTCAGAGGTGAAATGTAATATTTTATGTTTAATTTATTTATTTGTATTTGCATATATAAATTCCTTTTGGCAAATGGGTTTAGATTTTCTTTCTAAAGAGAAACACTTCCATAAATGTCTTTATAAAAAACATTTTTGCAGACTTCATTTTGTAGCCTGTCATTATTGTGCTGCTGCATTTTGACTGACATTTTTAAATTTTACACAGGTGATATTCTTGAATTTCATGGTCCAGAAGGAACAGGAAAGACAGAAATGCTTTATCATTTAACAGCACGATGTATACTTCCAAAATCAGAAGGTGGACTGGAAGTAGAAGTCGTGTTTATTGATACAGATTACCACTTTGATATGCTCCGGCTTGTTACAGTCCTTGAGCATAGACTATCCCAAAGCTCTGAAGAAATAATAAAACGCTGCCTTGGGCGACTGTTTTTGGTGTACTGCAGTAGTAGCACCCAGTTACTCCTCACCCTGTGCTCGCTGGAAACCATGCTCTGTAGTCATCCCTCTGTCTGCCTTTTGATTTTGGATAGCCTGTCAGCTTTTTATTGGATAGACCGCATCAACGGAGGAGAAAGTGTTAATTTACAGGAGTCTACTCTGAAGAAGTGTTCTCAACTCTTAGAGAAGCTTGTAAACGAGTATCGGTTGGTTCTCTTTGCAACAACACAAAGTATAATGCAGAAAGCCTCACACCCGGAGGAAGGGCCTTCCTGTGCCTTTAATCACCTGAGTGATGTGGATGTAGACTATAGACCCTATCTCTGTAAGGCCTGGCAGCAGGTGGTGAAGCACAGAATACTTTTCTCCAAACAAAACGATTCTAACGCAGGCAACCAGTTTTCTTTAGTTTCACGTCATTTAAAAAGTAACAATTTAAAAAAACACTTTTTTACTATTGGAGAAAGTGGTGTTGAGTTTTGTTGATGTGTATCATAAAACAGTCTTTTGTCAGATCTTATGCAGTTTTAGAAAGTGTTTAATAGGCTAAAATGATTTGATTCTAAAATTTTAAACTAAACTTTGCACAGTGGCAGTATCATAGCCAATGAGGTTTATCCGAGGCGCGATTATTGCTAATTGAAACTAAACTCTAAGGGAATCTAACATAACCACGTTTCTACACAGAATGGATTTCTTAAACTGGAACCTTAGGCTGTTCTGTTCCTGGGTTGTTGAAGGTTATTCAGAGTGGTAATAGTTAAACTACATTAAGTTGTTTTAAAACTAAATAAATAAGATAGACATTTCAGTCCAAATAAAATGGAGTTTTCTAACTTTGTGTCACATTTCTGGAACTCAGTTAAATACTTGTTTAGGAAAGTTGAAACGCCTTTCTGATTTTTCATATGTAATTCCTTTAAGAAGCTGTGAACTTGGAAAATGTTTCTATGGAGCTGTTATTTCTGTAAAGGGGATGAAAGCAGGGAGCCTACCCAATCTGCCATTCACACCCAAGACTTTGGGAAGTCAGAGCATTCTGATCTGTCATACCGAATCCCAGGATGCAGCTGCATTGTGGTTGGGTTTCTGTATAACTGTTGAATCATGAGGAAATGAGATACCCATTCAGAGAATTCTGTGAAGGTTGAAATTCATCTTTCTTGTTAAGTAACTTGTTTGTTGTTATTGAGTCACTCAGTCATGTTCAACTCTTTGTGACCCCGTGGACTGCAGCACACCAGGCTTCCCTGTCCTTCATCATCTCCCAGAGTTTGCTCAAACTTGTGTCCTTCGAGCCCATGATGGCATCCAGCCATCTGGTCCTGTTACCCCTTTCTCCTCCTGCCTCTGCCTGTTAAGTAAGAGGCAAATGCTAAAACCATAGTATAACTGCAGGTTACTTGTGTTTTCTTACCCATTTAGAATAGGTCAGACATACCCTGAAATGAATCGAAATGTTGCCAGCTGAGAGCTGGACAAGGCTTTATATCCCTTGGTCCAGTAATGGCCAGAAAGGGGTGCATGCGCCTCCAGGGGCACATGAGGTAGCCTGCGGTGAAGGAGCAAGAGAAATTTAGAACCTTGGTTCATATATTCTAATCTAAGAAAGGATTAAGTCATATCAATATTTGATATTCAGATTGACCCTATCACTCATTCAACCTGGGTATCAGATTGTCTTGTGTCACTTGAATTTTTGAGGTATCCTGTAGGAAAAGTGGGAAGAACAATGGACACGGGTGTTCTCAAGGGTGTGTTCATTTAAATGTAACCTGCTTACTTAAAATTAACTGTATGTTTACTTATCTAATGAAGCTGCTTTGTAAGGGCTTAAAAGATCATTTTCATAATGCAGGCATGGCAGATGTAGCATAAGCTGTCTGTACCTGCAGCTCCATCTTTGAGGAACCTGCAGTTCCCCAAACCCAGCGACTTCTGCAGGTGTCTTCTGGACGCAGAGCCTGCTGGGCGGCATGTGGGCCAGGCGGGGCAGTCCTTAACCAGTGACGGTCAGCGTTTGGTAGGTCAGTAACTCCCTCTTCCTCACCCCTCAGTGAGAAAGAAAGTATTTCTCAGGGTGGCCCCTGTAGGAGTCATCTGTTCATTAGCTCACTGTCTCTTGCCTTCCATCCTTCCCTCTCACATGCAGCCTCATGGGGTTGTCTCCCTAAGGAGCAAAATCCTTGTCTAGGAACTGCTTTTGTTGTGAGTTGAGGGGGAACCCAACTGTCGGCAGGCAATAAAAAGTCGTCAGGTTGACAGCCCTTCTAGGCGCAGTATTTGCTCTTCAGCCACATTATGGAATTTAAAATGATGGCATTCTAATTGTTAATCAAGTTAAATTACATTGGATCACATTACTGTCATCACACCCACTTAACCTTTGTGCTGTCAATAAATGTTATTTTGCTATTAATATACTTTAAAATATTGCCATATTTTATCCACAGTTCATCTTTTTTCATTTTATATTCTTGTGTATTTTATTACATGCAGTACATGTTACACGTAAGTAATCTATAAATATTTGTATGTTGAGGGAATATGCTTATTTTTCCTCCCCATAAGAGTGTGTGATCAATAAGAGTGTGTGATCAATAAAAGTGACAATCTCTTGCTCTACTTGAGAGGACTTCTCCTTTTAGCTGTTGAGATGTGAAAATTCTGTAACCTTCGTTACCAAGCTCTGGATGTGTGTTAACACACGTTTATGAAAAACTAGCAACTCTTAGCAGGACTGTGGCCTTGACTGTGACAGGAGTTCCCGTTTCTCCTCTGTATAAATGAAGTGCTAATTTCATGGACTGTTATTCACAGATTTATAACTTATTCTTCAGGAACATGATTAAAAAATAATGAACTTTTATTATTAACTTAAATTATCAATTATATATTAATGTGTCAGACCAAAGACTTAGTTATCTTAAAAAGATTTGTTATCTGACATGTTGGAAGGAATTAAGAATCCTGGTTAATAAAAAATTCTTTTAAACTAAAAATTATACCGGTGGGATTTCTTGAACACTGTAGAAAAATGAATACTTGTTTAAAAAACAAATCAACTTTAAAGCAAAGGAAGCAGCACATCCCAAGTCCCAGATGGCAGATAACATGATGCTGGGTGGAAGCAGGAGAGTAACAGGGATGAGGAAGTACAGAACTTAGGGTATTTATTCCATTTCCTTGTTTAAAAGAGAAGGGGGGGTCATAAAATAGTCCATATAGGTGAAGAGGAAGATCACTGTGAGAATCTAGTTTTCAAAAAATGTGTTTAAAATATATTTCAGACATTCATCTGATAAATGCTATACAAAAATCCGTATAATGCTCACCTTACCACTTCCTTTCAGCTTTCTCAAATGCTGGATCATTAATGTCATTCCAGAAAACTTTGATGCAGACTACTACTCTTCTATATGGATTATCTAAAAATGAGGATGAAACAGACATTTTCAGATGAACAGAAACTAAGAATTTACCATAAAAATTTCCTCAATAAATGAACTTCTAAAAGATGGACTTCATGAAGGAAGAATGTTATCCCAAAGTCTGAAATGTAAGAAGTAATGATGAGTAGAGAAAATAGTAAGTCCTTGAGTAAATCTAGAGAAATATTGATAGTGTAAAACAATGTCTAATTTATGGGAGAAAAAAACAATACAAACATTCTAGTTATCCCATTGTCTATAAGCCTAGTACATGTAAGGTAGGTAATTGAAATTGCATCAATCTAAATAGCTTGTATTAGTCTGAAGGAAAGTAGAGAAGGGCCAACTTTAGACTTAAGTTTCAACTTGACAATTTGAAGAGCTGCCTCTAAAATTAATATTTGCTCCAGTAGTGTATGTTGAAACAAAGGGGAAAACAAAATATGAACAAACACAGGAGAAAAAGTGGATAGGACAAATGAGCACAAAATAATGTGGTAGAGATAAATCCAGTTATAAATGTGTTGCACTCTTCTTTGAAAAATCTTGGGTCATTAGACTAGATTTTTAACAGTCTGCTCTATCCTTTTTAAAGAAATGCTACTAGGGAGGTGGGTGGGAGGCTCAAGAGGGAGGGGATATATGTATACATGTAGCTGATTCTAGGCTGCCCTGGTGACTCAGCTGGTAAAGAATCTGCCTGCAGTGTGGGAGACTTGGGTTTGATCCCTGGGTTGGGAAGATCCCGTGGAGGAGGACATGGCAACCCACTCCAGTATTCTGGCCTGGAGAATTCCATGGACAGAGGAGCCTGGCGGGCTACACTCCATGGGGTCGCCAAGAGTCGGACACAGCTAAGCGACTAAGCACAGCACACGGCAAATAGCTGATTCACTTTGTTGCAGAACAGAAACTGACACGACAGTGTAAAGCGGTTTTATTCCAATTTAAAGAAAAAATAAAGCTTCTAAAACAAAGATACAGAAATGTTGAGAGCCTAAGATGAAAAAGACTAGAAAGATTGAAGGGAGCTCCTGGAGCTGTGTAAACAGACTTGATAACTGTGGTAATATTTTCTTTTTTTAGTGAAGGTCACTCGCTAATGATAGAAGGCTAAGTTTATATGACCTTCGTAAGATAACTTCAAAAACATAAAGCAGAAATTTCAAGAACTACAAGGAGAAATCAACAATTACCATCTTAGTAGATATTTTAATATACGTGGGAGACCAGTCAGTTAAAAACATTAGTTAAAGATAGAGAATCTAAGCACAAATTCAAACTTGATCTCATGGACATAGATAGAACTCTACAGACAAAATGAGAATGCATATCTTGAATACAAAAGTAACATTTATGAAAACTGATCATATGCTATGAGAAGCCATCAAATTTCAAAGAATCAATATGGAGCTCATTTTTCTTCAATATAATGCAGTTGTCAGAAGTCAACAAAAAGGATAACTAGAAATCTTCCAAATTTAGAAAAACATTTAAATTTCTAAGTAACAATTCACATAAGAAGTCATATTCACAATTAAACAGTACTAACATACAAATTGTTAGAAAAAGAAAAAACTCAAAGCACACAGGAGAGAAACTGAGGAGAAATTAATGAAATATAAGACAGCAGAAACAGCAAAGTCAAATGACTGAGAAGAGCCAAGATCTCAAACAGTATTCAGTTCAGTTTGGTCGCTCAGTCGTATCTGACTCTGCAACCCCAAGAATCACACCACGCGAGGCCTCCCTGTCCATCACCAACTCCCGGAGTTTACTCAAACTCATGTCCATCGAGTTGGTGATGCCATCCAGCCATCTCATCCTCTGTTGTCCCCTTCTCCTCCTGCCCCCAATCCCTCCCAGCATCAGGGTCTTTTCCAATGAGTCAACTCTTTGCATGAAGTGGCCAAAGTATTGGAGTTTCAACTTCAGCATCAGTCCCTCCAATGAACACCCAGGACTGATCTCCTTCAGGATGGATTGGTTGGATCTCCTTGCAGTCCAAGGGACTCTCAAGAGTCTTCTCCAACATCACAGTTCAAAAGCATCAATTTTTCGGCGCTCAGCTTTCTTCACAGTCCAACTCTCACGTCCATACATGACCACTGGAAAAACCATAGCCTTGTCTTAGATGGACCTCTGTTGGCAAAGTAATGTCTCTGCTTTTTAATATGCTATCTGGGTTGGTCATAATTTTTCTTCTGAGAAGTAAGCGTCTTTTAATTTTCATGGCTGCAGTCACCATCTGCAGTGATTTTGGAGTCCCCAAAAATAAAGTCTGACACTCCTTTTAAAGGATGTTAACAGCTTGTGTCAATAAATTTGAAAATTGAGACAATGGGCACATTACAATATCTCAAAAACAACAAAAAAAATGACAAGTACTGTAATTGTTACAAGACTTGAATCAGTAATTTGATCTCTGTCCACAGTCATTTAGGGGGACTTCCAGTAATAGCAGACTATGTCCCTGCCAAATCAGAAATCCTCTCTGAAGGACAACAGTATCATTCATAGGCCTCAAGTTATTATTAAAAGTGGTTTCTTAAATGCAGTGTTCAAAATACAATCTAAGGTAATATGACACAGAAAGACAAGTCTCTGGGGGTGAGAAATTTCAGGAAGAAATGAACCCCCGACAGACATACACATGTTTACACCCAACCTCATGCAGACTAAGAATACACGGGAGGAATAACATGAGTCAGGAGTGATGGTAAAGGAAATGGGTGTTGTAAGGGCCACACATTGTCTGGAAGAAGAAAAGTATCAACATCAGACATTGATAAAGAGATTGCAGCTTGCAACTTGTAGAATAACCACTCAATAGAAAAAAGAAATTACAGTTTTTCATAGTAAAGGAATAGACAAAGATCACTAAATGTGAACCAAAAATATAGTAATGTCAGACAAAAGATAATAAAGTAAGAAGACTGGAAGGTATTTTTTCCTGAGGTAAAAGGGAAGTTGATAAAACATTTAACTCACAGGAATAATATAAAGATGTATAAGGGGAACAGAGACATTGAGAATTATATTTGGATATTTTAACACCTAATTGGTAGCCAGTAAACAAGATCAATAAGGATACTAAAAAATAGAAAAGGATAATCCACAAAACACCACACCACTCATCAAGTGCAGGATACATTATTTTCCAGCTTGCTTATAACATTTCTTAGTGACCATATACTGGGCCATAAAGCTGTGTCTACAAAATTCAGAGGATTGAAATCACAGAGTAATTTCTAGTGATGATACAATTACCAGAAATCAATAATGAAAAGATAGTTACAAAGAAAATCTGCATATAGTTCAATGGGAGATTGAAGATATCAAAATAGAAAATATGTAATTCACTAATGAAATTTGTATTAAATTTGAAGAGTATTGTTAAAACAATACATGGGGTAATTTATAGCCTTAAAGCCTTTGATCAGAAGAAAGGCTGAAAAAAGAGCTAAATAAGGCTTTCCTTAAAGAACAAAATAGCAAATTAAACCCCCCTCCCCAAATAGAAGAAATGCACACATAGTAATATTTTTTGGGGTGTATCTTTTTAGGCAAGGAAAGCAAAAGCAAAGATAAACATACGGGACTACATCAAATTAAAGCTTTGGCACTGTGAAGGGAACTATCAACAAATCAAAAAGGCCACCTCCTGAATGGAAGAAGATACTTGCAAACAATTTACCTCATCACGGGTAATAATCCAAAATGACAAAGAACTCATAGGATACTAAAAAAAAATCCAACCCAACTAAAAACTGGGCAGAGGATCTAAATAGATATTCCTCCAAAGAAGACATACAAATGGCCACCAGGAAAAGATGCTCAGCATCACTAATTATTGGGGAAATGCAAATCAAAACTACAGTGAAATATCACCTCACACCTATCAAAATGCCTGTTTTATATATATATATATATATATATAAAATAAAAACATACTTTGGTGAGGATGTGGAGTAAAGGGCACTCTAGTGCACTGATGGTGGGAATGTTGGTGCAGCCACTATGGAAAACAGTATGGAGATTCCTAAAAAATTAGAAATACATGATCCAACATTTTTACTCCTGAGTGTTGATCTTAAAATGAAAACACTAATTAGAAAAGGTACATGCATGCCGTCTTCACTGCAGCATTATTTACAATAGTCAAGATACGGAGGCAACCTTAAGTGCCCATCAGTAGATGGATAGATAGAGTGGGTTGCCATTTTCTTCTCCAGAGGGTCTTCCCAACCCAGGGATCAAAACTGGGTCTCCCACACTGTAGGCAGATTCTTTACCATCTGAGCCACCAGGGAAGCTCATGAAATCTGTCGCTCAGTCGTATCCGACTCTTGGCGACCCCATGGACTGTAGCCCACCAGGCTCCTCCATCCATGGGATTTTCCAGGCAAGAATACTGAAGTGGGGTGCCTATTTCCTCCTCCAGGGGATCTTCCCAACCCAGGGATCAAACCCAGGTCTCCTGCATTGCAGACGGATTCTTTACCGTCTGAACTACCAGGACAGCTGATGAAATGTCCAAATCACTAGAAATACCAAATCACTATGTCATGTAGCAGGAACTAGCACCACGTTGTAGGTCAACTATACTTCAAAAACAAACTCATAGAAAAACAGGTATGTCTGCAGTTACTAGAGGCTGGGGGTGCAGAGAGGGGTTGGATGAAGGCAGTCAAAAAGTACCGACTTCCAGTTACAAGTGGTAGGGATATAACGTACAGCACGACTGATGAAGAATGCTGTAGGCTGTGTATGAAGGTTGTTAAGAGAGTGAATCTTAGGAGTCCTCATCACAAGGTAAAAATATTTTTCCTGTTTCTTTACTTTTATATCTATGAGATGATGGATGATCACTAAACTCAGTGTGGTCATCACTTCATGATGTATATAAATCAAATCATTAGGTTATACACCTTATATGTACACAGTGCTTTATGTCAATTATAGCAGTAAAACTGGAAGAAAAAAGATTTTATATATATATATACATACATACATATGTATGTATGTATGTATATATATATATATAAACAGGCTGGCCACAAAGTTCATTCAGTTTTTTCTGTAAAATGGTTCTAGTATTGCTTCATTTCAGTTCAGTTCAGTCGCTCAGTCATGTCCAACTCTTGGCGACCCATCAACTGCAGCATGCCAGGCCTCCCTGTCCACCTCTAACTCCCGGAGTCCACCCAAACCCATGTCCATTGTGTCGGTGATGCCATCCAACCATCTCATCCTCTGTCATCCTCTTCTCCTCCTGCCCTGTCTTTCCCAGCATCAGAATCTTTTCAAATGAGTCAGCTCTTCGCACCAGGTGGCCAAAGTATTGGAGTTTCAGCTTCAACATCAATCCTTCCAATGAACACCCAGGACTGATCTCCTTTAGGATGGACTGGTTGGATCTCCTTGCAGTTCAAGGGACTCTCAAGAGTCTTCTCCAACACTACTGTTCAAAAGCATCAATTCTTCAGCGCTCAGTTTTCTTCACAGTTCAACTCTCACATCCATACATGACCATAGCCTTGACTAGATGGACCTTTTTTTGGCAAAGTAATGTCTCTGCTTTTTAATATGCTGTCTAGGCTGGTCATAACTTTCCTTCCAAGGAGCAAGCGTCTTTTAATTTTACAGCTGCAATCACCATCTGCAGTGATTTTGGAGCCCAAAAAAAGTCAGCCACTGTTTCCACCGTTTCCACATCTATTTGCCTTGAAGTGATGGGATCAGATGCCATGATCTTAGTTTTCTGAATGTTGAGCTTTAAACCAACTTTTCCACTCTCCTCTTTCACTTTCATCAAGAGGCTCTTTAGTTCTTCCTCACTTTCTGCCATAAGGGTGGTGTCATCTGTATATCTGAGGTTATTGATAATTCTCCCGGCAATCTTGATTCCAGCTTGTGCTTCATCCAGCCCAGCATTTCTCATGATGTACTCTGCATATAAGTTAAATAAGCAGGGTGACAATATACGGCCTTGAAGTACTCCTTTTCCTATTTGGAACCAGTCTGTTGTTCCATGTCCAGTTCTAACTGTTGTTTCCTGACCTGTATACAGGTTTCTCAAGTGGCAGGTCAGATGGTCTAGTATTCCCATCTCTTGAAGAATTTTCCACAGTTTATAGTGATCCACACAGTCAAAGGCTTTGGCATAGTCAATAAAGCAGAAATAGATGTTTTTCTGGAACTCTCTTGCTTTTTCGATGATCCAGCGGATGTTGGCAATTTGATCTCTGGTCTTCTGCCTTTTCTAAAACCAGCTTGAACATCTGGAAGTTCATGGTTCACGTATTGCTGAAGCCCGGCTTGGAGAATTTTGGGCATTACTTTACTAGCGTGTGAGATGAGTGCAATTGTGTGGTAGTATTGCTTAGTTATCTTTAATTTCTTTTAAAACAGTTTTGCTAGATTGTATTGTGACAGCTGTCATATGAGCATGTATTTAAAAAAACATCAAGATTGGTGAATTTTTGTGTAGCCATTTTAAAATTGAAGATGGAAGAAACAAAGCAACATTTTTGGCATATTATGGTTTATCATTTCAAGACAGGTAAAAGCACAACTGAAATGAAAAAAAAAGTATGCCATGTCTGGAGGTGTTGTGACTGGTCACACAGGCAGTGTGCATCTCCTGATGGAAGTTTCTTGCTGGATGATGCTCCACAGTTGGTTGACCAGTTTGAAGTTGATAGTGGTCAAATCGAGACTTTAATTGAGAACCATCAACATTACACCACTCAAGAAAGAGCCCACATACTCAAAATATCCAAAAAAGCATTGAAAATCATTTGCACCAGCCTGGTTGGTAATTGCTTTGCTGTTTGGGTTCCACACAAGTTAAGGGAATAAAACCTTCCTGACTGTTTTTCCACATGGGATGCTCTACTTAAATGTAATGAAAATGTTCCATTTTTAAAACAGATTGTGACAAGTGATAGAAAAAAAATGGATACTGTGCAATAATGTGAATGGAAGAGATCGTGGAGCAGGCAAAATGAACCACCACCAACCACACCAAAGCCCAGTCTGGATCCAAAGAAGGTGATGTGTATATTGTGAGAGTGGAAGGGAGTCCTCTATCATGAGCTCCTTCAGGAAAACCAAATGATTAATTCCAACAAGTATGCCTCCCAGTTAGACTGACTGAAAGCAGCACTTGATGTAAAATGTCTGAAATTAGCCAATAGAAAACATAATCTTCCATCAGGATAATGCAAGACTGCATGTTTCTTGGATGACCAGGCTGAAACTGTTACAGCTTGACTGGAAAGCTTGGCTGATTCCTTTATTCATTCATTCATTCATTTATTTTTGTCTTTACAAAATTATCTTAATGAAAAAAAATTCAGTTCCCTGGAAGACTGTAAAAGGCACCTGGCACAGTTCAAAACGATAAAAAGTTTGGGGAAGATGGAATTATGAAGTTGCCTGAAAAATGGCAGAAGATAGTGGAACACAATGGTGAGTATGTTGTTCAATACAATTCTTGGTGAAAATGAAAAATATGTCTCTTATTTTTACTTAAAAACTAAAGGAACTATTTGGCCAACCACATATGTATGTAGCACTAGAGACAATCAACAACCAATTCAGTGGAAGGTAAATAGTATCATAACCAAGTTGGTTTATCCCAGCAACACAAGGTGGGTCTGGCATTTGAATGTCAGTAAAGTTTGTCATGTAAACTAGATTAAAGGGAGGAAAGTTAAGATAAAAAACAATGCAGAAAAAGTATTTGATAGAATTCAGTTATTTTGTGCTAAATCACTGTACTTTTCTCACAAACAGTTTTAAAAATGTGAGTATAGCAGTAGATACAGAGAAGCTTTTAATAAAATTGAACATCTTTTCACAATATTAACTCCAGAAGATAATTTCCTTGAACTGATAAGAAGTAGCTACAAAAATCCTACCATAAACATTCCTACATAGTGAAATAGTAGAAGTATTCTCTTTAAAATCAAGAACAAATCGAAAACGTCTACTGTCCCTTCAAACATTGTACTAAAGGGGTCAGCAGAATAAGGCGAGGAGAGTGAATGAAAGGCTTAAGAGGGAAATAAAACTGTCCTTACTGTGAGATTGTGCAGCTGTGTACCTGGAGATCCAAAAGCCATCTATGAAGAGATACTAGAATTGAGTTTAACAAAGTTGCTAGTTATAACAGGGTCAATATTTAAATATTTCTGAATACCAGCAACGGGATTAAAAAAATGGAATTTTGAAAGTGTACAATTTCAACTGTTACTAAAAATATATCTTAAAAATCTCACAAAAATACACAAACCT
Organism: Muntiacus reevesi; assembly: GCF_963930625.1. NCBI lineage: Eukaryota > Metazoa > Chordata > Mammalia > Artiodactyla > Cervidae > Muntiacus > Muntiacus reevesi. The sequence continues at coordinate 108,571,117 of NC_089254.1, read as the reverse complement.
CTTTTGGAGAAAATCACAAGGTTATGTTGAAAGAAGCTAAAGAAAACTGAAACAAGTGGAGGGAGGTAGCATGTTCATAAGGTGAGAAACTTGGTGTTATATAGACATCAGTTCTGCAACTGATAACATTAATCTAGTGCAATTCCTGTCAAAATCCTAGGTTTTTTTTTTCTATTTTGGAACTTAAATGATTCTTAATTTCTTAAATTTAGTAGAGCAAGGAACCAAGAATAGCCAAGAGCCTTGTATCAGTTCAGCTCTTTCAGGAGACAGATGCCAAATGTGGTTAGAGGTAAAAGATGTGAGGGATAAAGAGAAGGAGCAGGAAGAGGCCGGGGGTGGGGGTGGGTTTGGGGAAACCCTCAGAGTATGCTGCCAGTCTGATGCCCGTGGGGGAAGGAAGGGCTGACAGAGGTTGGTACTGGCCACACAGCCCTGAGAAAATCTTGACCACAGCGAGCTCTGGTGCAAAGATGGCAGAGCGGTCCTCATTGGGCCAGGCCTTAATACTCCTGTCCTGCTCAGGCGCTGGTTAGATGCCCAGGAGGGCCGTTGGCTTGCCTCAGCCGCGGCTGATCCAGAAGATGCCTCAGGTGGAGTCTGACAACTGACCCCACCCCTTGTGGCAGATTCCCTCCTATAGGAAATTGATAGGTGCGCCAGCGTTCTCAAAGAATAAGCCCACCCGTGCATGGAGCTTAATACAGGTCAGAAGGAGCAGACCACTGTGGGGAGGATGGACTTTTCACATGGCAGCAAGGATAGTTGACGTGGGAAAAAGTGAAACTGAATCGTGTGTGTGTGTGTGTGTGTGTATAAAATATTTAGAAATCCATTCCAGTGGTTAAAGACCTAAATGTAAAAGCAAAACATTAAAAACGAGGGAAGACTATATGAGAATATACTTGTGATCTTGGAGAAGGGAAATACTTATTCAAATAGACACAAAAAGCAATCCACCTTAACAAGGAAAATTGTGACATTAAAACTTTGACAGAAATTAACACAATATTGTAAAGCAACCATACTCCAATAAAAAACTTTTTAAAAAATTGAACATTTATTCATTGAAAGATAAAGTGAAAAGCTACAAACTGAAAGTGCGTTTGTAAAACCCATGTAAACAACATGTTTAAGACCCAAACCAAATTATATACATATATGACATATATATATGAATATACATATTATAATTTTTCCTGTTCATTAGATTTTCTAATTCATTATAAATTGTTTATACATCTGGTGTACATACAAATCAATAAGGAAAAAAATTAATGCATAGAAAAATAAGCAAAACATTTGGAGGCATTTCACAGAAGGGCTTCCCTGGTGGCTAAGACGTTAAAGTGTCTGCCTGCAATGCGGAAGACCCGGGTTCGATCCCTGGGTCCGGAAGATCCCCTGGAGAAGGAAATGGCAACTCACTCCAGTATTCTTGTCTGAAAAATCCTATGGACAGAGGAACCTGGTAGGCTACAGTCCATGAGGTCACAAAGAGTTAGACACAACTGAGCGACTTCACTTTACTTCACGAAAGGAGAAACATGAATAGTCAGAAAAAACATGAAGTTCAATCTCATTGGTAATTGGAAATGCAGGTTAAGATCTTAGTAAAGTGTCATTTCATACACACCTGGATGAGAATCTTGAAGACTGGCAATGCTAATCGTGAAGAAGGCAGGCAATTAAAAGAAGTCCTATTCGGTACTGGTGGGAATGCAAACCCACATGGAGCAGCACTTAGGAAAGTAATGTAGCATTGTTTTATAAAGTTAAACACAAATCTCTGTAGTTGGGTATATATTCTTGCTCATGTACAGCAAGAGAGATGTGTACATCTATTAGCATTGCACTAGCAAGAGCTAGAATCAGCTGAGACTTTCACTCACTATAGAACGGACAAGCAGATGGTAGCATCCATATTGTGGAGCACTCAACAGCATTAAAAATGAATTCACTACTGCACGATGCATAAACATCAGATAAATCTTAGAAGCATCATGTTGAATTTTCTTATAAGACTGCAGAAGAATGCATTCAGCAAAATAACTTTTTTGATAGCTTTATTGAGATATAATTCACATACCATAAAATTCACTCATTTAAAGTATACTCTGGTGGTTTTTTAGTTTAATATTTAGAGTACTGCAGCTATTTGAATTTAGAAAATTTTCATCACCCTTCAAAGAAACTCCATATCCACTGTCAGTCACTCTCCCCAGCCCCTGGCAACCACTAGTCTACTTTCTGGCTGTAGGTTTGCCTATTCTGGACCCTTCCTGTAAATGGAATTGCGCAATCGGTGGCCTTCTTTGAGGCTCCTGTCACTTAGGATAATGTTTTCAATGTTGCAGTAAGTGTCAGTCCTTCATTACTTTTTATTGCCATACAATATTCTATTATAGAAATATATACCGTTTAAAAAATTCCTTCAGTTGATTAACATTTAGGTTGCTTTCAGTTTGGGGCTGCTATGAATAACGCTTAGCTCAGACGGTAAAGAATATGCCTGCAATGCAGGAGACCAGGGTTCAATCCCTGGTTGGGAAGAGCTCCTGGAGAAGGTAGTGGTTACCCAGCCCAGTATTCTTGCCAGAAAATCCCACGGACAGAAGAGCCTGGAAAGCTATACAGTCCATGGGGTTGCAGAGTCGAACGAGACTAATACTTTTCACTTTTCATGAATAATGCTGCCATGAACACTCGTACATTTATATGTGGAGATTCTTTGTAAAATAAGTTTCAAAGAGGGACTTCCCTGGCAGTCCAGTGGTTGGGACTCGCATGTCCACTCTCCGGGGCGTGGGTTCCATCCCTGATAGGGAAATAAGATCTCACACGTTGCGTGGTGTGGCTGGAGGGGGGAAAAAGTTTCAAAGACAAAACTAAACGTTGTCTACTAAGGCCAGAAAAACAAGGGGAGGGCAAAATGAGATTTAGGGATGTTCCATACTTTTTTGGCAGCATCTCAGGCATGTGGGATCTTAGCTCGCCAAGCAGGATCAAACCTGGCCACCCCCACCCACCACAGTGGAAGCGTGGAGTCTGAACTGCTGGACCGCCAGGGAAGTGCCCACTAAGGTTCATTTTTAATGCATCTCATAACTCGTGTTCATAGGTTACAGTAGTTAGAACATATACACCCAAATGTGTAGTAATAGGGTGCTCTGGCCCCAACATCTGTAAAAGTCTGATGGTTGGATGTGGGGAGATGCTGGCCCCTAAAATCTGCAATAGGTTTTGATTTCTGAGGGAGACCTGGGTTCTTCTCGTTTCCCAAATACATTTTTCCACTTTCCAGGTGTGTTCATTTCCTGAGCACTTTTTGTGTTCTGACGGCTAAGTGAGCCTGTTTCTGGATTGCCTGCCTAGCTTTCTCTGTCACCGGTTTTACTGGTCCACAGGGTACCCCCACCCACCTAGCTTTCTAGCCTCAAAAACTGTGTTGCTATTGTCTCCTCCCCTCTCTTTGTCTTTATGGATTTCTACTTTCCCCCCCTTTTCTGTCATTGTAGTTTGGCTTCAGGAGGAATTGGAGGTAAATGGGTATGTTCAACTACCATGGTTACCCAGAAATTTTATAATGTAAGTTGAATCTAGATTTCTTATTGCTTGCAGCTAATGGTATCCTGATGTTATCAATTGTATTTTCCCATAGAAATATTCTATGACATGATATTTAGTATTCCCTCTTACAGATGTATAATTATTTAATCATGCTTGAATATGTGAGTGTTCCAATTTCCTGAATATTAAAAAAATAGTATTTAGAAATACATTTACTGCAGTGTTATGTTATCAAACGTCTCAAGGAGGATTTTTCCAGTTTATACTCCTGCTCTCAGTTCAGAAGAATACCAGTATCTTCACACTGACAACAGAAAGTACTTACTTTATTTACACTGTACACTTTACTTTCTAATTATATTCCTTTGAAAAAACTCAGAAAAATAACATCAAGAAATAGAGCAGTCATAATCCCACCATCCAGAGATCTCTACTATTAATATTTGGAATATATTCTAGACTTTTCTCTGCATATGTGTGCACATTGTGAGATAGCGTTTGACTTTTTGCTTCACTTTGCTCTGGTTTTATTCTTGCTTTGTTTACTTGACAATGTGCTGTGGACACCATCCCACACCAGTATTGATTTAGTCACTGTCAAAGCTCTGTATACTATTGTTTGCTTAACCTGCCCCATCGATGGATGTTTAGATTGTTTAAGGATTTAGGAAAAGATCCAGACATATAGCTTTGTAGTAATACACGTTTTTCCCTTAGATAAAAAAGAAGCATTGCTTGGTTAGCAGATGTTTACTTTTTGGAGTTCTTAGTCCACTACTGTTGCACTGCTGAAGGCTGCAGAAACGGCAGAGCCAGGAAGGCTCTGACAGTGTTGTTTGATCTACATCGTTCAATTCCTGGACTTTTAACTTGTGCGAACTAATGAATTTACACTTGGCCTACTCTGGCAAAATGTGTAATCTGTAAAAATTTCAAACTCTTGCTAAGCTAAAGAGAAGGGGCACTTGACCCTGTCTATATTCATATTTTCATAACATAAAGTTCAGATTTCAACCATGATGGGAACTGCAGAATGCTATAATTCATGTGAATGCTATTCAAAACACAAATTATTCAATAACAAATCATTCAAAATTTAGGAAGTTTGCATCTGTTTTATGTAGTATGTCTAAATTAAGAATATGGGTTAATATTTAGAGTATTATTAGCCTGATATATTACATCACATATGAACTCTAAAATTGACATGAATTAGCCTATACATCTTTAAATATTTGCAAAATTATATTTTATATGAGCCTGTAATAAATGACCATATTACAATTCAGAAGCTGAAAAGTGTAGTGAGAGTTGCCATGGGAACCTTAATGTGATAACCCCTTGCTTTCATTTAAATTTCATTTTTAATATTACATTAACATTTTTGCATTTAATAGATAGATATTTGAATTAATATTGAAGTGCTCACTCTAATATAAATAAAATATAAGAAATGAAAATGTGATTTTTCTTCCAGTGAACAAATGAACATATAATCCAAGATCTCATAGAAATAACAGCACTTGAGTTTTAAATTATTGGATTTCATTCATTTATTTTGAAGTTTCTTAAAGGATCCCTTTTAGAAGATTAAGAAATATTTATGGATAGCCACATAACTCATGTCTTTGACATTTCAAATATGGTTCAGAATTTTCTGAAGGCTATTTGGGGGTAATTTACTTCACAGTGCCTTGATTTATTCTGTATTTTTCAAACTCGGTGACCTCAGAGCCCTCTCCCACCTCAATAAGCCCATATTAGAATACTAATCATTTATAGGTGGATACCTTTAATCTTACTTAAAACAAAACACAATATTATCAAATACGGATTCATCTATTTAAGTTTATTATAGATAATAAAAAATCTAATTTATGCCAGAGATATAGGGTACTTTTTTATTACAAAGGAATCTGCACTAAGTAAGTATTCACTAAGATTATATGTGAATCATGTGGTTAAAGTTGAAATGAATATATAAAATTTATGGACATCAGAATCTTTGGTTGGAAGAGTCAGGTGTCAGGAGTCTGGTTCTCTAATGCACTACAGCCAACTAAATCTTAACTCTATGCAAATCGTTTGATCTCTTGTGTATGAAACAAAAAGAGTAGTGAATTCCCTGGCAGTCCAGCAGTTAGGACTCAGCACTTTGACTGTTGCTGTGGCCCAGGGTTCAGTCCCTAGTTAGGGAACTAAGATCCCACACACTGCATGCCCCAAAGGAGAAGAGCCATGTGAAAGAGAGAGCAATCTGGAATAGGCAGGAAATGACACCATTACTAGTTGCAAACCTGGAGCCAGCTACAGCGGCAGGGAGTGGATCTTGGCGTGCTTCAAGGGGATGAGTGACTGTTACCGTTAAGATGATTCTTCCCTTTCTTCTGGAGAGGAAGTGAGGGCATCTGACACAATCTGGATACCGGAAGAGGATATGAGTAGATCCAAGTGGTGCAAGGGGTTGACTGTACAAACCGAACTCTGCACGGCCATGCCTGTTTCACCCCATACCCGCCACTTGTCCCCTGCACACACGCACACGCACGTGCACACACAGAGCAACACCAGCAGTGGCTCATAGTTCCCTATGCTCGTGGACCCAGTAAGAGCTGCTGCCACCACAGCCCTGCAAATCAGGGAGCACCATCCACCGTCTTGACAATGAAGAGCGTCTGCTATGCCTGCCAGTAGCTGGGAACTGTGCTTCCCCAGTAACTGCCTGGAGAGGCCACTGAACACCACCTGGCACTTTAGGTGCCAGAATGTCTGCTCAGGACTAACGATCGGTTCAGGAAAGGAAGTGAGCTGCTCTGTACGTTATTTTCCCTTCTTCCCCATGAATGTGCTACTCCTAGACTCAGAGGACACCCCGTGAAGCCAGGCTGACTCTGTTAGGATGCTGTGGCAAGCTTTATTGGCATATATACGCCAAGATTTTTCTCAAGCATTACAATAGTTTTTTTTCAAAGCAGTATTTCACTAGTTGATTCCAGAGCTTCTCATAAGGAAAAAAAAATGTATCTGCTTACAATTAGATCATTGTTAAATCTAAGAGATGAGACCTAAAGGTATAACCTGGAGATAAACAGGAAAACAAAGATCCCTTTTTTTTTTCATTTTTAAAATCAAAACTAGGACCATATTGACTGATAGACTTTTATAACATGCTTTTTTCCCCTCACTTAATATTTTGTATTTTTTCCACATCATTAAATTTTATGATTATATTTTTAATGCCACATGATATTTCATGGTTCCATAATTTATCAACCAATGCTCAACTGTTGGATATTTCTTTGCTTTCTCTTTTTAAACATTGTTTTGTGTTTTGGTGACATTCATGCAGATATAATCTTTGTACTAATGTGCAGTTATTTTCATAGGATAACTCCTTTGCAGTGGAAATAAATTCTAAAGGAAAAGTTGTACCAGTTTAAATTCTTAATAACTGTATATGAGGGCACAGGTTTCTTTACACACTTGCCAACCACAGATACTGTCTGCTGCGTTAATCTTTGTATGCTGCTCTCTGCTAAAGGGTATCTCATGTTACTGTGCATTTCTCTGATTATTAGCAAGATCAAATACAGTTTTGGATGTTCCTTGGCCATTACCATTTCTTTTGTGAATTGTCTACAACATGGGTTTGTCTTTTGTCATATTTTTATCTCAGTTTGCCACTCATCTTTGTTTATGATATCATATATGTTTTTCTACATATTTGGAGTTATTTCGAGAAAAAAAACCATAGCAACCCTTCATTTATTCACAGTCATTCCTTTTAAAGAATTTTTCAGTCAAATGGATATTAAATCCTTCAAGGCACAACCTAAATGTTCCTTTCTCCATGAAGTCTTCCGTGATGTCATCTAATTTAGTCCTGAGTGACTCTTTCTCTCCTATGTATTTCTACATGGGCACTAACACTTCATTCAGGCTTTCTTGTATTAAATGTATTTGCACATCTCCCTATCATAGCTTTTTGAAAGCAGGAACAATATTTTATTCCTATTAGCACAATTTGGGGCCCAATAAGGTATTCTGCCCATAATGTATATTCAGTGGTGGTGGTGGTAGTTTAATCACTAAGTTGTGTCTGACTCTTGTGAGCCCATGGACAGAGGAGCCTGGCAGGTTACAGTCCACGGGATTCTGCAGGCAATAATACTGGAGTGAGTTGTCATTTCTTTCTCCAGGGGATCTTCCCAACCCAGTAATCAAACCCAGGTCTCCTGCATTGTAGGCAGATTCTTTACCAACTGAGCTACAAGGGAAGCCCATATATTCAGTACTAAGGGTTGAATTGATTTGTTAGCTCTTTCAATACCAACACTTTTACATTTTAAACTTTTTTTACAGACATTTGTTTTGAATTATACATTTGTACACTTTCTTTAGCAGAGTTTATTAAAAAAACAGTTTAGGGTTTTTGATAACTGACCCTTATATAAAGATGACGGATTGGACTTTACTACTAGACATTGATATCCTCAGTGGTTTAGAGAGCTGCAACCTATAACTAAGTGGCCCTAGGTGCCTATGGATTATGTATTCCTCTCTAAAGGCACCTCTGCTAATCAATCACTGTATCCAGTATTCTCCAGATGAGAAAGGCTGTTAGAATTAACTCTAAAACTGGACTTAAGTGCCCTTTAAATTTATGTGTAGGTTGGTTCCCAACTTGGTTCCAGATCACTGAGGCTGCCATGTAGATGACCTCTGTGCTCATTAATATTCACTGGAACATATTTTTTGGGCCCTCCGTCTCTGAATCTTGTCATTACATAAATCAAGTCATGTTCCCTCAAACTGTACAGAATGAACACCAGCCCTAAGAGTGTTCTTTTCTAACTGGTACAACGTCATATGCATTAGAAAGATCTGCGTGCTATTCTAATATGATGTCGGGCCTTTGCCATTCCCTTTTGAGAGCCTCTTCTAAGTGTCAGAACAATTATTCAAAGCTCAGGATAAACCGCTTCTCGGCCTTTTGACTAAGATCAAGTGTAAAACTCAGGATAGACACGTGAGAGGCGGTTTCTGGGGGTTCTTCCAGTGCACTGCCCAGCTTGCTCCTTTAACTGTCTGCTGACTGTGTCATTTGACAACTCCATAGCAGCAGAGGCTAACATGTAGATTTCTGTCTGGTTAGAGATGCAAATAATTTCTGTTCAACGGGAAAGATTACCATATAGGCTATGGCTTGTGGCCCTGTAGAAGAGTAACCAATTTTATACCTAACTTAGTAATCCTAAGTAATACTAACATTCCTTTTGAAATTTATGAATACTTAAGCTCCTCCAATTCTTATTCAACCCCAGTCTTTTACCATTTCCCTCATTAACTGAGTTGAATAAAATCATTCACCACATGTTTATTTTATATATGTATGAGATCATCTTTTTAGCCTTTTGAAAACTATTCTCCAGCATTACTTTAGGACCCTTCATTTTTACTGTAGCCGCCAAGTAGTTTAGATTGCTTGGTAAATAATAAAATACACTACTACTAACAAAAGCAAAAACAAGTCAGCTGGTAATCAGATCCCAGTCTGCTTTATTTCCCCCTCCTTCTTCTTTCACTGTTGAATACTTTTGCTGCTTGTAACCTGGAAAAGATGGGCTGGAAAGCCACAAGAATCGTTCTTTCTGTGAATCCATCTGCCGACAACATTTATTAAGCCCCGTGTGTGGAGAGCATGGCCCTGGAGGATGCAGTGAGCATGCAATAAAAGGGGGGCTGTTGCTGCATGGTTTCATGTTATTGTTTTCAACTAGAATCCTGCTTGGCCAAAACAGGAGGGAAAATATCCACCAGGATGGTGAAATGAAGATAACACATGAATGTTTTGCCAGATAAAGAAAGAAAGCTCCATTAGCTAAATTATCATCCAAACATCCAAAAATGATCATTTTGTTGTTGGGCTTTTTTAATTGAATGGTTAATAACACAGTAAGACTAACACATTTGGTCCTTAGAATCAGATCTCTGATGTGAGAGTCCCAAAAAAATGTTTCTTTTGGGAAAATCACTATGAGAACTATGGCTGATGGAGAATATTTTACTCCAGCCAACTATCAATTCTATCATTCAACTTCGATTGAGCTTCAGTGCCCCGCTCAAATCCTGTGTGCTCTGTGAAGCTTCCCTGATCACCCAAGACCAAAGTTAACTTCTGCACACTTGTTTGTGGCCCTCATTTGAGACTTATATACTCTCTTGACCATTATTTTTATGTGCATCTAGTTTTTCCTCTCAGTCTAGGCCATAAATTCCTGGGAAACAAGTTTTGTTACTTTGATAACTTTCACAGTGTTGGTTATAGTGTGTGCACGCTAAGTTGCTTCAGTCATGTCCAACTCTGACCCTGTGGACTGTAGCCCGCAAGGCGCCTCTGTCCATGGGATTCTCCAGGCGAGAATACTGGGATGAGTTGTCCAGCCCTCCTCCAAGGGATCTTCCCCACCCAGGGATCAAACTCATGTCTCTTAATGTCTCCTGCACTGGCTTGCGGGTTCTTTACCCCTAGCGCCTTCCTGGTTATATAGTAGCAGCTCAGTAATCAGTATCTGTTGGTGGGCTCACAGGAGAGCAGATTACTCTTGGCCAATGTAGGCAGAAAAGTGCTATAGCCTGACTTTTTTTTTTCCCTGAGATAACCAAGTTCATTGGCAAATGATACAATTATTCCTCTGGATGATCCTGAAGTAATGCGTGCAGTCTCCTGTATGGCATTTTTAAACTCTCCACAGCCATTATTTCTGTTTTCTTTATACTGCACTATGCTTAAACAGTCAACTCGTTGAAAAAGTCCCTGATGCTGGGAAAGACTGAGGGCAGAAGGAGAAGAGGGCATCAGACAATGAGATGGCTGGATGGCATCACTGATGCAATGGATGTGAACTTGGGCAAACTTGGGGAGACAGTGAGGGACAGAGAGGCCTGGCATGCTGCAACCCATGGGGTTGCAAGAGTCAGACACGACTGGGTGACCGAACAACAACAATGCTTAAAGTTGGAGTTGTGTTTCTTGAGCAGAGAGCTTGTGAAACTACTGTTGAATTTTTGATGCCGGAGAGCAGGATGTGCACAGGGAGAACAAATCTAATTCCATGTAATAACATGCATTTTTACATTTGTTTAGGGAAGCATTTATTAAAGCAACATGCCTTGTTTCTCATGGCAGCCAGTTAGAATCTTAAAAAAGTCCAATATGGGAGAGAACTAGAGTTGAATCTAACGGAATATGTAGACTTTTCCAATTTTAAGGATAGCCTGTCTCCCAGTAATAAAAATTAAGGATTTTAAAGAGTACATAGCCTTCATAACACATATCTTGGCCAAAAGGTTTGGATTTTTCCTTAACATTTTACATTTTGGCCAACTCAGTACTTTGCTCATAGGATTCAATTAAAAATTCCTTGACCTTGAGTCATTAGGGTAAGATGTGAGCTAACACGGGGATAGCACAAGGGACCACCTTATCCTATATAAGCATGAACCCTCTTCCAAGTACTTCCTGAGTCCAAGTACATTTTAGGGTGACTCTAAGAGCCCTGAAATAAGGCAAGAACATTATGGTATAAAAGGATAAAACTCTTAGTATTTTTCAACCAGTGAGCCTCAAGCTTTACTGTATATACAGATTACCAGAGGATTTTTGTTAAAATTCGGATTTTGATTTTGTGTGTCTGGGGTGAGGCCCAAGAGTCTTTATTTTTAATAAGCTCCCAAGTGGTGCTCCTGGTGTTGGTCTGGGGCTGCACGGTGATCATCATTGCCTTAGAGAATCTGGGGCTTTCAGACCTCTCAGCGCTGTCCTAGAATCCACCCTCTTCATGAAACTCTCTATCCTTTTCTTCTCTTGGTGTTCCAGCCCGTAGGGCCACTGTGCTTTCTCCCTCCCAGGGATCCCTGTCATTTCACCAACACGAAAGAGGACTCACTCCTTTCCTTTTTGATAATAAGCTGTTTGTGACAGGAAAATGGAACAAGATGACGGAGTGAAGTATCAGATGCTCCCAGGCAAGAATTCACTGCATTTGAGATTATTCAAACAAAATGTTGCATGTTTTATATCGTGGGCAAGGATTTGTCTCTAACCCTGAGTAGAATTTAATAGCAGTTACTGTGATGAAACTTAAAGCTGAAATTCTGTCACACAGTATGGTTTTGTTCATATGGAAAATGGGAATCCTTGGAGAATAGTAACCAGAGGATTGTTTATCTGCTGGTTTTCATTTGGACAAGAACTCCAGCCATACTATAGTAACATACAAAATGGAAAACCTCCATGATGCCCTTTAAAATTCTGGACCCAAATATAAATCTCAAATTTTTTAATGTTATTTTTGTCTTTTAAATTTCTTGGCCACACTTTGCAGCATGTGGCATCTTATTTCCTCAGCCAGCAATTGAACCTGTGCCCCCTACATTTGGAAGCGGGAGTCTTATTAACCACTGGACCACCAGGGAGTCCCCTCAAATATGTTTTAGTGTGAAATAGTGAAGAGAAGCCCACAGAATGAAAAAACAACCCTAAAGAAAAACATCTATTTCTGCTTTATTGACTATGCCAAAGCCTTTGTGTGGATCACAATAAACTGTGGAAAATTCTGAAAGAGATGGGAATACCAGACCACCTGCCCTGCCTCCTGAGAAATCTGTATGCAGGTCAGGAAGCAGTAGTTAGAACTGGACGTGGAACAACGGACTGGTTCCAAATAGGGAAAGGAGTACATCAACGCTGTATATTGTCACCCTGCTTATTTAACTTATATGCAGAGTACATCATGGGAAACGCTGGGCTGGAAGAAGCACAAGCTGGAATCAAGATTGCCAGGAGAAATATCAATAACCTCAGATATGCAGATGACACCACCCTTATGGCAGAAAGTGAGGAACTAAAGAGCTTCTGATGAAAGTGAAAGAGGAGAGTGAAAACTTGTCTTAAAGCTCAACATTCAGAAAACTAAGATCATGGCATCCGGTCCCATCACTTCCTGGCAAATAGATGGGGAAATAGTGGCTGACTTTATTTTGGGGGGCTCCAAAATCACTGCAGGTGGTGATTGCAGTCATGAAATTAAAAGATGCTTACTCCTTGGAAGGAAAGTTATGACCAGCCTTGACAGCATATTAAAAAGCAGAGACATTACTTTGTCAGCAAAGGTTCATCTACTCAAGGCTATGGTTTTGCCAGTAGTCATGTATGGATGTGAGAATTGGACCATAAAGAAAGCTGAGCACTGAAGAATCGATGCTTTTGAACTGTGGTGTTAGAGAAGACTCTTGAGAGTCCCTTGGACTGCAAGGAGATCCAACCAGTTCATCCTAAAGGAAATCAGTCCTGAATATTCATTGGAAGAACTGATGCTGAAGCTGAAACTCCAATACTTTGCCCCCCTGATGTGAAGAGCTGACTCACTGGAGAAGACCCTGATGCTGGGAAAGATTGAAGGAAGGAGGAGAAGAGGACAACAGAGGATGAGATGGTTGGATGGCATCACCAAGTCAATGGACATGAGTTTGGGTGAACTCCAGGAGTTGGTGATGGACAGGGAGGCCTGGCATGCTGCGGTTCATGGGGTCGCAAAGAGTCAGAGATGACTGAGAGACTGAACTGAACTGAAAGTGTCTACAGCTACATAAACACTTTCTTACATCTATACAGGGTTAATTTGAAGCCTCTTTATGAGCTACCCTGGTTACCTAAGACCTAGAAAACTTTGTGACTAGTTGGCACTGTGATCCTTCTTTTGTCTTTACTAAGGGAAAAAAATGAAAAGCTAGGAGCACTCTTGTACCAAAATAAGGAAACATCTGAATAAGAACTGGGGATCTCCCCTAGAAAACTCCTCTCACCTGGCCTCATACTTCTTTGTTGTCCACTGATACTCTGGAACTACCTAGGAAAATACTGCTGTATCTAACCAGAGTACTCAGAAGATATTCATCAGTAAAATGAAATATTTCTCCTTTGCCATTTCCAAACACAGAGTTTGGACCTGTCACAAAATAGGCTTTTATGCATTTCCCACAGGTGGAGATACATCACACAAGTTCAAGGTGTTTCTGCTTCTAGGCCTCTGTTCAGTTGCAAAGTCATGCCTGACTCTTCGTGACCCCACGGACTGTAGCATGCCAGGCTTCCCTGCACCTCACCATCTCCCAGAGTTTGCTTAAGTTCATGTCTGTTGAACACGTGATGCCATCGGCCATCTCATTCTCGTGTTGCCCCCTTTGGAACTGAACATGACTTGCCTCCTTCTCGAATCTCTTCATCTTACCTCCTGCTCATCATTGCAACCACTCATGCCCTTTCCCCCTTTCCGATACTTATTGTCTGAGTTGAAACTTCCCCTAGTTTCATACATAGCTTCTTCTACTCTGCTTCCCTTCTCCTCACTTACCACTGTGTGTGGTTAAGGAAGATGTGCAACATGAACACTTAACAAAATACTTTACACACATTTTTATACTCCCCCCTCATCCCACCAGATGGTTAATGCTGAAATCAGATTGATGACATTCTTTGCAGTTGAAGATGGAGACGCTCTATACAGTCGGAAAAAACAAGACCAGGAGCTGCCTGTGGCTCTCAGATCATGAACTCTTTATTGCAAACGTCAGACTTAACTTGAAGAAAGACGGGAAAACCTCTAGATAATTCAGGTATGACCTAAATCAAATACCTTATGATTATGCCGTGGAAATGAGAAATAGATTCAAGGGATTATCTGATAGACAGAGTGCCTGAAGAACTATGGAGAGAGGTTCGTGACACTGTACAGGAGGTGGTGATCAAGAGCCATCTCCAAGAAAAAGAGCTGCAAAATGGCAAAATGGTTGTCTGAGGAGGACTTACAAATAACTGAGATAAGAAGAGAAGTGAAAGGCAAAGGAGAAAAGTAAAAATATATCCATCTGAATGCAGAGTTCCAAGGAATAACAAGGAGAGATAAGAAAGCTTTCCTCAGTAATCAATGCAAAGAAATAGAGGGAAACAATAGAATGGAAAAGGCTAGAGATCTCTTCAAGAAAATTAGAGATACGAAGGGAGCATTTCATGAAAAGATGGGCACAATAAAGGACAGAAATGGTATGGACCTAACAGAAGCAGAAAATATTAAGAAGAGGTGGCAAGAATACACAGAAAAACTATACAAAAAAGATCTTCATGACCCAGATAACCATGATGGTGTGATCACTCACCTAGAGCCAGACATCCTAGAGTGTGAAGTCAAGTGGGCCTTGGGAAGCATCACTATGAACAAAGCTAGTGGAGGTGATGGTATTCCAGTTATTTCAAATCCTAAAAGAGGATGCTGTGAAAGTGCTTAACTCAATATGCCTGCCAATTTGGAAAACTCAGCGGTGGCCACAGGACTGGAAAAGGTCAGGTTTCATTCCAATCCCAAAGAAAGGCAACGCCAAAGAAAGTTCAAACTACCACACAATTGCACTGATTTCACATGCTAGCAAAGTAATGCTCAAAATTCTCCAAGCAAGGCTTCCACAGCACATGAACTGTGAACTTCCAGATGTTCAAGCTGGATTTAGAAAAGGCAGAGGAACCAGAGATCAAATTGCCAACATCCATTGGATCATAGAAAAAGCAAGAGAATTCCAGAAAAGCATCTGCTTCATTGACTATGCTAAAGCCTTTGACTGTGGATCACAACAAACTGTGGAAGATTCTTAAAGAGATGGGAATACCAGACCACCTGCCCTGCCTCCTGAGAAATCTGTATGCAGGTCAAGAAGCAACAGTTAGAACCAAACATGGAACAACAGACTGGTTCCAAATAGGAAAAGGAGTACATCAAGGCTGTATATTGTCACCCTGCTTATTTAACTTATATACAGAGTACATCGTGTGAAATACTGGATTGGATGAAGCACAAGCTGGAATCAAGATTGTTGGGAGAAATATCAATAACCTCAGATATGCAGATGACACCACCCTTATGGCAGAAAGTGAAGAGAAATTAAAGAGCCTCTTGAAAATGAAAGAGGAGAGTGAAAAAGCTGGCTTAAAGCTCAACATTCAGAAAACTAAGATCATGACATCTGGTCCCATCACTTCATGGCAAATAGATGGGGAAACAATGGAAATAGTGACAGACTTTTATTATTTGGGGCTCCAAAATCATTGCAGATGGTGACTGCAGCCATGAAATTAGAAGACTTGCTCCTTGGAAGGAAAGCTATGATCAACCTAAACAGCATATTAAAAGCAGAGACATTACTTTGCCAACGAGGGTCCATCTAGTCAAAGCTATGGTTTTTCCAGTTGTCATATATGGATGTGAGAGTTGGACTATAAAGAACACTGAATGCCAAAGAATTGATACTTTTGAACTGTGGTGTTGGAGAAGACACTTGAGAGTCCCTTGAACTGCAAGGAGATCAAACCAGTTCATCCTAAAGGAAATCAACACTGAATATTCATTGGAAGGACTGATGCTGAAGCTGAAGCTCCAATACTTTGGTCACCTGATGTGAAGAACTGACTCAATGGAAAAGACCCTGATGCTGGGAAAGATTGAAGGTGGGAGGAGAAGGAGATGACAGAGGATGAGACGTTGGATGGCATCACCGACACGATGGACATGAGTTTGAGTCAACTCTGGGAGTTTGGTGATGGACAGGGAAGCCTGGTGTGCTGCAGTCCATGAGGTCACAAAGAGTCGAACATGAGTGAGCGACTGAACTGAAGTGAACTCAACCCACCCAGCAAACTTCTGAAAACAATACCCTCTGGCAGTCTAGATTCAGAAAGTAAATAATTTATCCAAGAACAGCAACTAGCAAATTGAGTTAAATATGAAAAAAAAGTGAAAGTGTTAATCACTCCATCATATCCAACTCTTTGCAACCCCATGGACTGTGGCTCGCCAGCCTCTCTGTCCATGGAATTCTCCAGGCAAGAATACTGGAGTGGGTTGCCGTTTCCTTCTCCAGGGGATCTTCATGATCAGTGATTGAAGCCAGTCTCCTGCATTGCAGGCAGATTCTCTACCATCTGAGCCACCAGGGAAGCTCATTTATTTAAATCTAAGGCCTACCAGAAGAAGTTGGCCATCTACTTCTCATGGACTACAAAGCCCTGGGCTAGACTTTTTCCCCAATACAGTGCCTGTGTTAGCACTCCCCAGATGCTGGTCTGAATTCTGTTACTGAAACGGTCTCCAGGACCACACACCCAAAGAAGTTCCATTTGCATTTCTGCTGGTGTTCCCCTGGTCTCTCTCAAACTCACCTCCCCAAGCTCGGGCGGCGGGAGGAGCGGCCGCGGTCAGGTTACTCAGCTTCGCGAAGGCTCTCGGCGCGCCGCGGCCCTCAGGCACCCGGCTCAGCCGCCCCGCCGCCACGATGCCCGAGAGGAAGGTCAGCTCCGCCGAGGGGGCGGCCAAGGAGGAGCCCAAGAGGAGATCGGCGAGGTTGTCAGCTAAACCGGCTCCTGCAAAAGTGGAAACGAAGCCAAAAAAGGCGGCGGGAAAGGATAAATCTTCAGACAAAAAAGTGCAAACAAAAGGGAAAAGAGGAGCAAAGGGAAAACAGGCGGAAGTGGCCAACCAAGAGACTAAAGAAGACTTGCCTGCGGAAAATGGAGAGACTAGAAACGAGGAGAGCCCAGCCTCTGATGCAGCAGAAGAGAAAGAAGCCAAGTCTGATTAATAGCCACACACTCAGTCCTGTCAGTGGCCCGTCTCCCTTCTTGTACAATCCAGAGGAATATTTTTATCAACTATTTTGTAAATGCAAGTTTTTTAGTAGCTCTAGAAACATTTTTAAAAAGGAGGGAATCCCACCTCATCCCATTTTTTAAGTGTAAATGCTTTTTTTTAAGAGGTGAAATCATTTGCTGGTTGTTTATTTTTTGGTACAACCAGAAAATAGTGGGATATTGGATATGGGAGGCTTTGATTGTCTTGGGTGTCAGCTTAACATTCCATAGATGGGGGGTAGCTTTTATATCCTATAATACAAAAGCATACTAAATGGCAGTTTGGAGTCAGTTGTGCATTTAATGTCTGAACACTTTAAATTACTTCTCTTCCCATATTGTTTTGGTAGAATTATTTCCTACAGCAAACCACTTTTTGATCTTGGCTCTCCTGGTCAGAATTTTGTGCACTATACTATAACATCTTTGGTCGTGGTAGTCCAGTTTTCCTAGTAACTTGGTTAATGTGCTGTGAACGATTGACAGTTTGGGTATGTAGTGTATATGATATTAAATTGTGAATCAGTGGGACTTATGTAACAACATATCAATATTTGAAGATATTGGTACTTGATATCCTGTTAAGGAAAGTTTGCTCCAAATTTTAAGCTGGAAAGTCACTGGAATAACTGTTAAGAATCACAACTACATGATATTTTAGATTTCTGGTACGTATGTGAAGAATTGTGTACAAATTGAAATGTCTGTGTAGTGATCCTCAAAACAACCAATAAAATCTCAGTTATAAAAGAAAAAAAAAAACTCACCTCCCACTTGTTTCTCAAGTAAAGAAGAGGCACATTTCATTTACCTAGAGGATTTTGAAAGACTTAAATGAGTCTGTTGAAGAGCTGAGTTACCCAGATTCCATCTTTGATGTTATGTTCACTGCCTCTCCTATTTTGCCCTCTGAAGTTTGTGTAAATATATTTTTGAAAGGTATTAATTTAATTATGTGTCCATGTTTACTTATCTGTTTATCCATCTGTTTACTTCCTATCCATCTGTTCTGAAAATAATAGTCTCATACACTGAATTATTTGGATCACATTTAGGTTTTTGCATTTAATTTAAAGAGACTTTTTTTTTGAAATGGCTATGGTGTTTAGAGATTCAGACATTTCCTCATTTAAAGAAATGGGTTAATCCATTCTAAAAAGAAATAAAGAGAGATTTGATGCCTGGTCTTGAATATTTGAAGAACTGTTTAACACAAGAAGAATTAGATAATTTATTTGCTTTTAAAAATGTTACCAGGGCTTCCCTGGAGGTCCAGTGATTAAGAATCCATCTTCCAATGCAGGGGACATGGGTTCAACACCTGGTGGGGGACTAAGATCCCACATGCCACGGGCAACTAAGCCCACGCACACAGGTACTGAGCCCTCACACACAGCTACTGATCCCACGCGCACACCTACTGACCCCACGCGCACACCTACTGACCCCACGCGCACACCTACTGATCCCACGCACACACCTACTGATCCCACGCACACCTACTGACCCCACGCGCACACCTACTGACCCCACACGCACACCTAGTGATCCCACGCACACACCTACCGACCCCACGCACACACCTACCGACCCCACACACACACCTACCGACCCCACACACACACCTACTGACCCCACACACACACCTACTGACCCCACACGCACACCTACCGATCCCACGCACACACCTACCGACCCCACGCGCACACCTACCGACCCCACGCGCACACCTACCGATCCCACGCGCACACCTACTGACCCCACGCGCACACCTACTGACCCCACGCGCACACCTACTGATCCCACGCACACACCTACTGATCCCACGCACACCTACTGACCCCACGCGCACACCTACTGACCCCACACGCACACCTAGTGATCCCACGCACACACCTACCGACCCCACGCACACACCTACCGACCCCACACACACACCTACCGACCCCACACACACACCTACTGACCCCACACACACACCTACTGACCCCACACGCACACCTACCGATCCCACGCACACACCTACCGACCCCACGCGCACACCTACCGACCCCACGCGCACACCTACCGATCCCACGCGCACACCTACTGACCCCACGCGCACACCTACTGATCCCACGCGCACACCTACTGACCCCACGCGCACACCTACTGACCCCACGCGCACACCTAGTGATCCCACGCACACACCTACTGATCCCATATGCCGCAATTAGAAACCCATGTGTTGCAACAGGGAGCCCACCTACTGCAACTAAGACTCATCACAGCCAAAAATAAATAATTTTTTAAAAAATGTGTTACCAGGTGCAGGCATTCAGTTCAGTTCAGTTGCTCAGTTTGTCCAACTCTTTGCAACCCCAAGATTCACAGCACGCCAGGCCTCCCTGTCCAGCACCAACTCCCTGAGTTTACTCAAACTCCTGTCCATCAAGACAATGATGCCATCCAGCCATCTCATCCTCTGTCATCCCCTTCTCCTCCTGTTCCCAATCCCTCCCAGCATCAGGGTGTTTTCCAATGAGTCAACTCTTCGCATGAGGTGGCCAAAGTATTGGAGTTTCAGCTTCAACATCAGTCCTTTCAATGAACACTGAGGACTCGTCTCCGTTAGGATGGACTGGTTGGATCTCCTTGCAGTCCAAGGGACTCTCAAGTGTCTTCTCCAACACCACAGTTCAAAAGCATCAATTCTTCGGCGCTCAGCTTTCTTCACAGTCCGACTCTCACATCCATACATGACCCCTGGAAAAACCATAGCCTTGACTAGACGGACCTTTGTTGGTCAAGTAGTCTCTCTGCTTTTTAATATACTATCTAAGTTGGTCATAACTTTCCTTCCAAGGAGTAAGCGCCTTTTAATTTCATGGCTGCAGTCACCATCTGCAGTGATTTTGGAGCCCAAAAAAATAAAGTCTGACACTGTTTCCACTGTTTTCCCATCTATTTGCCATGAAGTGATGGGACTGGATACTTCAGGTCAAAATGACTTCTTTTGGGACTTCCTTGGTGGTCCAGTGGTTAAGACTCTGCGCTTCCACCACCCAAGGGGTGCGGGTTAGATTCCTGGCCCAGGTGGCCCTAGTGGTAAAAGACCCACCTGCAAATGCAGCTGACTTAAGAGATGTGAATTTGATCCCTGGTTCGGGAAGATCCCCTGAAGGAGGGCATGGCAACCCACTCCAGTATTCTTGCCTGGAGAATCCCATAGACAGAGGAGCCTGGTGGGCTACAGTCCATAGTGTCACAAAGAGTCAGACACGACTGACGTGATTTCGCACACACACTGGAAACTAACATTCCCTACATACATTGTAGTGCAGCCAAAAATAGGGGGGAGCAGCAGCTCTTTCCTGGTTGGAACCATGGAGGGTTCAGAAGAGAAGAAAAAGAAGGTTTTTGCTTGGCCAGAAACCCTTAAGAGCACATAAAATATTTTCGCAGAGCTTAAGATCAAGAGCTTGAGAAAGAAGTCTGCCCTAAAGATGCTTTGAAAAGCAAAGAGGAAGCTTATCTATGAAAAAGTTCTAGAAAAAGCTAAGCATTATCACAGGAATACAGGCAGATGATATCACAGGAATATAGGTAATAGACACATCCACCACCTGCAAAAGTTTCGAATGGCTAGGATGGCAAGAAAAGCCAGCAATATCTATGTACCCTCTGAACCCAAATTGGTGCTTGTCATCAGGATCAGAAGTATCAATGGCGCTTGCCGAAAGGTTGGACGGTTGTTGCAGCTTGTTCTCCTCTGTCATATCTTCATTGGCACCTATGTGAAGGTCGACAGCACTTCAGTTAACATGCTGAGAACTCTGGAACCATACACTGCATGGGAGTACCCAGACTTGGGGTCCGTAAATGAATTAATTAATCTACAAGTGTGCTTACGGCAAAACCAACAAGAAGTCAACTGACCTGACAGGTAACTCATTGATTGCTCAATCTCTTGGCAAAGATGGCATCATCTGCATGGAGGATATGATTCATGAGATCTGTACTTTTGGAAAATGTTTCAAAGACGCGTGCAACTTCCTGCGGCACTTCAAGTTGTCTTCTCCACGAGGTGGAATGAAGGAAAAGACCACCCATTTTGTAGAAGGTAGAGATGCTGGCAACTGGGAAGACCAGATCAACAGGGTTATTAGAAGGATGAACTAAGATATCTACTGTGATTATTTTTTTTCCATTATTTTTATTAGTTGGAGGCTAATTACTTCACAACATTGCAGTGGGTTTTGTCATACATTGACATGAATCAGCCATGGAGTTACATGTGTTCCCCATCTCGATCCCCCCTCCCACCTCCCCCCCCCCACCATATTCCCCTGGGTCCTCCCAGTGCACCTGGCTCGAGCACCTGTCTCATGCATCCCACCTGGGCCGGTGGTCTGTTTCACCATAGATAATATACATGCTGTTCTCTCGAAACATCCCACCCTCGCCTTCTCCCACAGAGTCCAAAAGTCTGTTCTGTACTTCTGTGTCTCTTTTTCTGTTTTGCATATAGGGTTATCGCCACCATCTATCTAAATTCCATATATATGTGTTAGTATGTTGTAATGTTCTTTATCTTTCTGGCTTACTTCACTCTGTATAATGGGCTCCAGTTTCATCCATCTCATTAGAACTGATTCAAATGAATTCTTTTTAACAGCTGAGTAATATTCCATGGTGTATATGTACCACAGCTTCCTTATTCATTCGTCTGCTGATGGGCATCTAGGTTGCTTCCATATCCTGGCTATTATAAACAGTGCTGGGATGAACATTGGGGTGCACGTGTCTCTTTCAGATCTGGTTTCCTCAGTGTGTATGCCCAGAAGTGGTATTGCTGGGTCATATGACAGTTCTATTTCCAGTTTTTTAAGAAATCTCCACACTGTTCTCCATAGTGGCTGTACTAGTTTGCATTCCCACCAACAGTGTAAGAGGATTCCCTTTTCTCCACACCCTCTCCAGCATTTATTGCTTGTAGACTTTTGGATAGCAGCCATCCTGACTGGCGTGTAATGGAACCTCATTGTGGTTTTGATTTGCATTTCTCTGATGATGAGTGATGTTGAGCATCTTTTCATGTGTTTGTTAGCCATCTGTATGTCTTCTTTGGAGAAATGTCTGTTTAGTTCTTTGGCTCATTTTTTGATTGGGTCATTTATTTTTCTGGAGTTGAGCTGCAGGAGTTGCTTGTATATTTTTGAGATAATCCTTTGTCTGTTGCTTCATTTGCTATTATTTTCTCCCAATCTGAGGGCTGTCTTTTCACCTTACTTATAGTTTCCTTTGTTGTGCAAAAGCTTTTAAGTTACTGTGATTATTTTTGTAATCTGGTCAGTTATTAAACAGAGGCTGCTTTCAAATAAAAAAACTTAAATGATAAAAATAGGGAAAGGATCTGAGTGGACATTTCTCAAAAAAACTGGCTAATAATCTCACAAAGACCTGCTCAATGTCATTATCTATCAAGGAAACGCAAATAAAAACCACTCTGAGATGGCACTTCTCATCCTGTCGAAAAGTAGATAATCCAGGTGTTGTAGAGGATGTGGAGAAAATGGAGCCTGTGTCCATCGTAGGTGGTGGTGTAAAGTGTTGTGTCTGCTGTGGAAAACACTCTGGAGCTCCTCAAGAGGTTAAGCATGGAGTTTCTGTCAGTTCAGTTCAGTGCTCAGTCGTGTCCGACTCTCTGAGACCCCATGGACTGTAGCACGCCAGGCCTCCCTGTCCATCACCAACTCCCGGAGTTCACCAAAGCTCATGTCCATCGAGTCGGTGATGCCATCCAACCATCTCCTCCTCTGTCATCCCCTTCTCCTTCTGCCCTCAACCTTTCCCAGCATCAGGGTCTTTTCCAGTGAGTCAGTTCTTCGCATCAGGCAGCCAAAGTATTGGGAGTTTCAGCTTCATCAGTCCTTCCAATGAACACCCAGGACTGATGTCCTTTAGGATGGACTGGTTGGATCTCATTGCAGTCCAAGGGACTCTCAAGAGTCTTCTCCAATACCACAGTTCAAAAGCATCAATTCTTCTATGCTCAGCTTTCTTTATAGTCCAACTCTCACATCCATACATGACTACTGGAAAAACCATAGCCTTGACTAGACGGACCTTTGTTGGCAAAGTAATGTCTCTGCTTTTTAATATGCTATCTAGATTGGTCATAACTTTCCTGCCAAGGAGTAAGTGGCTTTTAATTTCATGGCTGCAGTTAGGACACAGCAATTCTTTTTCTTTTATTCCATTTTTTGAGGTATTATTGTACATCATTGTGTGTGCGTGTGCACTCAGTCACTTTAATCCTGTCCAACTCTTCAACTCCGTGGACTGTAGCCCATCAGTCTCCTGCATCCATGGGATTCTCCAGGCAAGAATACTGAAGTGGGTTGCCATGCCCTCCTTTAGGGGATCTCCCCAACCCAGGGGTGGAACCTGTGTTTCCTACAGCTTGTGCATTTCAGGCAGATTCTTTACTTCTGAGCCAGTTAATGGATACAGTTTGGTGAATTTGTACGTATGTATAAACCCATATTATTAACACCACAATACAGGTATTAAACATATCCATCACCTACAAAAGTTTTGCTGTGTCCATCTGTTGGATAACCATGTTATTTTTTAGCAATTCACATGTTCAAACATGTGAACTCTTCAAAATTGTCCTCTTCCTTCCATCCTCTGGACACAGCAATTCTAAGAATATTCTTTTTTTTTTTTTCTAAGAATATTCTAATTCTAATCCTCAGAATATAAGAAACAAAAACATAGGTCCACATAAAATCTTGTACACAGGGCCCCCCTGGTGGCTCAGTGTTAAAGAATCTGCCTGCCAGTGCAGGAGACACAGATTCGATCCCTGATCTGGGAAGATCCCACATGCTGCAGAGCAACTAAGCCCATTCACCACAAGTACTAAGCCTACACCCTAGAACCCGTGACCCGAAACTGCTGAAGCCCACACGCCCTGGAGCCCATGCTCTGCAACAGTAGAAGCCACTGCAGTGAGAAGCCCGTGCACCATAACTTGAGAGCAGCCCCCACTCTCTGCAACTAGAGACAAGCCCTGGCAGTAACAGAGACCCAGCACAAACAAACATAAAAAATACATAATTTTTTGAAAAAAAAAAAAGTGTGCACAAATGTTTGTGTGTGCTGTGCTTAGTAGCTTCAGTCATGTCCAGCTCTTTGCGACCCCATGGACTGCAGCCCGCCAAGCTCCTCTGTCCATGGGATTCTCCAGGCAAGAATACTGGAGCGGGTTGCCATGTCCTTCTCCAGGGGATCTTCCCGACCCAGGGATCGAACCCGAGTCTGCCTCATCTCTGGCACTGCGGATGGATTCTTTACCAGTGAGTCCCTGGGGAAACCCACACAAATGTTTTTAGGAGCACTATTCATAATAGCCAAAAAGTGGAAACAATCCATCAGCCGATGAATGGATAAATGAACTGTGCTGTGTCCATGTGACTTACTGTTACTTGACAATGAAAAGGAATGAACTTTTCCTGGATAGCACTGATACACACTATAAACTGGATGCACCTTGATAACATAGCTCTAAGTGAAAGCAACCTGTTGCTAAAGGCTACATATTTCATAATTTCCTTTGCATAAAATATCGAGAATGGCCAAATCTATAAGATAGGAAACAGATTAGTGATCAGCAGGGCAACTCCCCTGCGGTCCATTGGTTAGGACTTGGCACTTTCACAGCTGAGGGCCTGGGTTTGATCCCTGGCCCGGGAACAAAGATACTGAAAGCTGTGTGGTGAAGCCAAAAAAAAAATATTCGTGATTGACCTAGGGGTGGGTTGGGAGTAGAAAATGGGAAGTTACTTCCAATGGGTGTGAACTTTCTTTTTCGGTTGGTGAAAATGTAAAATTGATTTGTGGTGATGCTTGCACAACTTGGTGAATACACTAAAGTCCGTTGAATTGTATACTTTAAATGACTGAATGATATTTCTATAAAGCTATTGAAAAAGAAAGTAGAAGTATACCACGTGAGAATGTTTAAACAGTAGAAAGGTATTATCTAATTATTAAACAGTGTTCCACTTTATACTCAAATGTGGAAAATGAGTGTTTTGCCAGGATTTCAGTTTTTTTATGTTGAAGTTGCCTTTCCAAGGATGGAGTCAGATACTCCGTCTTTATCTGAAAGCACCCAGGGCTTGTTCCCAAGTTCTCTGCTTTGTGACTCTAGTGTGATTCTTCTAATACTTTTTTCTCATTAACTCCTGAGTCTACTGCTGTCTCTTAACTTCACACACTGGGTTGGATATTTTTTAAGTTTAAAGACCTATTCACTGTGAGATCAAACGAGGGCTTTAAGGAAGATTTTGGGATTCTTAGAATGACAAGAGTTCAAATAAGGACAATGGAACCAAAGCAGAATAACAAGTAGCCAGCAAGTCCTGCTCTACCAAGGAAGGTGAAGTAATCCTAAGAAAGAAAGTGTAGAAAGTGTTAGTCACTCAGTCGTGTCCGACTCTTTGACCCCATGGCCTGTAGCTCAGTAGGCTCCTCTGTCCATAGAATTCTCCAGGCAAGAATACTGGAGTGGGTTGCCATTTCCTTCTCCAGGGGATCTTCCCTACCCTGGGATCAAACCCGGGTCTCCTGCATTGCAACCAGATTCTTCACCATCTGAGCCACCAGGGAAGCCCAGAATTACTCCTAAGACGGGAGCAATTGAACTACCAACTGGACTTCAGAATTCTCCACTTCACACTGAGATTGCCAGAGTTCCTAAAATCCTGTAGTAGGAGGACTTCTTTTAAAAGTTAGGTAAAAATAGAACATGAAAGTTTAAGATCAAGTTAGGATCTAGATTTTTATTTCAGAATTCTTCTTTGTTTAACAAAACTTAAACATAATCAAATGTATCAAGTTTGAATGATATTCTGGTTACTAAAATGGGATTCTAGTTACTAAACAGTAAAACTGTCCCACAGTTTTGAGGTAGCAAATCAGTAACACCTGATACATCTGCTGATTCCTTTTTCAACACCGTCTCATACCCAGGTTTCCAGGTAGCTCAGCAATTTTGGGGGCTTCCCAAGTGGCGCAGTGGTAAAGAACTCACTCGCCAAAGCAGGAGACACAAGAGACCCTGGGTTGGGAAGATCCCTGGAGTAGGAAATGGCAACCTTCTCCAGTATTCTTGTCAGGAAAATTCCCCCGACAGAGGAGCTTGGTGGGTTACAGTCCATGGGGTCACTGAGCATGCACACACGCAGCAATTTCTGGATTACAGGAAATTTACATAATTGAAAAGAAAAGAGAGGAAAAAGTAGAGGAGAGAAATTAAAAGCATCCAACTGAGATAAAGGATAAATAGGGAATGGGGAGAAAAAGGAAATAAAGAGACAAATTTAGGGGAAAAAATAGCAAAGTCAAAAGAATAGCGAAGGATGATCAATGGATTAGAAACAGAGAATCCGATTCTGGCACCAGCTCTACTGTTAGTAAATTGTGTAGTCTCGGGCACAGCCCATCCCTTCTCCCAGCTTTATAGGCCCATATAATCAGTGATACTGGTCTTCTTTGGGTCAAATGAGTAAGTATGAGTTCTGAGTATTAAAAAAGGAGATTTGATTTCCTTTGCAGTTTATAAAACCTGTCTCCTTACTTTGTAATTGGAGTATTTTATGAAAACACTCTCTGAAAAAAAAAAAAATATAGTACTTAAAGAAAGTAAGTTTGCCAGTCACTGACAAGCTCTAGTCTCTTGATGACTTCCTGAACCCAGTTACTGAAACTTATCTGTCACTTTCAGTTTCCTGCATGACTTTGTCCGGATTCAACAACACAAAGTAATGGTAAGATTCCCCTCCTATCAGAAAGTCTTCTGAACGAAAAGTGTTGATAACCTTAGAGACGTAGCCGTGCAGAGTAACCCAGATCATCCCCCCCCCCCCTCCCCCCGGGATCTTTCTGTCCCTTCCTGTGGCCCTTGTCCCGGGGTGGGGGGCGGGGCAGGGGAGTCCTCTAGGAAGTTTAAAGATTTCTTTGTAAAATGGTTACGGCATTTGAAGTCATCTCAAGTCTAAATTAAACAGCTATACAGTACTGCTTTGGGAAAATCTGAATCTTACTGTTTTAACAGAAGTGCAGTTAATTATTAAATATGCACAGCAACTTAAACGAGTCTTTGCTGTCTGACTTGAATAAATGGATCGTTTGTAATGAATCTGACTTTAAAGCAAATGAATACTCTGAAGTGCTTTAAAAAGTTCTAGATTATATTTGAGGTAAATAAGTTAAGAACACATAGTGATCTTTAAAAAACAAAAAAACAATAGTTTTTCTTTAATGCTTTTCAGACTTTTGCATTCAGTGCAAGAAGATCAAGAATTTGCGTCTGCACCAAGTTGCAAAATAACAGTGTAGTTATTATTCTCTTGTCTGATTTTCACAAGGTTTTTAAAGGAGGCATTTTATTTCTGGAGAAACAGTCACAGTTTGATTTAGTCTTCATGTCCAATACATGGAGGAACTTTTAGCTCCTGAATACCAGATAAGCAAGGACTTTTTGTCCTACTTGTGAAACTTACCTAAAGTAAGCTCAGGAATGTATTTTCTCAGATAATACTATCCAGACTTCATTATAATATCGTTGAATTTGAAAATAAGTAAAAACTCAAAGCTCCTTGTCCATATGTGTGGTTCATTTTAACAGAAATTTCAATTAAGTGAGAAGATACAGTGCTGGGTTAAAAATCCTCCTTAGCTCGTTCTCATAAGCAGTTTGAGTAGCCTTTCTGTGATGTCTGTTTTTGAATTCGCATAGCTCACAGGCTTCCTTGGGTGTCAGGACCAGATCTTAACAATCTTTGAGCTCTCAGAGCTCAGCCTTGTAGTCAGTGGAATTCTTCCCATGAAAACCCGCCATCCTCTGGTGCCCAGTCACAATTTCAAACTGGCAAGGGTCTAAAGTGAGTTCTTTCAGTAGCTACCAGTGCGTCTCAGAACTGAATCTACTTGATGCAGAAGAGCTGTTCTGAGTAAACTCCGGAGGTCAGCTGAAACCGCACACCGGACGGAACCCTGTCCCAGCTGCAGGAGTCCCCTGCCCGCTGCGCGCTCCCGCTACGCGCGGCGTCTCTAAGAAAGCCCCCGCGCGAGGCTATTCTTGGCGGACACAAGCTTCTTTCAGTGATAGACCAACATCGCGGGGGAAAGAAGGCTCTCTTTGCGGGTCAAAGGGGAACCACGAGAGTGTTTTAGCAGTGTAGTTCCCCAGGAACACGGGCAGGGTGGGGGTTCCCTTGGCGCGCTCGGAGAGCTCTGGAAAACACGCCTGCAGCTCCGCGGACGCGCGCTCTCCGGAAGGCAGTGTCTGCCTGCAGCGCTTTTTCCTAATGGATTTCCATTTCATCGATCGGGGCCTAGATGCTGGCGAGCAGTTAGTCCTAACCAGGCACCGGGAGCGCCCTGGGGGACTGCCGGCTAGCCTCATTGCTGGCAGCTGCGGTCGCCCCGCGCGCGCCGCGGGGCACGGGCTGTTAACCCTCCGTGTCCCGGGCTCCACACGGAGGCTCGGCCCGGCAAAACCGCGGCGGGTGTGGGCATCGGCGGCTTATCTTTATTCTGGAAAACTGCACGGAGAAGCTTGGGTTACTTTATCTCCATAGATACTTCAGGATAAGGAGTGAACTGTAGAACCCTGCTCCACAGCAGAAATTCATAGAAGGACTGAAACAGGATTTCTTAAAAGCTCTGTCATGAAAACCATCAGAAATTCACAGAAGTGGAGTAGTGGAATAAGTCCATACATCCATCAAATACTGCTCGACATCCTGCCATTCTTTTTCATCTATTTCCCACCTCTGTTTTTCTTTTTACTGTAGTTGCTTTTTTTTTTTTAACTTTTTAATACATGTTTATTTGAAATAAATGAGCTTTGTTCACAGTTCTTCTGTTCCTTTTTTCATAAAAGCTGCCACCTCTCTTTCCTTTACATTCTGTCCTGTTTTTTTCATGATAGGTATTTTAGAGGGATGACAGTTTTTCTCCCCACCCACTGTAGAAATCCCCACAACCACCTCACACAAATGCAGATGACCAAATTCTAATGAAAACTGACTTCATAATGGATTTCCAACCTCTGAGCAGTAGAGACAGCACAGTCTGAAAAACAGGATGGGACAGTAACTTGTCTCCAAAGATGAAGAAGGGCACTTTTGGTTTCCAGAATAGAACAGACTTGCTCGAGAGGCCCACAGAACTCAGCAGATCACCAGAATCCACTTGATCTTTCTGCTTGGGAGGACCGTCACTCCGTCTGGGATATCACCATCCCCCACCCCAGGCCCCCTGCCCTGGTTCATCAGCTGTGCTCCCAGGGCTCCTCAGCTTACTGGACTATTTTAAAGCAACTCGCAGACTTCTTTTCACTTCTAAGTGCTTTAGTGTATGATTCTAATATGTATACAATGTAACACAAAATTTACTACACTCAACAAAACAGCTAATAATTAATAATTCCATTGAATTTGCCTGAATCAAGGATCTAGTCAAAGTCAGATATTGTCTGTAGTTGTGACTGAGGTGACCATTTGTTCTTTAGAATTCACATTCTAAATTTGGGAGATTATATCCTCAAGGCGTACTTTCATGTCTTCCCCATATTTTTTGTAAATCCACAGTAAAATCTAGAAGCTTCATGAGAATTAAGTTTGGGGTTTTTTTTCCAAAGAATACTGCATAGATGGTGCTATGAAGTTCTATCACTTCTTCCTCAGGAGGCACAAATGTCTAACTGTCCAATCTCAGTGATGTTAGGATTGACCACTGAGTTCAAATGTCATCAATCTGATGCATCCATTGCAAAGTTCTCCCCTTACTTTACCTGATAGCTTCAGCAGACATTAATCATCCTTGCCTAGAATGATCCTTTCATTTGGGGTTACTAAGTGGTGGTATTCTAATCTTTTCATTCCTTTGCCATGTATTAATATTAGCCATGATTCTTAAAGAGAAGAATTTCCCTCTCATGTTTGTTAAGTCAGGATAAATAACTTGGTTCCTTTCTCTTGTATCAGATTGATTCCCTGCTAATGCTAAGTCACTTCAGTCGTGTCCAACTCTGTGCGACCCCATAGACGGCAGCCCACCAGGCTCCCCCGTCCCTGGGATTCTCCAGGCAAGAACACTGGAGTGGGTTGCCATTTCCTTCTCCAATGCAGGAAAGTGAAAAGTGAAAGTGAAGTCGTTCAGTCGTGTCCAACTCTTAGCGACCCCATGGACTGCAGCCTACCAGGTCCTCCGTCCATGGGATTTTCCAGGCAAGAGTACTGGAGTAGGGTGCCATTGCCTTCTCCGGATTGATTCCCCAAGACACCTCATAATGTAACTATGAAAAAAGTTTTGAGTTTTTATGTTTGATGTGTTTCAGTCCAATGTAGTCCTAGTTTTTTAAATGCTTAATCATCTCAGATTTATTCAGTGGGGCTTTTCAAACTTATTCTGTACCGTTTTGATTTGTCTCTGTTAGCCTTTGAGACTTTTCTGCCCTTTGCCTGGAATAATAGTTTTCCAAGGAGCCCTGGTTGCTTTTAGTAAACTGGGAATGATGGGTATTCTGTCTAATGGATTGTCATTGTTTCTAGTCCAACACACTATGTTTAAAGAAACAAAATGAAGCTGTATTGAATTCAGGCTGGTATTAGTCTCCTAAGGACATATACACAACTGTACTCATCTTAAACTCCTTCCTGTCCCAAAGCAACAAGTGTCTATGCTTTTGGTATCTCCAGTTCGAGGACATATGGAACTCACCTCCTCGGTCATTCTCATCCTCTCTATCAGCGAGTCAGGGACAGCCACTCGCTCCTCTGTCCCCTAGCTTCCCTCCCAAACTAGAATGAATGCTCTCTGGAAGCGATAATGATTTCTACTCACTTGGGAATCCTCCGTAACACTGAGCACAGAGTAGGTTTTCAATAAAGTTTTGCAGTTAATTGTCACAGATCCCAATCTGTGCTGCAAATTCTCTGCTTTACATCAATCAACCTCCCATCCAGGGACTGGTTGTTTTTTTTTCCCCTCAACACAAAAGAAGCATCATTCCACAACCATTTTATAGAGATGGAATAAAATAAAACTCTGTAATTGATTCTGCTCCAAAGAAGTCATGCATTAGAGAAGAGAGACCGTGCCTTGAGGAGCTGTCGGTTTCATTACAGGCTCCGCAGAAGGCCACGTGGGAGGGCAGGCAGGCTCTGTGGAAAGGAGCCCCTTAATGACCTCCAGCCCTCCTGAAGCACACTCCAGCCTGCACCTCCACGGTGCTGCCAGAAACCAATGGGGTGGGGGGGATCTTCACTCCGTTCTTTGATATTCCAGGATTATTAATGATTTCTCGTGTTTCCTAACTCCATATAAAGGAAGATTATTTCATGGAGCCAAATAAGATGATCCCAAGATAAACCAGCTGTATATCCAGAGAGCCCCTGGACACCACCTATAGATGTCCTGTGTGGGTCTTAGTGGGGAGACCTCGGGAGGAGCAGATAAAATAGCACAGAGTCCTCCACCGCAGAGAGGCATGGGCCCCCCCAGATAGGAGTTCCAGAATTAACCTCCACTGCTGTTTCTTCATTGAGCTTCTAATCACATGCTTCACCCATTATACTATTGATTTGTCTTTTTCCTCCTTAATTAGTAGGTGGAGTCTTTATGTTCTGTGGTTATTGTATGCCAAGGGCAGACAACCCATCAAATTAGCTTAATAAAAGAGTGAACTCATGGACTCTCATAATTGGGAGTCCAGGAGTAGCTCTAAACTCTGGCACAGGTGAATGCAAGGACCCAGACAATTAGGCAGAACTCTTCTGCATTTACCTTTCGGGTCTTCTCATCTCTGTTGCCTTGGTTTGATCCTTCTGGAGTTAGGTTTTCCTTGTGTAGCCAGAAACATCCATGGCAGCAGGAAAACGTTCTTCTGTGCCTCCAGAGCTTGTGCTGTGTGTCTGCCCAGTCACTTAGTGGTGCTTGATTGCGGCTCTGTGGCCTGTCGCCCGCCAAGACTCTACCTGATGATTCTAATGTTTGAGGAGTGATGGGCCAAAGAACGGGGTCCTGAACCGCTCACCCTATTAGAGACATCAGTCCCCTCAGCATATACGTGACATGTGACCTTTCTAAGCCTGTTTTCCCTGCTGTAAAATGGAATGATTGAAATCGTAACCATACCCGTCAATAATAATCGTAACTATATAATTCATATAAAATACTTAGCATAATTCCTGGCGTATAGTAACCCTTGTGTTAATCTTGGCTCTTATTATTTTTTTAATCGTTATATACTTTTTCTAGATGGTCATTTCTTTATACTGCATTCTTCTATTTATGTGAAGTTCTAGAACAAGAAAACTGCTTTTTTTTCTTTATAAAATAATGGTTATAATTTCCTGTACTATACAATGTACCTTTTTGTTTTGTTATAATTTTTTAGTTAATTTATTTTAAATGAAACAGATGACTATTTTTAATGTTAAAAGGTATAATTCTCGAAGAAGATAGACATCATAAACCATTAGATGCATTAACAACAAAGAAAGAAAGGTACATAAAGCAAAAATCAGAAAGGGAAAAGAAAAAATATATACTCATAGTGAGACATGTTAACATTTCTCTTAGAGTATTTTATCGAGTGCAGAAAAAATAAGAATGAGAGCATCTTGAATGATGTCATTGATAATTTAAATATTATAGATTTATATTTAGTTTATATGAATCATATCCTACACAAATACATTTAAAATTTTGTATCTCATATGTTATTAGATGTCCATAGGACATTTAGAAAAACTGGCAAAGAGATCGGCATTACTAAATTTAAAAACTTAGAATTCTTTTTTGTATTTGTAATTCAGTTATACATATACACATGTTATTTTTGAAATTATTTTCCATCATAGGTTATTTTAAGATATTGACTGTAGTTTCCTATGCTAAGAGTAAACTTTTGTTACTTGTTGCATATCTATTTTGTTAATTAGAAGCCTAGCATTCTATTCATACTAAATCAAACAAGTGGAATCAAAATGTCATTAATTTTTTATGCAAAAATTCATACGTTTTCTAAAATATATATTATACATATTATTTATATATATGTATACAAAAGCTTTTCTTCTATGCTTGATAAAGGCTTGAGAAAGAACATAAAAAAAAGAGATGGAGAAATTAGAAAACATAAACTAAATGAAATGGGAGCACTGAATATGAAATAGAAAAAGTGAAACAAACTAGGTGAAAGTAAAAGTTCCTTATGTAGTCCAGTTGTTTTTAAACATGACTGCTCATTAGAAGTATATCTGGAGCTCTAGCAAAAAAAAAAAAAAGGACTACCTGGGCATTTGTATTTTTCAAAAAATTCCAAGATAATTCTGACATGCGTCTGAATTTTTAAAAGTGATTACAGGTTTTTCTATTAAATGGTAGTTTTGATGATATAGAATTCTATCATTTTCTGTTGACCAATCATGATTTTTGTTTTAAGAAGTCACTCAGTCGTGTCTGACTCTTTGTGAGCCCATGGACTATGTAGCCTGCCAGGCTCCTCTGTCCATGGAATTCTCCAGGCCAGAACACTGGATTGGGTAGCCATTCCCTTCTCTAGGTGATCTTCCCAACTCAAGGATCAAACCCAGGTCTCCCGCATTGCAGCAGATTCTTTACTATCTGCACATACAATGGTATTAAGTGAGTAATAGTTACATATGACAATAGTAAAAGATGTTCATCAGTTTTCACAATCAATAACCAGATGAAAAATAAATAATTACAACTGCAAGCCATAATGGGAATAGGATTAACCTAACAATATAAAATAATTACACATAATTTAGGGGGTCAAGCAGAGTGATGTGGTAAGTGGAAGTGCATACTTGCACATGTTTTCATCTGCTCAGCCAGTCTTTGCCTTTTGATTGGTGCATTTAATCCATTTGCATTTAAGGTCATTATCAATATGTAGGATCCTATTAGCATTTTCTTAATTGTTAGGGGTTTATTTTCTATAGGTAGTGCTTTTCCTTCTCTCGTTTTCTGCCTAGAGAATTTCCTTTAGCATGTTGTAAAACTGGTTTGGTGGTGCTGAATCTTTTAACTTTTGTCTGTCTGGAAAGCTCTTGATTTCTCCATCAGATCTGAAGGAGAGTCTTGCTGGGTAGAGTGTTCTTGGTTGTAAGCTTCCTCCCTTTCATCACTTTAAATATGTCATGCCATTCCCTTCTAGCTTGTAGAGTTTCTGTTGAGAAATCGGCTGATAACCTGACGGGAGTTCCCTGGTCTGTTACTTGTCATTTTTCCCTTCTTGCTTTTAATATTTTATCACTATCTTTAATTTTTGTCAGTTTGATTACTATATGTCTGGGTGTGTTTCTCTTCAGGTTTATCCTGCCTGGGACTCTTTGTGCTGCCTGGACTTCGCTGTTTATTTCCTTTCCCATGTCAGGGAAGTTTTCAGCTATTATCTCTTCAAATATTTTCTCAGGTCCTTTCTCTCTTCTCCTGGGACCCCAATGATGCAAATGTTGGTGCATTTAATGTTGTCCCAGAGGTCTCTTAGGCTGTCTTCATTTCTTTTCATTCTTTTTTCTAAATTCTGTTCTGCGGCAGTGATTTCTACCATTCTGTCCTCCAGGTAATTTATCCATGCTTCCGC
This sequence comes from Muntiacus reevesi, assembly GCF_963930625.1. Classification (NCBI taxonomy): domain Eukaryota; kingdom Metazoa; phylum Chordata; class Mammalia; order Artiodactyla; family Cervidae; genus Muntiacus; species Muntiacus reevesi. The sequence goes on along the minus strand of NC_089254.1, from coordinate 108,536,135 downwards.
CTCAGTTATTCTGCTATGAATTCCTTCTAGTATATATCATTCATCTCTGTTTGTTCTTTAGTTCTTATAAAGTGAAAGTGAAACTGAAGTTGCTCAGTCGTGTCCAGCTCTTTGCAACCCCATGGACTGTAGCCTACTGGGCTCCTCCGTCCATGGGATTTTCCAGGCAAGAATACTGAAGTGGGTTGCCATTGCCTTCTCTAGGAGATCTTCCCGACCCTGGGATTGAACCTGGGTCTCCCGCAGCGTAGGCAGACGTTTTACCCTCTGAGCCACCAGGGAAGTCCCAGTTCTTATAGGTCTTTGGTAAACATTTCTTGCATCTTCTCAATCTTTGCCTCCATTTTTTTTCCAAGATCCTGAATCATATTCACTATCGTTTTTCTGAATTCTTTTTCTGGAAGGTTGCCTACCTCCACTTCATTTAGTTGTTTTTCTGGGGTTTTATCTTGTCCCTTCATCTGGTAGGTAACTTTCTGCTTTTTCATGCTGGTTAACTTTCTGTGATACGGTTTTGTTTTAGTTGCTGTGGAATTGTGGTTCTTCTAGCTTCTTCTATCAACTCTGATGGAGGAGGCTCAGAGGCTTGTGTAAGCTTCCTGATGGGAGGGACTGGTGGTGGGAAAAACTGGATCTTGCTCTGGGCAGGGCCTTGCTCAGTAAAGCTTAATCCAGTTATGCTGATGGATGGGGTTGTGCTCCCTCCCTGGTAGCTTTTTGGCCTGAGGCGGCCCAGCCCTGGGGCCTGCGGGCTCTCTGGTCGGGTTAATGGTGACCTCCAAGAGTGCGCCAAAGGGGACCTTCGCAGACAGCTGCTGCCAGTCCTCCCCACCCCCCCGTCCCTGCGGTGAACCCCTGCTGACCCATGCCTCCACAGGACACCATCCAACACTAGCAGGTAGTTTTGGTTCAGCTTCCTGTGGAGTCACTGCTTCTTTCCTCTGAATCTTGGTGCATGCGAGGTTTTGTTTGTGTCCTCCAGTCTATGGGGTCACAAAGAGTCGGACACGACTGAGCGACTACACTTTCACTTTCCAAGCCTGGAGTCTCTGTTGCCCCCAGTCCTGTGGAAGGCTTGTAGTCAAATCCTCCTGGGCTTCAAGATCAGATTGCCTGGGGATTCTCAGTTCCTTTGTTGGGTCCTCAGGCTGGAAAGCCTGACGTTGGGTTCCAAATCTTCACAACAGTGGGAGAACTTCTTTTGTATTATTGCTCTCTAGTTTGTGGGTCACCCACTGCTGGGTATGGGATTTGATTTTATCGTGATTGTGCCCCTCCTACCGTCTTGCTGTGGCCTCTTCTTTGTCTTTGGACATGGGGTATCTTTTTTTGGTAGGTTCCAGCGTCCTCCCGTCCATGGTTGTTCAGCAGCTAGTTGTGATTTTGTGCTCTCAGAGGAGGAGATGAGTGCACATCCTTCTTCTCCACCATCTTAAACTGGAAGTCCTCCCCTAGGTGGTCATTTTTCACATTATTTATGGTATCACCTATTGAACAGAGCTTAAATTTTTTTCTGTAGCAACATCTAAAACTCTTTTCTATATGATTTCTAAGTGATGCTCTGCAGGAGCCGGGCCTTCCCTATACCCCCAAATAAAAAGAAAACAAAAATTTTTTTTGGCCACTCCTCACAGCATGCTGGATATTATTTCCCTGACCAGGAATCCAACCCATACCCCATGTAGAGAAAGCAGAGTCCTGACCATTGGACCACCAGAGAATTTCTTGCAGTTTTATTTTTAGTGTTTAAATCTTTACTTCATGAAACTAATATAATGTTATATGCCAATTATACCTCGATTTTTTAAAGGAGAGGAGGGAAAAAAGTGCTTGAGTCCACCTTCTTTTCCCCACTCATTTAAAATTTTGTTGTTTTTATTCAAATTTAATCTTTATCAAATGCTAAGTTTCTACTGTGAACTGACTTGTTTCTAATTTCTTCTGTGTGATTCTTTACTTCTTCCTATGCCAGTTTTCATTGTCATAGTTTTATACTAAATTTGATATTTAGGAGGATAAGTTTCCCCTGCCGTCACTCCTGTTTTTTTAAATGTGTTTGGCTGTTCTTCCACTCTCTGCTGTTCCAGTTAATCTTTAGAATCAACTTATAAAGACACAATTAAAAATTCATTAGAATTTTATTTAAAATGGCATTGAATTTATGGAACAATTTGGAAGTAATTAATATCTTCCTAATAATGAGTCTTCTTGTTTAGAGAACAAAATAAATCACCAATTTTTAAGGTATTCTTCACGTTCCTGAGTAAGTTTTAGAGAGTTCCTTTACAGGTAATGCCTCCAAGGTAGTACCAATGGTAAGGAATCCACCTGCCAATGCAGAAGACTCAGCTTCAAATCCTGGGTCAGGAAGATCCCCTTGAGTAGGAGATGACAACCCATTCCAGTATTCTTGCCTGGAGAATCCCCATGGGCAGAGGGGCCTGGTGGGCTGCAGTCCATGGGGTCACAAAGAGTGGGACATGACTGAGCACTCATGTGACAGGTAACAGAAGTGACGTATTTATCATTATGCTTATTCAGAGGTACTTTATTTTGTATTTTTTGTGGGTTTTTGTTTTGTTCTTGCAGTTGCATAGAATTCTTCTTTTCCATTAGATTTTCTAATTTATTGCTATTTGTGTCATGACTATTAGTTTTGTTTTTTTTTTTTTACTTATAAGCTGCTATCCTACTGTGATCTTTCTACCTGAAAATCTTAGCTTTTCAGTGGATTTCCATAGATTTTGTAAGTGGCCAGTCATGTCATATGTCAATAAAGATAAAGAAGTCACTTCTGTCTGTAGCTGTCGTTGCCTCTCTTTGTTTTACGGTCGGGGTTGGTCCTGCACTGAAATAATGGCAGTAGTCATGACAAGCACTCCTGCCTTGTTCCTAGCAGGGTTTTTTCAGCTTTAAGTATGGCATTTGTGTTAATTTTTTTTTTAATCAATTATCTATTCCTTGGTTTGTTACTGTTCAGTTGCTAAGTCGTGCCTGACTCTTTGCGACCCGGTAAACTGCAGCACACCAGGTTTCCCAGTCCTTGATTGTCTCCCTGAGTTTGCTCAAACTCATGTCCATTGAGTCAGTGATGCCATCCAACCATCTTATCCTCTGTTGCCCCCTTAACCTCTTGCCTTCAAACTTTCCAGCATCAGAGTCTTTTCCAATGAGTTGGCTCTTTGCATCAGCTATCCGAAGTATTGGAGCTTCAGATTCGGCACCGTGAGTCCTTCCAATGAATATCCAGGACTGATTTCCTTCTGGATGGACTGGTTTGATCTCTTTGCTGTCCAAGGGGCTCTCAAGAGTCTTCTCCAACACCACAGTTCAAAAGCATCAATTTTTCAGCGCTCAGCATTCTTTGTGGTCCAACTCTCACATCCATACATGACTACTGGAAAAACCATAGCCTTGACTAGATAGACCTTTGTCGGCAAAGTAATATCTTTGCTTTTTAATATGCTGTCTAGGTTTGTCATAGCTTCTCTTCCAAGGAGCAAAAAAAAATTGTCTTTTAATTGCATGGCTGCAGTCACTGTCTGAAGTGATTTAGGAGCCCAAGAAAATTAAATCTGCTACTGTCTCCACTTTTTCCCCATCTATTTGCCATGAAGGAAAGGGATCAGATGCTATGATTTTCATTTCCTGAATGTTGAGTTTTAAGCCAGCTTTTTCACTCTCCTTTTTCATTTTCATCAAGAGACTCTTTATTTCCTCTTCACTTTCTGCCATAAGGGTGGTGTCATCTGCATATCTGAGGTTATTGATATTTCTTCCAGAAATCTTGATTCCAGCTTGTACTTCACCCAGCCCGGCATTTCACATGATGTACTCTGCATATAAGTTAAATAAGCAGGGTGACAATATACAGCCTTGATGTACTCCTTTCCCTATTTGGAACCAGTCCATTGTTCCATGTCCAGTCCTAACTGTTGCTTCCTGACCTACACGTAGGTTTCTCAGGAGGCAAGTAAGGTGGTCTGGTATTCCCATCTCTTTCAGAATTTTCCACAGTTTGTTGTGATCCATACAGTCAAAGGTTTTAGCAAAGTCAATGAAGCAGAAGTAGATGTTTTTTGAAGCTCTCTTGATTTTTTGATGATCCAGCAGATGTTGACAATTTGATCTCTGGTTCCTCTGCCTTTTCTAAATCCAGCTTGAACATCTGAAAGTTCTTGGTTCACCATGTGTTTTTCAGGAATGATTGTTGAATCTATTGAAATACTTTTGTTTTTCTGCTTTTCTTTAATAATGCAGTGAATCGGTAGTAGATTTCACAATTTTATGTCATATTAATTTTATGCACAATTTTATGTATATTAATCTTTTTATTTTTGTTTTCCATTGAAGTATAATTGACACACAGTATTATATTAATTTCAGGTATACAACATAGCAATTCAACATTTATATACATTACAAGGTGATCAGCACAATAAGCCAGTTACCATCTGTCACCATTTAAATTTGTCACAATATTGACAATATTTCCTATTCTGTCTATTAGATCCACCATTCTCCCAATCCTTCCACTTCATTCCTCTCTGGTGTCCACTAGTTTATTCTCAATATCTGTGAATCTGTTTCTGTTCTTTTGTTCATTTATCTTATTTATTTATATATTTTAGATTCCTCATATAAATGAAATCATATGGTATTTACTAATCTTTTAATTGATTGGTAGATTTGATTTACTAATATTTTATTTGGCATTTTTCATCAGTTGTGTCCAACTCTTTGTGACCCCATAGACCATAGCCTGCCAGGCTCCTCTGTCCATGGGATTTCCCAGGCAAGAATACTGGAGTGGGTTGCCATTACCTTTTGCAAGGTAATCTTCCCAACCCAGGGATCAAACCTGGATCTCCTGCATTGGCAGGCGGATTCTTTACCACTGAGCCACCTGGCAAATCTCCTCTATGTTTATAGCTCTCCTTTTTGTATCTTTGGCCAATTTTTTGATCAAGGTTTCACTAGGCTTATAGAATGAATTGAAATTCTTTCTTTTTTCTTTCTAGTATCGGAAACAGTTGAATACCAAAAAAATTATAGTGTCTATAACTTTGGAAGATTTAATATAATTTACCTACTATAACATGAAACTGGCTTGGAGTATCGTGGGGAGATAAATCTGTGACCACACTTTCAATTTTTTTCTGTACTTAATAGTTGATGTTTTCCTAAAAATTTTGAAAAAATCGTATCTATGTTTTCAAGCTTATTAAATTTTTTAAAGATTTGATGTCTCTACTTGTGATTGCCTTGTCAAATTTTAGTATTCATAGCAATTTTTACTTTATGATTTTAAAGCTATGTTGCTCAATTCATGAAGAATCATTGTTATATCTTCATAATGAATATCTTTTGTTAGGATAAGTGTCTATTTTTAGTCCCATTAATGCTTCAGCATCCTGTTTTCTTTGTTTTTCCTTGTCTTTATCCATCCCTGGCTTTTCAACCTTCTTGTGGAATTTTGTTTTAGATGTACTTCTTATGAAAAACATATAACTTTTAAAAATGCAATATAAGATTTTTTGTATTTTAATAGAATTTAATCTATTTAATTTTTTACTTAGTCTATTTAAATTTTTAATGATCCTTGATATACTTGGTCTGATTTTTAATATCTTCATGTTTTCTATTTCAGTGTATGTCTTGTAAAAAGCTTATAGCTTTTTTAATGCAATCTGAGATTCTTAGTATTTTTAGGGAATTTTAATAGAATTTAATCTATTAAAATTTTTAATGATCCTTGATATGGCTGATCTGATTTTTAATATCTCCATGTTTTGTGTTTATCTTGCTTTTTATAGTTTCGCTTTTCTCCCTCCTGGCTTTTGCTGCATTGATCTAATTTTCTTTATTCCTTTCTCCCCTCAATTTAGTAATTCTAATTCATTTTGTTATTCTGTTGGCTATATTGCTTTAGCTTGTGTTTATAGTGAAATGGAAAAACACTGTATACAAATAAGTACTACAGATTCTCTTCAGCAAAATGATGACAATGGCAACATCATCAATGAAACTATCTTAAATCTTCTAAATCCACTTCACTTTGCTGACATCATCTAAAACAAAGTTCCTAGTTTTAGGGTTCTCCAGTGGACTTTCTCCTTTTGATTCTCGGACTGCCTACTTGCGTGAATGCTGCTGCCTTGCTTAATGCCTCTTCACACATGTTGCCCGTGACTTTCCACATTTGGATGTTGTTCTTTGAAGTGGAATTCTCTTATCATCTGCCTTGCCATGTAGTTCACTCCATGACTGACACAGCTTCTGTCTACTAAAACTTAAAAGTGGTAATCATAAGTAGTTTCTGAAATTCATTCAACTAGTACTGAGTTTACGGAGCACATGAGATGGCCAGATGATGTTCTACGTTGTGTAGGTACAGGAGTAAACAGATGAAGGGGGGTCAGATTGGCAGTTAACAGATGATAGCAAATATATAAACAGTTAGGTATATAATACAATGTCAGAAGGTAACAAATGCTGGGAGGAACAGTAAAGAAGAGAGAGGTGACAGGTGATAATGAAGTTGCTTCATAAAATAGAATAAAACTTATTTATTAGTTCTCTATTTTTTTAGCCAAGCCACACAACTTGCAGGATCTTAGTTCCCCTACGAGGGTCTAAACAGAACCTGGGGCCTCAGCTGTTAAAACACCGAGTCCCAGCCACTGAACCACCAGGGAGTTCCCTGAAATTGCTGTTTTATTTTATTTAATTTATGTATTTGGCTGCACCAGGTCTTAGTTGCGGCACATGGGATCTTCACTGTGGCCTGTGGAATCTACTTCCCTGATCAGGGATCAAACTTGGGCCCCCTATATGGGGGCATGAAGTCTTAGTCACTGGACCACCAGGGAAGTCCTGTTTTAGATAAGGTGGTTAGTGAAGGCATCTTTGAGGAGGTTCTGTTTCAGCAGAACCCTGGATGCAGTGGTGGAGAATCTTGCAAATATGTGGGAGAGAACCTTCCAGGCAGAGGAAGCAGCAAGTGCAGAGGCCCTCGGGGTATGGGGGATGGGGGGCTGGGCTCACCTGCTCCAGGAGTCCCAGGCCTTTATCAGCAAAAGTGAGGGCGGGGGGTTCCCTCAGGGATGAGTCATCGCGGAACATGGACTGTCTGGGTAAGGATTTGGGGATTGTATGTTAACCATAATCAGAAGGCACTCGAGAGTGTGGGCCTGGGCAGTCATGTTGTCTGACTCGGGTTTTAGAAGGTAAGTCTGGCTGTGGCAGAGAGCAGATGGCCAGGAGCAGGGCTGGCATGGGAGCAGTTAGGAAGCAAGTTCAACAGGAAAGACGGGTGCTGGTGACCTGGACAGCTGGTGGCAGGGCAGAAAAAGAGACACCACACATCCAGCCCCACGGACTGCAGCCCGCCAGGCTCCTCTGTCCACGGGATTCTCCAGGTAAGAATACTGGAGTGGGTAGCCATTCCCTTCTCCAGGGGATCTTCCTGACCCAGGGTTGAACCCAGGTCTGCTGCATTGCAGGTGGGTTCTCTACTGTCTGAGCCACCGGGGAAGTCCTTGTGATATTGTGCCGAGGATTTGATGTAGAATGTGAGAGAGAAACAAACTTCCGTCAGAGATGATGCCGGCATGTTTAGGGTTTTGTTTTTTTTGTTGGTTTTGCTTTTGGTTCTTTTGTCCGTACCATGAGGCTTGCAGCATCTTAGTTCCCCAAACAGGGATTGAACCCACGCCCTCAGCAGTAAAGTGCAGCGTCCCAACCACTGGGATGCCAGGAAATTCCCGATGCCAGGGTTTTAGACCTGAGTCAAAATGATGATGATATTTACTCAGGAAAAAAAAAGACAAGGAAAAAGCTGGCTGCATGATCTTATAATCATGAAAATTTTTACTTTGGTAATCGTGTGCCCAAAGAGGGTGATGCAAGGAGAAACCAGAAAGCAAGATGTTGCGAGCACCAAATGCCGGCCAGATTGTGGAGCCACGGGAACTGCGGGAATGCACAATGGCACAGCCACTTTGGAAGGCAGGCAGGTTGTTCTTACAAAGCTAAACACACTCTTAGCTTGTGATCCAGCAGTCACACTGCTTGGGGTGCACACAAGTGAGATGATAAGTTAAATCCACACAAAAACCTGCATGTGAATGTGAATAGCTGCTTTATTCTTGGAAGCAAACAAAGTATCCTTGAGTGGGTGAATAAACTATGGTACGTCCATACAGAGGAGATAAAATGATAGGAGATTCAGTGATAAAAGTAAATAAGTAATGAACCACAGAAGAGACACGGTGGAAGCTTGTGTGTGCACTCAGTCGTGTCAGATTTGCGGCTCCATGGACTGTAACCTGCCAGGCTCCTCTGGCAGGCCAGAATACTCTGCTAGGCAAGAATACTGGAGCAGGTTGCCTTCCTTCTCCAGCAGGTCTTCCCGACCCAGGGATCCAACCCACATCTCGTGTCTCCCACATTGTCAGGTAGGTTCTTTACCAGCAGTGCCACCTGGGAAGCCCACGTATTACTAAGTAGGAAAAAAACCTATCTTAAATAGCTTCCCCACGTATAATTTCAACTATGTGAGACTCTGGAAAAGGCAAAACTCTGGTGACCATAAAAAGATCAGTGGTTGCTAGGGATTTGGGAAGAGAGAGGGACGGATAAACGCCCAGAACAAAGGGGATTTTTAGGGCAGTGAAACAGTTCTGTATGATACTGTAATGGTGGATACATGTCATTCTACATTTGGCAAATGCATAGAATGCACATCACAAAAAGTGAAGCTAATGTGAACTACAGACTTCAGTTAAAACTAAACTATGGGCTTTAGTTATTTGTTAATAACTATAAATATTGGCTTATGGATTGTAACAAAAGAGAAAAAAAGGAAGCAAGAATTATCATGCATCTTCTGTTAGGTTTACAACTAGCAAAAATGAGCTCACCCAGGAAAAGCCAGAGAACCTTCTTCTACCGACGCTTGGAACGCGGGAGCTGACCAGGTCATTACTCCAGGCTCACTGGGTGGCTTACCCTCTGGCCTCTTTTAAAGATCAGTTTCAGATTCTCTGAATCATTGCCTGAAGAAGGTTGTTTTTGTTTTTGTTTTTTCCGGTTCAGAAAGCACCTCTTGACTTCCCTGGTGGTCCAATGGTTAAGACTCCTTGTTTCAAATGGAGGGAGCACAGGTTCAATCTCTGGTTGGGCAAGTTCCTGCATGCTAAAAGGCCAATGTATATATATATATACACGTAGGCCTTGAAGTGGCTCCTGATACTCAGATGTCCTGCTGTTTACAGAGAAGATAGGCAGGCCAGGCTCTTTCTTGCCCTGCTTTTTGGTGGTTCATCACACATGAACATCCCCCAAATATCCTGTTGATGTAAGATTTGACAAAATTATAGATATAGTGAGTGGCTTTGGGACTGTATCCTTCTTCAGAGACAATAAATTTCTTATAATTCCAGGGTCCAAATAAAATGAATTTGTTATATCACTTCTTAAAAAATAAATTTTATGATATTGATTCTTTCAGGTTTAACATATCAAGCTGTGCAAGCAGAGCACATTTTAAATGAATTGTAATTCATTATTCCCACTGTTTGAAAAAACACATTCTGGTCACACACGATCTTTGCTTAAGGTCTTTGTGCATGCACACGCTGTCGGGTCTTTACTCCGGGACTACAGCAACGCTGGTGGGGATAAGGCAGTAGTCACTTGCTGTGAGTGAGCCAAATGGCTTCTAAAGACCAGTGGGCAAGTCAGGCAGTGTGCAGTAGCCCAGACTGCCTTGGCGTAAAGTTGTTATAGGCCTCCCCTGGTGGCCCAGTGGTTAGAAACCACCTTGCAACGCAGGGGACCCTGGCTCAATCCCTGGTCCGGAAGATCCCATCTGCCTCGGGGCAACCTAGCCTGTGTGCTACAGCCACCAAGCCCCTGCTCTAGAGCCGTGCGCCCCAGCACCGAAGCCCGCATGCCCTAGCGGCCCTGCCCTGCAACGAGAGGAGCCACCGCAATGAGAGACCCACACGCCGCAGCTAAAGAGCAGCCCCTGCCTGCCAAGGCTACAGGGAGGCTCTGCGTAGCAGTGAAGACCCAGTGCAGCCAAAAACAGAAATAAATAACTTTTTAAAGAGCTTTTATAAATTAATAGGAAAAACACTCAGAAAAATGAACCCAGTATGTAAACAGACAATTCTCAGAAAGTACATAAAAAGTCATGAAAAATAATGAGACTAACTGATAAGCCAGAAGTGCAAGTTTAAATGCTGTGAAACAGGACTTCCCTGGCCATCCACTGGTAAGACTCTGTGCTTCCACTGCAGGGAGCAGGGTTCAATCCCTGGTCAGGGAACTAAAATCCTACATGCCTCGTGGCACTGCAAAAAAAAAAAGAAAGAAAGAAAATTTAAAACTAAATTAAATTAAAATTTTAAAATAGTAATAATATGGAACATCATTTTTAGTCAATTCAAGATGATAATTTTGGGGAGAGTGGAATTAAATTTTCAAGCACTATGATAGAAGTGAAAGTCAGTGCAAATGTGAATAGCACTTTGGAAATCCATTTCTAGATCCTTAAAAATCCCTATCCTTTGATCTGGGAATTCCCCTTCTCAGACTATCTTCAAAATATTTTTTCAATTGTAGAAAATAATATATAAAAATGCTGAAGTTATTACTAATAATAACAAATATAATTGAAAACAACCTTATCATTTAAAAATAAAAATCTGATAAATAAGCTAAAATATATTCATATAATGAGATATTATGCAGCCATTTAAAATGATGTGTTTTAGCTATTTTGTTTTAGATGGTTCCCCAAGTTTTCTGCCTGAGTACTAGTGGTAAAGAGCCCACCTGCCAATGCAGGAAATGTAAGAACTGAGGGTTCTATCCTTGGGTCGGGAAGATCCCCTGGAGGACGGCATGGCAACTCACTCCAGTATTCTTGCCTGGAGAATCCCATGGACGGAGGAGCTTGGCAGGCTACTGTCCACGGGGTTGCACGAGTTGGACACAACTGAAGTGACTTAGCATCCATGCGCTCACAAGTTCCTGCCATCTGCCTAACACCTAGAGTCTTCTCTAAGTTTACCATATAAATTTAGCTTATTTTCTATTGGGGACATTTAGGTTATTTCCAGAGAAGGCAATGGCACCCCACTCCAGTACTCTTGCCTGGAAAATCTCATGGACGGAGGAACCTTGGTGGGCTGCAGTCCATGGGGTCACTAGGAGTCGGACACAACTGACTTCGCTTTGACTTTTCACTTTCATGCATTGGAGAAGGAAATGGCAACCCACTCCAGTGTTCTTGCCCAGAGAATCCCAGGGACGGGGGAGCCTAGTGGGTTGCCATCTATGGGGTCACACAGAGTCAGACATGACTGAAGCGACTTAGCAGGAGCAGCAGCAGGTTATTTCCAAGCTTTTTTCCATTTTAGACAACACTCAAGCAATTATTTATGTGAACATTCAGATGCACTCTAAAGACCAAGAAACACCTTGAAAGATGTCTTCAAAAGCAGATCTACCCTTGGAATCCCATGCTGGGTCTCTGAACCAGCCCCACAAGCTTGGTGAGAGCCCCAGCCTCCATCACTCCTTCCAGACCCAGAGGAAATGTTCACAGTCCCTCTTAAGATCACAGCTCCCAGGACCTCATGTTTGTATCAGAACACCATGTTTGTCTTCCCTGAAGTCTCCACAGGCAAATCTGGAAACTGCTAGGGGACAAGCATCCTTGTTCCTGGGAAGAGAGGTAAATCCCTCCGAGGTGTTTGCGGGCAACTGGGCCGCCAGAGAGAAGAAGCAAACACTGAATCGTTCTCTAGGGAGGAACCGAAGGTGCCCGAGTGTAGTCGCAGATGCAGAGGGAAATAGACAAGCGGGGGTGCCTGAGGGGGCCCTGGGGAGGGAGCCACATTAACACTCTGGTCCCCAGTTACGTGCTCTTCAGTTGATGTGGTTCTCCTGCTAGCCAGTTGTTCCAGTACCCTCCCCCGAACCCCCAGGGATGCTGCCCTGCGCTCCGAGGACCAGGGAAGGGGCGGTTACAGCGGTGGGGCTCTGGTCTCGCTGCGCTTCGTTTTGACAGGAGGACCAAAGTTGCAGCAGGAGCCTGAAGTGGCAACTTCTTAGTTTAGGAAATGCACTGTACAAAGCTGGAAGCAAATGACCCAGTTCTTTGTGAACATCATCTTCACAGAGAATTTAGTGATGGGACTTGCCTGCTGAGAGGAAATACAATTGTTCCCCCAGTTAATGAAGCGTCCCAGGTCTTGCTGGTGATGGAGGAACCACCTGGAGCACTGAACAAGCTGCTTGCCTGGAGATGTCATAGTTAGGGTTCCGGCTGTAGGTGTGGGACCGATGTGTCAAGACAGCATTACTTTTTCTGAGAAGCATGACAGGGATGAGAGAGATGAATCCAAGAACGCACAGAGGCAAAGGGAAGTTAAAGGGCAAAGGCCAGTTCGGGGAATAAGTGGAGCCGCTGAGCTGCCTACTAGCGACCTTTACCTGGAAAGTATCAGAGAGCTCCGCCTCCGGGTACCGGTCATGCCAAGGACCCTACAACTACCCTGGGCTATTTCAGTACACCTAGATCACCAATGACATGAATGTTAACATTTTATCATTCCAACTTGCACTTCTAAAAGTCCTCATTAATTTTAGATAAAAACTGGCAAGCACACTGGTGCAGATGAGAATCACAGCCTCCTTGCAGTGTCTGTGTGCCAGCTCGTCTGGGAGCCTGGGATGATTTGCCCTCCCTTTCTCTGCTCCATAAAGGGGCTAATAATTAGCATTTGGAAGCCAAGTCACGCTTCCCCACTGGAGGCCATTTGCTGATTGTTCATTAATTAATTAACTGATTGGTTAGCACTTCCTCTAGCACTGGCTAGTAAAGACCTTTGAGGCACTCTCCCCCTCCCCCCCCCCACACCCTGGTGGGAGAAGAATTTCCATCACCTCCTTGAAAGCCTTAGATGTGTGTGTATGTGTCTCGTGTTGTGTAGCTTGCATAGTGCCCTGCACATGAAAACACCTAAGTAGTGAATGTGTGGATATGTGAATAAATAGACACAGGAAAATATATACTTTCTAGCTTTTTCCCACATAGTAAATTTTCCTTTAAACTTTAGCTTGAAAGAGAACTTCAAGAGTGAAAGTGTTAGGCGCTCAGTCATGTCTGACTCTTTGTGACCCTATGGACTGTAGCCTGCCAGGCTCCTCTGTCCATGGGATTTTCCCAGGCAAGAATACTAGAACAGGTTGCCATTTCCTTCTTCAAGGGATCTTCCCAACCCAGGGATCGGACTCGAGTCTCCTGCACTGCAGGCAGATTCTTTACCATCTGAGCCATCAAGAAAGTCCAGTATCACCCAATCTAATCTCATTTTAAGTCTTAGGAAACAAGAGAATACATATGTGATCTCAGCTATTAAGAGCACAGACTAATCTATATGGGAAAAGAATCCGAAAAAGAATAGATATATGTATCCCAGGTGGCGTGGTGGCTAAGAATCCGCCTGCCAATGCAGGAGACCCAAGAGACTCAGCTTTGATCCCTAGGTCGAGGAGATCCCCTCAAGTAGGAAATGACACCCCCCTAGCCTGAAAAATTCCATGAACAGAGGAGTCTGGCAGGCCACAGTCCATGGGGTCACAAAAAGTCAGACGCCACTGAGCAACTGAGCACATGTATGTGTATCACTGAATCACTTTGCAGTATACTTGAAACTAATGCAACATTATAAATTAATTATGCATATAACATTATAAATTAATTATATTCCAATAGAAAATAGAAAAATTTTTAAAAAAAGATGGGACTTTCCTGGTGGTCCAGTGGTTAAGACTCTGCTCTTCCACAGGGGGCGAGAGTTCCATCCCTGGCCAGGGAAATAAGAGCCCACATGCTTCGTGGCACAGCCAAAAACAGAACCACAGACTAGACTATAAATTCAGTCTTTTTCCGCTAGAGAAAGGTGCCTGGTCTACCTGCCTTGAGCCCCTGCACAAATGCTGTGTATGCCTTCTGCCTCACCCAAGCTGAGTATACTGACACTCCTCCAGGAAGTGTTTGGACAATGAACCAGAACGAGGGAGTGACTGAGGGTATGGGCAGATCATTCTCCCTTGCTCACGGGCAGCTCTGAGTGTGAAGAAAGGTGAGACTTGCCACATTTTGAAGAATCCTATAACCTTCCAGGTAATTGCAGCATCGAAATGAGAGTGGCCACCATCTCAGAAACCCCTGTGTTTCAGAGCTAATTCAGACTGTTTTCAGACCACTTCAGAGCCTCTGGTGTTAGAATTCAATATCACTATAATTATTTAAAACCTAGGATGGAATTAATTTTAAGATGATGATTCTTCAATGAAAAAAAAGTTAAATTCAAATTAGTTGAATCAGGTTTCCTAAAAGATTACAAGATTTAAAATTTTAAACTGTTGACCAAAACGAGGGAGTGAGGCTTGGGAATGTTTATCTTTGCTTTTCATGAGGCACAAATGGTAACCCCCTTGTACTGCACTTTCAACATTTCAGATCTGTTATCTCATTTGATTATTTGAGATGGGTACAGAAAATGTCACTATCCCATTTTAGCAGATAATGAACTCTAGAAATTGAAATAAGTTCATCATGAAACCACCAGTTCAGAGTTGGATAATTAAAATGAGAAAAGATCTTAGAAATTACCTATCCCAATACCTCATTTTTGGAGAAGGAAATGGCAACCCACTCCAGTATTCTTGCCTGGAAAATCCCATGGACAGAGGAGCCTGGCAGGTTCCAGTCCATAGGATCACGAAGAGTCGGACATGACTGAGCGACTAACACTATACATCATTTTAGAGATGAGGAAACAAATGTTCATCCTCTCTTTCATCTTAAAATAACATTTCTCTTGATATCATCATCTTCACAATTTACAGTAAATAACTTCCTGTATCATTAGCGACTAACCAGCCTTATATAATGCTTTGATTGAATAAAGCCTATACCATGAATTCTCATCACTCCTGTACTAAAAGATAATTTGAAAGGTATTATTATTTTAAACATATAAATTACTATTCCTGGGTGAGTCTAAAATGAACATATATCAAAACTTTTATTTAACTAATGGGGAACCAGTAAAATGTTACAACTGATTCAAAGGATAACTCAGAGAATAGGAGATGATACAAAAATGATTTTATAATATATGCAGAATAGATCTGTATGCAGGGTAATGATTAACTTGAGTTTCTAAGGACAAGAATTATTTGCATTATTATCAGTTTTCTGCTGTTTACAAAGTTGTAAAACAGCTCAACGACAAAGAAAGATAGCCTAGAAGCATGAGCTACACAGGATACACTCAGTAATCGTTTGAGCACATTTCAGTCTTTCAACATTTTTTCCTACATTTGTAAGAATTCAACTTGAGTACTCCCAAATATTGAATAAGTAAATAATAGTCATTCTATACAAAATTTTCCAGAGGATCAAAAAGGAAGGAATACTTCCCAACTCATTCTATGAGGCCAGCATTACTCTATTACCAAAACCAGACCAAGACATTACAGAAGAAAAACTGTCAACCAATATTCCTCATGAACATACATGTAACTATTCTTACCTAATTAAATATACCAATATATAACAAGGACAATGCATCAGGACTAGGGGGGTTTCTCCCAGGAACACAAGGTTGGTTTAACATTCAAGAATCAGTTAATGCTGGGACTTCCCTGGTGATCCAGTGGCTTAGACTCCCAAAGCAGGGGGCCCAGGTTCAACCCCTGGTCAGGGAACTAGATCCCACAGGGTGAAGGTGAGAAGTTCACATGCTGCAACTAAAAGATCCTGCATGCTGTGACTAAAGACCCACGTGCCGCAGCTAAGACCAACAGAGTCAAGTAAGGAAATAATACATAGTTTAAAAAAGAATCAGTAATGTAATTCACCAAATAAACAAATTCAAGAAAAGAAATAGCATCTCAGTAGATGCTATTGAGATGCAGAAAAAGCATTTGACAATATTCATCATCCATTCCTAAGGAGGGTACTTCTTCAACCTGATAAAGGGCATCTGTGAAAAACATACAGTTAATATCATACTTGACTTCCCTGGTGGCTCAGATGGTAGGGAGTCTGCCTGCAATGTGGGAGACCTAGGTTCGATCTCTGGGTGGGAGGATCCCCTGGAGAAGAAAATGCAACCCACTCTAGGATTCTTGCCTGGAGAATCCCATGGACGGAGGAGCCTGGCAGGCTACAGTCCACGAGGTCACAAAGAGTCGGATACTACTGAGCGACTTCACTTTCTTTCTTTCTAAGGATGAGAGGCTGAGTGGTTTACTCTGTGATTAGGGAAAAAGCAAGTGTGTCCACTCTCATCTCTTTTTTAACAGTGTACTGGACATTGTAGTCAGGGGAGTAAGGCCTAAAAAATAAATAAAAGAAAGAAAGGAAGCAGTAAAGGAAAGAGAAAAAGCTGTCTTGGGAGTTCCCTGGTGACCTAGTGGTTAGGACTCCAGGCCTTCACTGCCATGGCCTGGATTCAATCCCTGGTTGGGAAACTGAGATCCCATAAGCCACTCAACATGGCCAATTAAAAAAACGGGGGGGGGGGGGGAAAGCTATTCTATTCATAGATGACATCATCTATGTAGAAAATTTGATAGAATCTACAAAAAAGATAACAGAACTAGCAAGAATTTAGCAATATTTTTAAGATGCAATATTAATTTACAAAAATCAATATATTTCTATATGCAAACAATAAACAATTGGAATTTGAAATTTGAAAAATTACATTTATGATCACATCAAAACAAATGAAACAGGGATCCATCTGATGAAAGATGTGTGAGCTCTGTACACTGAAAACTAATAAAACACTGCTGAAAGAAATCAGGGGAGACCTAAATAAAGGGAGAAACATATTTATTTGGAAGATTCAATCTTGTTAGAGTCAACACAATTCTAATCAGAATCCCAGGAGACTTTTTTTAGGTATTGACAAGCTGGTTTTAAAATCCTCATGGAAATGCAAAGGACCTAGACTAGCTGAAACAAATTCAAAGAGAAAGTGTGAGGAAGTGCATTACCTGATTTAAGACTTATTATAAAACTACAGTAATCAAGGCAATGTGATATTGGTGTAAAAGCAGACAAACAGATCAATAGAACAGAAGTCCAGAAACCCATACGCTTATGCAGACATCAGTTATTTTCAACAAACCTACAAAGGCAACTTAGATGAAGGATAATCTTTTCCACACATGGTGCTAGAACAATTTGATATCCATATGCAAAAACGATAACTTAGACCCTATACCATACACAAAAGTTAACTCTGAATGTAAAACCTAAAACTTCTAGAAGAAAATCTGTTGACCTTGATTTTATCAAAGATTTCTTAGCTAGAAAACCAAAAATATATATCTGAAAAAGGACTTCTATCCAGAACTTTTTTTTTTAACTCTCAAAACTCAACACTAAGAAAGTAAATTGGGAATCCCCTGGCAGTCCAATGGTGAGGACTCTGCGCTTTCACTATAAGGGACATCGGTTCAATGAACAAAGATACCACAAGCCATCTGACAAGGCCAAAAATGAGAAAAAAGAAAGAAGCCAGATATGAGAGACTCCATACTGCATGATTGCATTTATATAAATCTGTAGAGAATGCAAGCTAATCTGTAGACACGGATCAGCAGTTACCTTGGTTCACGACTAGGAGCCTGGTATGCAGCGAGGCGTGGGCAGAGGCAGAGAGATGGGTCAGAAGGGGGCCTGAGGAGACTTTGGGGTGATGGATGTGCTCACTGTCTTGTGAGTTCACAGTATCTTGTGGCAGTTCACAATATATGTCAAAACGTATCAGACTGTACCTTCAAGTGTGTGTAGTTTATTGTATGTCAATTACACCTCAGTAAAGTTGTTATTAACTAAGACCTACCATTAGAAGTCTTCATTGCTTTTTTGTGCAATTTAGGTTGCCACCATGGTTTGGGAAGCTTGCTTTGGAATGTTAAGATGATGTAACAAGATAGTCCCATCCCCAAATCCCAACGCAACACCCATGTCCTTATCTTTGAAACTGGATCCACACTGCTGTCCCCCCACAAAGCACAGAGTATTCTTGGGGCATCCCTCGGGATGGTGCCTACTTCAGCTCTAGGTAGCAGCGGCCCCGCACAGACTCACCTTCCACCTTGGTTTGCTGGATGTGTTGAGCTACTCCAGCGGCTGGGCAGGACCTCTCACGCGCCCTCATCTGAAGAGAACAGTCTTCCCTGATGGAGGAAGACTGTTTTTCAGCCAGTTTCAGGGAGGTCTCTGGGCAACCACCACCAAGACAGGCCTGGGTGGGGGATCGGGGTAAGTGCCAGAACCCAAGCTGGGAGACTTTCTGTACTTCTTGTGCTTTGGAAGGCAGGATGTGGCCTAGGGTACCAGTTGGAAAACCAAAAGGATGAGCTCAACTAGATTTTTTTTTTTTTTTTTTGATACTTGAACCTCTTTGACATAAAATCAACCCAGAATATTTGTCACCAAGATAAAAAAGTTGAATTAACCCTACTTCCTTTCCACATGTACCTGTCAGACTTAATTGCTCTATTTAAATTTCATTCCCTTCCACGTACATTTTAACTATGTTTTCTCCTGATGAAACGGTTGGGAAACATGTGAGAGCCACACAGTCTACACCCCGTACTTTTAAGAGGATGTAAGATGGCAGCCCCATCCTCAAAGACCAGTGCCATCTCCCTTTCCTTGTTTTTCGTCTGCAACATCTGTCTATAACATTCATGAACAGAAAAAACACGTAAAACATACATCCGCGTGCTTCTAAGTCTGAGGTTATAAAAAAAAGTCAGCAAAGTTATCTTTTGATATCCAAAAGCAGTGAGAATGAAAAGGTATTGTTACTTAGGAGAGTGGAAATGAGATTCCCGCAAAAAGTATGCTTAGACAGCAGGAAAGTGCTTCCCTCTTATTAATGACTAGCTGCAACCTAGTCCCTTAAAGTCGAGAAGCTTCTTCCCAGCAGCATGAGAATCTCCACCCAGGAACAGAGAACTCTGGGAATCAGGCAAATGGACTTCGTGTCCCAGAGATGAGCACCGCATACCCCCAGGTCCAGCAGAGCACCACTCTAAGGAAGTCACAGCAAAACTGCCAGTGCAGTGATGAACCTCAACAGCAGCAACTGCAATGAAAGCTACCACATACCCGTCACTTACTGTGGCCCAACACCACGCTAACTGCTCTAAATACATTCTTCTATCCAGTCCTAGCAATCAGCGGAGGGGGCGTTGATGAAGGATGTCTCCAGCTCTCTTTCCAGATGAAGAATAAGAACCCAGAAGGATTGGGATGATTTTTCTAACACTGATTCCAGAAAAGTCAAGGAGAACGGCCTGGCGAGAACAAACAATAATATTACGTAGGACCTATTTTTAGAGTTGCAAGCTCTTCGGAGGCAAACAGGCACTGGCGTGACACAGTAAAGCCCTGTGAGATGCAAGAAAGGTGCTGGGCTGGTTTGACTTTGGGACCCACTTGCTGCTCTTTGAAGTCTCAGTTTCTCTGCTGCTGCTGCTTTTTAAAAAATCTTTCATTTATTTATTTTTGGCTGTGCCGGGTCTCTGCTGCCGCACAGGCTTTTCTCTAGTTGTGGGAGTGGGGGCTGCTCTCTAGTTGTGCTAGGGTTTCTCACTGCTGTGGCTTCTCTCTTTGCAGAGCACGGGCCCTAGGGCGTGCGGGCTTCGGTAGCTGCGGCGTGTGGACTCCGTAGTTGTAGCTCCCAGGCTCGAGAGCACGGGCTCAGCTGCTCCCTGGCACGTGGGATCTTCCCGGATCAGGGGTCGAACCCGGGTCTCCCGCTTTGGCAGGTGGATTTTTCACCCCAGAGCCACCAGCGAAGCCCCTCTGCTTATCTTCTTGATACAGAGATATAGGCTCCGTCTTCTCTCCAAATCGAAAGCCATGATAACCAGACATGTACTCCCACCTCCCGTATTAATTCACCAGCATGTAAGGAGGGCTCGCTTAAATGCTTAGCGTACACTGGGCGCGGAGTTACAGACGTACACAGGACAGCTCCCCAGGCTTGCCGCGACCAGAGAAGAAGCAAAAAGAAGCAAAAGGCCATGACGCAGTGGGATGAGTAAGATGAATAAATGGGCAGAACCTGGCATGGTGTCATGGAAGCTTTCCGGAGGCCCAGGATCTCAGGGGAGGGGAGTGCCCTGGCCAGGCCTTCTTGCTGTTCGGGGTACTGGTGGTTCGTTCAGTTTGTGTTCAGGAGAGGTGGTTAAGGAAGGGACTAAGCCAAGTGTTGGAGAGCAGAAACAGCACTTAGGTACCGGAGAGTGGTCAACGCTTTGTTACCAGGGGAAGTCTGAGGTGGGAGCAGCAGGAAAAAACTGGTTAAGAGCCACTCATGAAGGACTGTCTGCGCTCTGTTAAGAAGCTCTTTTTCTTTTTTAAAATTTTATTGTGTGTGTGTGTGTGTGTTTCATTGACACAGAGCTGATTTACAGTGTGTAGTTTCACATTGCATAGCAGGTGATTTAGATTTCTTTTCCCTTCTAGATTATTACAAGATATTGAGTATAGTTAGTTCCCTGTGTTATAAAGTGGGTCCTTGTTGGTTATCTACATTTGACTGTATATCTCTAGACAGTAGTGTATATATGTTAATCCTAAGCTCCTAGTTTATTCCTCCTCTTTCCCCTTTTGTAAGCATAAGTTTGTTTTCTTTGCCTGTGAGTCTATTTGTTTTGTAAATAAGTTCACTTACATCACTTTTTTTTAGATTTCAAATGTAAGTGATCTATCACATAGTATTTGCCTTTCTCTGTCGCTCTGACTTCACTTAGTAGGATAACCTCTGGGTCCATCCATACCGCTGCAGATGGCATTACTTCCTTCTTTATTATGGCTGAGTAATATCCCACTGGGCTTCTCTGGGGGCTCAGATGGGAAAGAATCTGCCTGCAATGCAGGAGACCGGGGTTCAGTCCCTGGGTTGGGAAGATCCCCTGGAGAAGGAAATAGCAACCTACTCTAGTATTCTTGCCTGGAGAATCCCGTGGACAGGGGAGCCTGGCAGGTCCATAGTGTCGCAGAGTCTTGAGCACGACTGAGTGACTAACACTTTCACTTTCACTAATGCCCCACTGTATTTATATACCATTCATTCTTCTTTATCCATTCATTTGGCAATGGACATTTAGACTGAAGAAGCTGTTTTTCTCTTTTAAAAATGTTTACTTAGGTTTGGCCACATCTGGTCTTAGTTGCAGCGTGGGGGATCTTCAGTGCAGCACGCAGGCCCTCTCTGATTGTGGCGTAAAGGCTCAGCAGTTGCCCCATGGCATGTGGATCTTAGTCCCCCAGCCAGGGATCACACCTGGGTCCCACACACGGCAAGGTGGATTCATAACCACTGGACCACCAAGGAAGTGCCAAAAGTCCTTTTCCTTGATGAGCACAGGAAGCCTTAAGAATTTTAGGCAAGGAAAAGCATTGTTTTTCTGGTTCAGTTACTAAGTCGTGTCCCACTCTATGTGTCCCCATGGACTGTAGCCTGCCAGGCTCCATGGAATTCTCCAGGCAAGAATACTAGAGTGGGTTGCCGTTTCCTTCTCCAGGGGATCTTCCCAGACCAGAGATCAAACCCACGTTTCCTGCATTGGCAGGCAGGTTCTTTACCACTGAGCCACCAGAGCTTTAGGCAGATGATTTTTGGTTTAAAATGATCACTCTGTTGACAGTGTAGAAAACTCACATAAGACCAGCTCCTATGTGACTGATGATGGAAGGAAAGAAGGTGGGTCTGAAGGTGGACACGGGATTTTGTTGTCATGGAGTGAGGACAAAAGTTTAAGGGCTCTTTGTATTTTGGGGTGTTTGAGGGGAGAGGCAGGTCCCTGGGCCAGGGCGGACACTGGTCCATGTGTCCTGCGTCTCTGTCCACTCTCCCCACTTGCTCACTGCAGGCCTTCCCACTCCTCTGCTTTTGGATAGCGCCATGGATGGAATAATTAACTGATTAATCATTCTGCTGAGTAAATTGCAGCTGAATGTAAACACTTTTTTCCCTTCTTTTTTGCCAGAGTGGGTGTGGTGCGGAGAGAAGCTTAGAGTCTGTTTCACGTTATTGTAACTGAAATTAAACATTTATGGGGTTCTCTGTGGTTGTAGAAAGGGGTTTCTCATGCGTGGGAAAGGGCAGGAATTAACCCTCCCCATTGTCTGTCTGAGATAAGCTTGCCTAGGGCAGCAAGATTTAAACCCTGCAGGGCAAACTTGAGAGGGAATGTTCTGGGACATCCTAGACCCTCCCAGAACCTTCCCACTCCAGAGAAGACTACAAATGGACATCTTAAGATGGTCAATACCAAAATCAGATTGATTATATCCGTTGCAGCTGAAGAAGGAGAAGCTCTATACAGTCAGCAAAAAGAGGACCAGAAACTGACTGTGGCTCAGATCATGAACTCCTTATTGCAAAATTCAGACTTAAGTTGAAGAAAGGAGGGAAAACCACTAGACCGTTCAGGTATGACCTAAATCAAATCCCTCACAATTGTACAGTGGAAGTGACAAACAGTTTCAAGGGATTAGATTTGATATACGGAGTGCCTGAAGAGCTATGGGCGGAAGTTTGTGACATTGTACAGGAGTCAGGGATCAAGACTATCCCCAAGAAAAAGAAATGCAAAATGGTTGTCTGAGGAGGCCTTCCAAATAACTGAGAAAAGAAGAGGAGCTAAAGGCAAAGGAGAAAAGAAAAGATCAGTTCAGTTCAGTTCAGTCGCTCAGTCGTGTCCAACTCTTTGCGACCCCATGAATCGCAGCAAGCCAGGCCTCCCTGTCCATCACCAACTCCAGGAGTTTACTTAAACTCATGCCCATCGAGTCGGTGATGCCATCCATCCATCTCATCCTCTGTCGTCCCCTTCTCCTCCTGCCCCCAATCCCTCCAAAATCAGGGTCTTTTCCAATGAGTCAACTCTTAGCATGAGGTGGCCAAAGTTTTGAAGTTTCAGCTTCAGCATCAGTCCTTCCAATGAACACCCAGGACTGATCTCCTTTAGGATGGACTGGTTGGATCTCCTTGCAGTCCGAGGGACTCTCAAGAGTCTTCTCCAACACCACAGTTCAAAAGCATGAATTTTTCGGTGCTCAGCTTTCTTCACAGTCCAACTCTCACATCTATACATGACCACTGAAAAAACCATAGCCTTGACTAGATGGACCTTTGTTAGCAAAGTAATGTCTCTGCTTTTTAATATACTGTCTAGGTTGGTCATCGTTTTTCTTCCAAGAAGCAATTGTCTTTTAAGTTCATGGCTGCAATCACCATGATGATGTTGAAATTGAAATTCCAATACTTTGGCCATCTGATGCGAAGAACTGACTCCTTTTAAAGGCCCTGATGCTGGGAAAGACTGAAGGCAGGAGAAGGGGATGACAGAAGATGAGATGGTTGAATCGCATCACCAACTCAATGGACATGAGTTTGAGCAAGCTCTGGGAATTGGTAATGGACAGGGAAGCCTGGCATGCTGCAGTCCATGGAGTCACAAAGAGTCGGACATAACTGAGAGACTGAACTGAAGAATATCCTTGGGATAAAGGTGGTGCTTAGGTGTCTGCACTGTTTTTCTGTTTGGCCTCTGGTGGATCATGGAACCATTGAATTTTAGATCCTCTGATAGGCAGACCCTTTTTTGAGTTTTCTGTGTTTATAGCTGAGAGAAATGAGGCCCAGAGGTTTACTTGCCCAGGTCACAAAGCTAGTTAGTGTGAGAAAAGAAGCCTAGACTCCAGATCAGCAAAAACTTTATAGCTAAGAACAAGCTTTCTAGTATCCTGAAAGCTGCTCTGAGCTAAAACAAAAAACAAAAAACAAAAAAAAAACAGTAATGTATGGCAGAAACCAACAAAATTCTGTAAAGCAATTATCCTTCAAATAAAAATAATAAAAGAAAGGTAAGACTCCCAATAAGCTGTGCAAATCTTCCTCCACACTCCTCATCTGCAGGGAAGAGACCAAACCAGGACTCAGTGGCTCTGAGAACAACTATGTCTGGGGTGAGTGCGGCTCGGCCGTGTCCAACTCTTTGCAACTTCATGGACTGTAGCCCGCCAGGCTCCTCTGTCCATAGGATTGTCCAGGCAAGAATACTGGAATGGGTTGCCATTTCTTACTCCAAGGGGTCTTGGAAGCATGTCTGGAGTCAGTCAGTCAGTTCAGTCACTCAGTCATGTCCAACTCTTTGAGACCCCATGGACTGCAGCACGCCAGACTTCCCTGTCCATCACCAATTCCCAAAGCTTGCTCAAACTCATGTCCATCCAACCATCTCATCCTCTGTTGTCCCCTTCTCCTCCTGCCCTCAATCTTTCCTAGCATCAGGGTCTTTTCCAAGAAGTCCATTCTTTGCATCAGGTGGCCAAGGTATTGGAGTTTCAGCTTCAGCATCAGTCCTTCCAATGAATATTCAGGACTGATTGCCTTTAGGATGGACTGGGTGGATCTCCTTGCAGTCCAAGGGACTCTCAAGAGTCTTCTCCAACACCGCAGTTCAAAAGCATCAATTCTTTGGTGCTCAGCTTTCTTTACAATCCAACTCTCACATCCCATTATTACTGGAAAAACCATAGCTTTGACTAGGCGGAACTTTGTTGGCAAAGTAATATCTCTGCTTTTAATATGCTGTCTAGGTTGGTCATAGCTTTTCTTTCAAGGAGCAATTGTCTTTTAAGTTCATGGCTGCAGTTGCCATCTGCAGTGATTTTGGAGCCCCCAAAAATAAAATCTGTCACTGTTTCCATTGGTTCCCCCATCTATTTGCCATGAAGTGATGGGACCAGATGCCATGATCTTCATTTTTTGGATGTTGAGTTTTAAGCCAGCTTTTTCATGCTCCTCTTTCACTTTCATCAATAGGTTTTTTAGTTCCTCTTCACTTTCTACTAGAAAGGTGATGTCATCTGCGTATCTGAGGTTATTGATATTTCTCCCAGAAATCTTGATTCCAGCTTGTGCTTCATCCAGCCCAGCATTTCGCATGATGTACTCTGCATATAAATTAAATAAGCAGGGTGACAGTATACAGCCTTAATGTACTCCTTTCCCAATTTGGATCCAGTCTGTTATATCTGGGGAGGAAAAATGTTTTTTTTATAAGCCCTTCATTAAATTTCCTTGGAAAAAGATACTAAAGTTTTTAGCAAGCAACAGATGGTAAAGAGAATTTAATTATACATTAACTACCATTAGTAATTTAAAATGTGGAAAATGTCATTGATAATCTCTTGTTTGAAAATGCTTCCTTTAATGCTTCATTTTATTGAAAGTAAGAAATATTTACAAGGTTTTTACAGAGGTTCATTCAAAGTTTACAGCCCTGTTCTCCACTTTGCTCCAGAGGTCTCATGTCCTGAAGTGCAAGTTGTAGCAGCTTCAGGGAGGTATTCTGCCTAAAATAAGTACAGTTGACAGAAAATCTCAAGTTATCAGAGTGAGTTTGAAAATTACTCTGCTCCTATAGGCAACTGCCAGTGTTTTGAGTAGGCAGTGAAGGGATTAAAGCAATATTTTAGGAAAATTTAATCTACCTCAGTCTGTAGGATAAATTAGATGGGAAGGGAGAGAAACTAGAAAGGGTGTGGTCTGGAGACACAGCTACAAGTGAGGGGTGATTTTCTGCTCTTAAGAGAGAACATGGGGGAATCCCCTGGCCGTCAAGTGGTTAGGACTTCACTGCCGAGAGCGTGAGTTCAAGCCCTGGTCAAGGAACTAAGATCCCACATGCTTCACATTGCCACCAAAAAAAAAAAAAAAAAAAATAGACCCGTCATATCATAATGATGATGAGGACAGGCTTTCAAATTAAATACAGCCTCCTTCAGATCCAAGCTGTTTCCCTTGCAAATCATGTGACCTTGGATAAATTGCTTAACCTAATGCTTCAGTTTCCATGTATAAAATTGGGTAATAAAACCTCTCTCACAGGCTTATTATGAGAATAGGACAATGTGCTCTAAAAACTGGAGCCTTGTACTTGGAACATGGTATACCCTTAAATAAACTGGAACTTTTTCTTATTGCTGTAGTTATTTATGATATTATGTAAAAGCTTAGAAAATTCTGTTAATATTGACAATAAGAACAAAAATATCCCCCAAAGACACCACCCGACAATCTATTTTTTTCATATCTGCTCCTTCTCAGAAAGAAGCACAGATTCGTATTGGTCTGGCCTGGTTGCTGCTAACCACAGCTCCCTCAAATTAAACATGGACCCTTCTACTACCAATAGCCCAGTCCTCCCTGACTCTGCAAGTTTGTCCTAGAAAGACTGCATCAGGTAGAGAGCACCCGTGAGCAGGGGTCAGGCCTGGAGCCCAGGCTCCCGGGAGTTCCCGGCAGAACCTTGCCGGTACAGTGGTGCTCGCTAGCAGGACTCAAACAGGGCTTCAGGGCTGGGCTGCAAAGCTGGGCAGGAAGGATGTAACCTTTGCAGGTGGCACATCCATTCTCTTCCTGAATCTCAGCACAGTGGATGGAGTACCAGAGGCAACCATAGCAGCTGCATGTCAGCTATCCCATCAGCAAAGACTCTTCCCAAAGCTGAAGAAGATAGCCCTATTTCCAGCCACTGGTCAGTTTTCCAAGCACCAGGCAGTCAGATGAAAGTGGGGAAATCAACTGAGAATCCACATGTTATTAACTCATTGAAACCTAAAAATCCAGACCTTTACAACCTAAAGTAATGTTTCCTGGGTAAATATTCACTCAAAGTGATTCAAGTTTGCATTGATTTGTTTAGTTCAGTTTTTTTTTTAAGCTTGTTAGAAAACCTGTAATGTCTTACCAGAAACGCCTGTAGAGCCAGTCGAAGAGCTGTTGGGTTCCTGGACACGTAGAAAACTCACTTTTTGGGCAAGAGGAATACCTGGGCCTGATGACCTCAGAGCTTGGTTCGCACAGGTTGTCTTAAAATGGACTCTGGACAGTCACCCCACATCGGCTCCCCGCAGAAAGCCCCCGGACAGGACGTGGCCTCTTTTGTGGAGTAACATGCTGGCTTTTTCAAATAATGGTTGGTGGATGCCAGGCATTATCTGTGCTGTGACTACAATAGGAATCTGTAGGATGGAAGCAAGCTTTCATTCAGTCAACAATCATGTATTTAGTACAAACTGGCCACTGGAAAGGCCCAGAGAATGCAGGAATGCAAGTGCGATCTCTGCTCCTTCCCAGGGCCCAGTCTGTAAAAAACAGAGACAACTAACTGCAGTAGGAGAGTAAGTCTACGAGGGCACAGGGCCAGTGGCTGTAGATACAGACTAGAAG
This sequence comes from Muntiacus reevesi, assembly GCF_963930625.1. NCBI lineage: Eukaryota > Metazoa > Chordata > Mammalia > Artiodactyla > Cervidae > Muntiacus > Muntiacus reevesi. The sequence goes on along the minus strand of NC_089254.1, from coordinate 108,508,761 downwards.
CCTCTGTTCTTCTCTCCCTTTTTTAAGTGAAAGTGAAAGTCGCTCAGTCATGTCCGACTCTTTGCAACCCCATGGACTATACAGTCCATGGAATTCTCTAGGCCAGAATACTGGAGTGGGTAGCCTTTCCCTTCTCCAGGGGATCTTCCCAACCCAAGGATCGAACCCAGGTCTTCCACACTGCAGGCGGATTCTTTACCAGCTGAGCCACAAGGGAAGCGCCCCAGTAAACTCTTTGAGCCTCAGTTTCCTCATTTGTGAAACGGTAATGAAATACCTAATTGGCCAAGTTACAGTGAGTTCCGAAACGTGTCAAGATATGGCAGGTAACTACCATCTGTCATTTACCAAGGTTATTTTAACAAAGGAGTACAACAAAACTATACTGTCACCCTGCTTATTTAACTTACATGCAGAGTGAAGTGCAGTGAAGTTGCTCAGTCGTGTCCGACCCTTTGCGACCCCGTGGACTGTAGCCCACCAGGCCCCTCAGTCCATGGGATTCTCCAGGCAAGAATACTGGAGTGGGTTGCCATTTCCTTCTCCAGGGGAATCTTCCTGACTGAGGGATTGAACCCAGGTCTTCCACATTGCAGGCAGACGCTTTAACCTCTGAGTCACCAGGGAATCAGAGTACATCATGCTAAATCCTGGGCTGGATAAATCACAAGCTTCAGTCAAGATTGCCAGGAGAAATATCAATAACCTTAGATATGCAGATGATCCCACTCTAATGGCAGAAAGCAAAGAAGAAGTAAATGACCCTCTCTTAATGAGAGTCAAAGAGGAAAGTGAAAAAGCTGGCTTAAAACTCAACATTTATTCAAAAAGTGAAGATCATGGCATCCAATCCCATCACTTCATGACAAATAGAAGGGGGAAAAGTGAAAACAGTGACAGATTTTCTTGGGCTCCAAAATCACTGCAGATAGTGATTGCAACCATGAAATTAAAAGACAATTGCTCCTTGGAAGAAAAGCTATGACCAACCTAGACAGCATATTAAAAAGCAGAGATATTACTTTGCTGACATAAGTCCATCTAGTCAAAGCTATGGTTTTTCCAGTAGTCAAGTATGGAAGTGAGAATTGGACTGAGCACCAAAGAATGGATGCTTTCAAACTGTGGTGTTGGAGAAGACTCTTGAGAGTCCTTTGGACTGCAAGGAGATCCAACCAGTCCATCCTAAAGGAAATCAGTCCTGAATATTCATTGGAAGGACAGATGCTGAAGCTGAAACTCCAGTACTTTGGCCACCTGATGAGGGGAGCCAACCCCTTGGAAAAGACCCTGATGCTGGAAAAGATTGAAGCAGAAGAAGAGGGTGACAGAGGGTGAGATGGTTGGATGGCATCACCGACTCAGTGGACATGTTGCTGTTCAGTCGCTCAGTCGCGTCCTATTCTTTGTGACCCCATGGACTGCAGTATGCTAGGCTTCCCTGCCCTTCACTATCTCCAGGAGTTTGCTCAAAGAATGGTGAAGTACAGGGAAGCCTGGTGTGCTGCTATCCATGGGGTCACAAAGAATCTGACACGACTGAGTGACTGACAAGAATTTTAATGACAGTGGAATGGATAGAGAGGCCCCATAGAGGGAGGAGGGCTCAGAGGAACCAGAAGGGCTTCGTAGAGAAGGTAGCATTTGAAATGACTCTCAAATGAGATTTTAATCATCTCTGGTTCCTGGGCCTCTATGGAGTTCAGGTTATAGACCTTGGAGTATGTCCAGAGCATCTGAAATTGTATTCTAAACTTCATGTTGTCTGCATGTCCAGTTTTGGAGGGGCAGAGGACCCATAGTTTGCAAATTACTCTTAAATGGGTTAACGACCATCTCAAAACATTAAGAACCACCACGCTGATCTAGGAGTATAACTAGAAGTTCGCCAGGTAGGCAACATCAGAAAAGCCATTTCAAGCGGCACAAGCAGTTCACAGGAAGCACGGACGTGCAGAGGAAGTAAAGCGGCATGCGGGTGCGCGGCCCTGCCGCCCGCGCTGAGGAGGGTCTTGCTGTCAGTTTAAAGCGCGGCTGTCGCTGCCTTGACCCTCTTGGTTTCGTTTGTGTTGCTTGTGCCACGTCATGTGCAAGGTCTTAGTGCCCTGACCAGGGACTGAACCCAAGCCCCCTGCAGTGGAAGCCATGAGTCGTAACCATTAAACCACCAGGGAAGTCTGGACTTCCTGATTTTTTGACAAAAAGCCCAGTGTTTTCATTTTGCGCTGGACCTCGTAGATTATATAGTCAGTCCTTAGACGAAACGTGATATTTTCAAAGAATTCCCAATAGATGGCGTGAGATAAGGGTAAGAGGTAAGAATAGCCACTTGAAGGAGCTACTATTCCAGCCAAGAGACTTAAAAATTTTTAGAAGTGTAGAGACACGGGAGGATTTAAAAAGGAAAGTAGCGTGGCATTTTACTGTGGAAAAGATCACTCTGGTGGCTTATTAGAGGCAGAACTGGGGGCGCTGACAGCTGTAGGCTGAAATCGGGAGGCAGCTACCACAGTAGGTCAGGTAAACTACAAGAGGGCTTGAATTGGACGATGGTCGTAGAAGAGAGGAGGAGGGCTACTAGGTCAGAAGATGGGGTTCAGTGGAACACAGTGACATTCTGGATGTGGGTTTAATGGACAAGACCAGCACAACTGCTGTAAACCTCACCAGAGCAGTGGATTTTGAAAGAAAATTAATTCTGTTTGGGACCATATCAGGGCTTCCTTGGTGGCTCAGCTGGTAGAGAATCTGCCTGCAATGCAGAGACCCTGGTTTGATCCCTGCATCAGGAAGATCCCCTGGAGAAGGGATAGGCTACCCACTACAGTATTCTTGGGCTTCCCTGGTGTCTCAGATGGTAAAGAATCAGCCTGCAATGTGGGAGACCTGGGTTCAATCCCTGGGTTGGGGAGATCCCCTGGAAAAGGGAAAGGCAACCCACTCCTGGATTCTGGCCTGGAGAATGCCATGGACTATATAGTCCATAGGTTCGCAGAGTCAGGCGCGACTGAGCGGCTTTCCCTGGGTGTCTCTAAGTGTCCCAGGTCAGGAAGTTTCCTGCACAGCTGATGTCTAAAGGATGGAGAGGGAGGGAGGGAGATCTGAGATGGAGAGTTTTTCTTTCTTTCTTTTTTGGACACGCCAGTGTGGTGACCGGGGATCAACCATGGGCCCCCTGTATCGAAAGCATGAAGTCTTAGCCCTTGGACCACCAGGGAAAAATCCCTGAGATGGAGAGTTCTGAGTCGTCAGCCTTGGTTGTGGAGAACGTTCAAGGGAACATCAGAGACCCAAGCCCCAAACCCTGGCGACCGCAGTGGCGGCGAAGGGAGGGGGTCCGAGAGGGAACCCGCCGTGAAGCAGACAGACTGAAGGGCTCCAGGGACCCCGAGGGGCAGAGGGGCCTGGCGGTCAGAGAGACCCCTTTTCAAAAGGGGAGAGCCTCCAGCTCATCAGAGAGGTGACGAGAGAACAGAAAACCGTCCTGAGGGTCTGGCTGTGGGACAGTCTGGCGATCACTGGCAGGAAAGGCTTCTGGAAAAGCCAGCCCAGGGCGGGTGGAGGGGAAGCTGAGAGCCGTGGAGACACTGAGCTAGGGCCCTGCGGGGGGACGTGACCCCGAAGGGCTGAGCAGCTGGAGGATGGAGCAGCACTTGGGGGGCTGGGGGCTGAGCGAGGGGAAGGGGTGAGCCAGCCTGGACCGCCTGTCCTGAGCCTGAAAGTACAAAGTCAGGCATGGATACTCGCGGGGCGGGAAGTGGACTGAGACCACAGTTTTTCTCTGTAGAAGCTGCAGTCACTGCAGGGCAGAGGGCCCAGGCAGGACAGGGGGCTTAGGGAAGGATGTGCCGGGCAAGTCCAGCTCAGCAGGAACAAGAGGAAAGGTGCTGGTGTTAACTGAGGATCTGCTGGAGAGCCTTTTTACAGCCTCTCTGGGCTTCCCTCATAGGTCAGTCAGTGAAGAGTCCGCCTGCAATGCAGGAGACCCCGGTTCAATTCCTGGGTTGGGAAGATCCGCTGGAGAAGGGATAGGCTACCCACTACAGTCTTCTTGGGCTTCCCTGTTGGCTCAGCTGGTGAAGAATCTGCCTGCAATGTGGGAGACCTGGGTTCCATCCCTGGGTTGAGGAGATCCCCTGGAGAAGGGAAAGGCTACCCACTCCAGGATTCTGGCCTAGAGAATCCCATGGACTGTATAGTCCAGGGGTTCGCAAAGAGTCGGACATGTCTGAGCGACTTTCGCTTTGCCTTTGTTCTGTGTGGGCCCATCAGGTCCTCCCCATCTCCTCCAGGCTCACCGGAGCCCAGGCAGCTATGAACTCCAGGTTCCTGCCATGGTCCCCCCCTCTGCCGTCCACCCCTGCACACCAGGCAGTGAGTGTCTGGTCTGATTTACTTCCCTCCTCAAAACCATCCAGGGGCTTCTGCTGTCCCTGGAATAAAACGCGAAGCGCTCCCTTATGTTATTCTGAGGCCCGTGAGCTCTGGACACTTGCCCACCTCTCCAGGGGTGTCCACCACCTGTCCTCTCATCTGGCTCCAGCCACAGGGGCCTTCTCACCCTGCAGACGAACTGAGCTGTTCTCGTCCCAGGACGCTGGTGACTGTTCCTCCTGCTGAGAACGTTCTCCCCCATGGATCTACAACGTGGCTGCTTGCTGCTCAGCATCAAATCTCCCCCTCGTAGTCATTAATACTGAAAATGACTCTATGTGTGTATTTGTTTGCACACTTACTGTCTGTCTCCCCCCACCCCTCTTGCTTCATTGCTGGGCTGATGCTGTTGGGCATAGGACAGGCTGGAGGTGAATGTGTGCTGGCTGGTGGCTGTGGAACAGAGAGGGGGCAGGCAGTCCTGTTGAAGCGGGAATCTGGCCTGAAAGTAGCCGCGGGACTGTGAAGCCCTTGCAAGAGTGTATTCAGGTGTCACGTGTAGTTAAAGATGAGTAAACGAACAGGTGCTGCAGTGGGAAACTAGGAAAATATTTCAGCCAAAATATGGTGAATCACACAACTTTAGAATTGGAAAGAACCTTAAAGATGGAGTCACAATGGTCCCACCAGACAGATTAGCAAAGGGAGTCTCCTCTGGAAAGGCAAGGGACACGGCCTGTTTAGGCTGGCGGTCGGCATTACAGCTAAGGCAGGGCTCCCGTCTGTCTTGCTTTGATATTTTTTAAAATTGTTTTTTGGAAGATAATTGCTTTGCAGTATTGTACAGGTTTCTGCCATACTCCAACACGAATCAGCCACAGGCACACATATGCCCCCTCCCTCCTGAACCTCCCTCCCATCTCCCTCCCCATCCTCGCACCCCTCTAGATTGTCACAGAGCACAGGCTTGAGCTCCCTGTGTCACGCAGCATAGGCCCAGTGGCTGTCTAATTTACGTATAGTAGTGTATATGTTTCCACGCCACTCTCTCAGTTCACCCCACCCTCTCCCTCCCACGCCGTGTCCACAAGTCTGACCTCCAGGTCTGCGTCCGCACTGCTGTTCTGCAAACAGGTTCTTCAGAACCATCTTTGATTTCGAACTTTTGTGGAAGCCCGGTAATCGTCTTCGAAATTAGCTGGGCTATTCAAGATTTCTCTCCACTCCTTCTGAAAGACTACAGTGATCTCTTATTCCCAGGAAATAATGAGGGGAGCTTGCCCTCCTCTTGACCTCTGTTCTCCCAGCATCAGGAGATGGTGTGTGGACGGCTGCTTCATCAGAGCTGACCATGGAGGCTTCTCTCGGCTCCCAGTGACTATTTCTTGTGACGGCTCAGGTTGGGCGTCAGAGTCAGATGAAGTGAGGAGGAACTGCAGCAGATTTTTCATTCATTACATTGATTTTTCTTTTCTTTTTTGGCTGCATCGCGCAGCTTGTGGGGTCTTAGTTCCCTGACCAGGGATCCAATCCCAAGCCCACAGCAGTGAAAGAGCTGAGTTCTAACTACTGGACCACCAGGGAGGTCCCTCCATGGCTTTTTCGTGAAGCAAGAAGTGAGGCCTGCACAAGGAGAGATCCGCTTGTTTTGTAAAGCGTCTAGACCTGACCCGGAACATGGAGCTAGAATGCCCCACGTGGCACCCAGTCAGGAGGAAGCCTGGACTCTCCAGACATGTGACTGTCCCCTCCTGTTCTCTCTCAGGAGCAGAGGGTTTGCTCAGAGGTTCTTGACCTCAGGCCTAAGAGGCCAAACAGAGGCATTTTCCCAGGAGCCTTGGGAAGGAGCACAATTCAGACTTGACTGTGGAGCAGTCAGGCAGCGAGACCCTCCCTGGCTGCACACACCCCAGCCCACGGCTGTCGTGACCTCAGTGGGGTCATGGAGGCGGTAGCTCTCACTCTGTGAAAACACTAACATTCCGGAAAGGCCACATACTGATGGAACCACTCAGCAATCCACACACGTGCTTTTGCGGCCATCAAATATGAAGTGTCCGTGGTGTGTCCGGCCCACTGCTAGACACTGGGGGACAAATGGCTGGAAGCTTTGGCTAGGCGACTCTTCCTCTCCAAACCAGTTCTGAAACTTCAAAACAATTCTCCATGAAGGCTTATTGCACAAAAGCCCTTTTGCTAATTCCTTGGTACAGGTCGATTTCTTGCAACCCGTTCTCTTTCAAGATTCCTCTTTCTTTTTCGAGATGTCCTCCATTCATTCTCTCAGAGAGGGCTTGTAGGTCATAAAACATCTTAGTTTTGGCAGGTCCAAAGATGTCCTTATTTTCCTTCTAATATTGAACAGGAGGCTGAGAAAAAGAGTCTAAGATCAAAGGTAACTTCCTCAGCACTTGGCTCTACTCTTCATTATCTCCTGACAGGCCAGGTGGCTGATGAGGCATCTAGTCCTCATTCCTTTGTAGGCAATCTGTCTTCCTCTGATAGCTTTGGGATTTCCTCTTTAGCTAACTACTACATGTCCAGATGCGGAGACTTTGTGTTTTTATTCTTCTCAAGCCTCAAGAGTTTCTTCAATATGACCATGTGTTCTGGGACATTCTGTGGTCTTTTTCTTTTTTTTTTTTTTTTGGTTAAGAAGTGAATTTATTCAGATACAGAGAGAAGCCCACTCCACAGACAGAGTGCCGGCCGTCGCAGAGGGCGAGTGCGGCCCCGAAATTTGGCGTGGTTAGCTTTTACGGGCTGGCTAATTTCATGTGCTAATGAGTGGGAGAGTTATTCCAACTATTTTTGGGAAGGGGCAGACATTTCCAGGGAGAAGGCAATGGCACCCCACTCCAGTACTCTTGTCTGGAAAATCCCATGGATGGAGGAGCCTGGTAGGCTGTAGTCCATGAGGTCGCTAAGAGTCGGACATGACTGAGCGACTAAGCGACTTCCCTTTCACTTTTCACTTTCAAGCATTACGGAAGGAAATGGCAACCCACTCCAGTGTTCTTGCCTGGAGAATCACAGGGATGGGGGAGCCTGGTGGGCTGCCATCTATGGGGTCGCACAGAGTCGGACACGACTAAAGCGACTTAGCAGCAGAAATTTCCAGGATCTGGGCCACCGCCCACTCCTTGGTGTTTTAACAGTGCCTTGGAGCTGTCAGGGCACCTCTGGGTGTGTCATTTCACTTGCTGATTGAGGATCAAGGTCTAGTCTTATCTGCCAACTTGGTCCCATCTGATTCTAATCAGTTTCTGTTGTGTCCTTGAGCTACATCCTTCTTTCAGAAGTTGTGTTCTGCCCCTTTCCCTCCGGTTACATTCCCCACTCAGAGATGTTACTCCCGTATTCTTATGGGAAGCAGAAGGGCGAAGGTCCATCTTCTGTAATTGCTTCAAGGCTGAGTAGGGGCGTTGATCCTGCCTATCAGGGAGTAAAAATCTCTGGAAACCTGATCTAGGGGCCCCAGGGGCAGGGCAGCTCCTTGTTTTAGTCCACATGGGCTGAAATCCCTGCAGAGCCATCAACGTGATATAGAACTGTTGTAACTGTGTCCTTCGTCTTCTTCCGTATCTTCTTGATGATGAAGCGTTTTTGTACCAGTACCAGTATACAGAAACATCTATAAATGGCAAAAGACTCAGAAGGAACAGTCAAACATTTGATTACAGTGTACGATAAAGTTTGATTACAATACCAGAATTACAAGTGATCACATTTAATATAACATACCAAATAACCCAATTAAACATTTCTTTTTGAGATACCTCAGGAGCCCTCTAAAACATCCCAAAGTTAGTTTTTAATCAAATAAGATCATAAGTCACTGGGAGAGAATACTTATTCCCTAACCTAAAGATTTTTTTCCCTAAAGATTTCAAAAGCAAATACAATTCACTTACAGGCAAAGAAACTCACCTCAATCTGTTTTGTTTTTTTTTTTTTTTAATCTGTTTGTTAAAAGCAGCATTTCAAGAATACTTTGGAGGGAGAAACCAAATCCAGTCTCATCTTCAGTTCAGTTCAGTCACTCAGTTGTGTCCGACTCTTTGCCACCCCTTAGACTGCAGCACGCCAGGCTTCCCTGTCTATCACCCACTCCCAGAGCTTGCTCAAACTCATGTCCATTGAGTCGGTGATGCCATCCAACCATCTCATCCTCTGTCGTCCCCTTCCGCTCCTGCCTTCAATCTTTCCCAGCATCAGGGTCTTTTCCAATGAGTCAGCTCTTCACATCAAGTGGCCAAAGTATTGCAGTTTGAGCTTCAGCATCTGTCCTTGCAGTGAATATTCAGGACTGATCTCCTTTAGGATGGACTGGTTGGAGCTCCTTGAAGTCCAAGGGACTCTCAAGAGTCTTCTCTAACACCACAGTTCAAAAGCATCAATTCTTCAGCGCTCAGCTTTCTTTATGGTCCAACTCTCACATCCATGAATGGCTAGATTTTAGATGCTGCCCCTTCCAAGGGAGTCTCCCAACCAGTTGTTAGTGCCCAAAAGTTGTCACAGAGAAATGGCACAAAGACATCCCCAGTGGTGTTGACGACTAGCTGGAGGTGGTTTAGCTGTTAGTTGGAAATAAAGGGTCAACCTTTGTAAGGTTAGAGGGAGGGGAATAAAAGCAATCTTCTGGGCCTAACAGAAGAAACAGTGCAGAAATAAACAAGAACAACAACAACAACAACAAAAAAGAACAAAAAAAAAATGTAGAAGGAAAACCTCAGAGACAAAAAAAGTATAATTTTGTCCTGGACCTGCTGTTGGACTTGCATAAGCGTACAGGACTGGCCTGCCAGTCACAAATAAGCAGACAACAGCAGAGCGTTTTCCTCACAGGCTCACAGTGTCCCAGAGACCTCTTTAGGACCAAGGCCTGACTCTACTCCTTTTCTTACCTTATCACTAGCCCTTTGTGGTCGCCAGCTGAAACTGTTTATCACAGATTGGGACTCGAACCCACGTGCTGGGACTCATTTCATTTCATTTCAGTTCAGTCACTCAGTCATGTCTAACTCTTTGCGACCCCATGGACTGCAGCACGTCAGGCCTCCGTGGGACTCAAACCCAGCCAAAACCTGGTTTCAGGACCTAATGAAGCTTGGGTTCTTGATGTCTCGTTGCAGAAAGAATTCAGTGAGAGACCAAGTGATAGGTAAGAAGTGGGTTTATTCAGACACAGAGAGAAGCACAGTCCACAGACAGAGGGTGGGCCATCCCGGAGGGCGACTGCAGCCTGTGGGCTTTACTTCTCTAATTCCCGCCTCTTCCAGAATTCCTCTAATTCTGGCCTCTCCAGAAGGAGAGCCTTCTGGGATTCCTGTTTACGGAGCGTTAGAACTCATGTGTCCTTCGTGCTTCTTTCCTTGCATATAGTAATGTCTGTTCTTATTTTTGCTGTGATCTGAGAGAATACATTCATTAAATCTTCCAGGTTTACTTTTCAGCCCTTATCTAATCTTTTATTTATCCTACCTACTGCTTTTAAATTTGTATTTTTTTAATTTCAAAGATATTTAATTGGCCCTCTTTTTAATAATAGTTTCTCTATACCTTGTTTTTGTTTATTGAATGTGATTCCAACTTTTCACAGACCGATGATATTAAATGTACTTTACTCAAGTCCTATTTCTTTGGTGTTAACTGTTTCCTGGGGTTGAAGTTCTTCTATCTGTTGTGTAATTTTTTCTCTTTATGTGTTGATGTTCCTCAAAAGTGCAGTGACTGGCGCTAGCGTTTTCAGAGTGTTTAGTTGCTCAATGATGTCCAAATCTTTGTGACCCATGGACTGTAGCCCACCAGGCTCCTCTGTCCTTCGAATTTTCCAAGCAAGAATACTGGCGTGGGTAGCCATTTGCTTCTCCAGGGGATCTTCCCGACCCAGGGATTGAACCCAGGTCTCCTACATCACAGGTGGATTCTTTACCATCTGAGCCACCAGGGAAGCCCAGTGATTTTGGAGGAGGGTCTTATCTTGAGCAGCCTAAGCTTCCCTTACCGCCGGTTTGTCCTGGATGGGCAGGCACTTCTTGCTTTAAACTCAGCAGCTTCCCCCTGTAGTCTTAGGGGTTCCTGGCTATCGCCTCAGTGAAGTGCTACAGCCTCCTGTCTCCTTTCCTCATTTTAGGGATCATCATAGCTTTTGGTCACAAATATTCACCTTCTCTCCAGCAGTGACTGTACACTTAATGATTTTTCACATCTTCTTCTATCATTTCTATGGATGTGAAGCAGAAAGCGATTTCAGTGTGCGCCAATCACCTTCTTGAAACGGAGTCTGTCATAGGGTTTGGTTTTTTTCGTCATTGACTTTTCAGCTTGAAGAGGGAATGATCAGATATGTGTTTTAGAAAAATTATTCAGTTGGCTATGATGAAGGACTTGAGATAAGCATAAAGTCCTCAAACTGAAAGTTATGTCAACAGCCTGTGCCGGCGGGACTGGAGGGAACAGACTCAACATCTATAGAAATGACAGAACCAGGAGCCTGGTTGGGAGACGAGGGTGAGGGGGGTTGTTTTGCGATAAATGTCAGGTTTCAGACTGAGCTCGAAAGGTAAACAGCGACAGCATCCTCTGAGAAAGATTTTATAGAAGGAAAAAGCAATGATGAGACGTGAGTTCAGTGTTTGCCGTATTAGGTTTGAATTTGAGGTGTCTATAGCTGAGCCATCTGTAAGTGTCTAATTGGCAGTTGGAAGTAAGGGTCTGAGCCCAAGATTGGAATCTGGGAATCTGTACGTAGATAATAATCGAAGTCCTCAATATGGAGTACGTCAGGGAGGGAGAATGTGTAGACTGACAAAAGAAGAGGAAATAGGAGAGAACCTTTATTAAAAAAATATGGATGGATTGATTGATTTTTGGCTGTGCTGGGTCTTCCCGAATCAGGGATTGAACTCATGTCTTCTGCACTGGCAGACAGATTCTTAACCACTGAGCCCCCAGGGGAAGCCCAAGAGAGAATCTCGGGTCACACCAACATTCAGTGTGTGAGTCAAAGAAGAGAAGGCATAAAGGCAGAAAGAGAAGGTATCACCGGAAAGTGATACTGAAGAAGTCAAGGAAGGAGGTGGGTGAGGGAGGGGGCGACCACAGTGTCAGGGATGCAGAGAAAACTAGTCCGATAAGGACTGGCAACTATGAACAAGAGCAGTTGTAGTGCATTTGGGAGAGTAAAGCCGACTCCCCATGGGCTAACTAGGAGGTGGAAGGGGAAAACGGAGAAGACAAGAGCACTCAGGTCAACCATGACCTCCTCCTCCTAGAGGCCTTTCAGACCACACAGCACTGTCACATCACTTTTTATTATTATCATTGTCTTTCATTATCAACTTTTAAAATGTGTGTGTTTGCCCCTTTGTTGTCTGGCTTTCCCCTGACCTCCAACAAGAATAGGAGTTTCTTAATAGGAGAACCTGAGCCTAGTACACTGCTGTAAGCCCCGCTTCTGGAGCTGTATCTGGGCAGAACAGGTGCTGCACAATCATTTGTCGAGTGAAGACAAGGTCTGCTATGAAGAATGAGTTTGGGGAAAAGGTGGAAAAGGAAAGGAGAAGGCTTTGGACAACCCTTGAAAGGGGCGAGGAGGCCAGTGGGCAAAGGAGAGTGAAAAGGGGCCTGTAGCACCCAGCGGTGCTCAGGGCCAACTGGAGTTGACGCTCAGATTAGCAATGAGTCCATTTGCTTTGCTCTTTGTGATTCTTTTTCTCCAGCAGGGCTAAAGAGTCCTGGAATGAGAGTGAAAAAACAGGTGGCCCCTCTTTCTTCATTTGAAAGATGCAAGTGTTACAGTAAATAACCTTTAAGGTCCTTCCAGCTTTAAAAATCTGTGATAATTCAAATATACTCAGAAAGCTAGGTATTAAAAAACTCTTTTGTTAAATGAATAATCACTTATTCCTTATCTATCCTCCTGAAGTTCTGAGTTTGACACATTCAGTTTCCTCAATAGACTCTCCCTTTATATATTTCCCCCCAGCTTTACTGAGGTATAATAGACAATTTTCAATTGTATAAATTTAAGATGTACAATGTGATGACTTAATATATACATGTGAAAAGTCACCACAATCAAGCTAATTAACATTTCCATCACCACACAGTTACCATTTCCTTCCTTCCTCTCTTTCTAAATTTTGTGATAATTAACCTCAGCTCTATACTCCTAACTTCAAATAATATAACGATCTTGTACACAGGGTTGTACTTTTTAAACGTTTTCACATGCCTTCTAAGAGTCGCTGTGCTTTCTTATAGCGACATATTTTCAGTTCGATTTGGCACGTTAGTCTGTCAGTCGTGTCCGATTCTCTGTGACCCCGTGGACTGGGGTCCATGACTCCAGGCTCCTCTGTCCATGGGGTTTTCCAGGCAAGAATCCTGAAGTGGGTTGCCGTTTCCTTCTTCATGGCACTGGCATCCATGGATTTTCCTTATCCGTGGGTTTGGCATGGATACACTTTACTTCTCCCCACAGGTGTAAATTCCTGAAGGGCACACTCTTGTGTTTGAATGGTTTTCCTCCAGCGTCCCCAGTGAGGACAAGAACAGTGGCCACCCAGATGACTGACACTCAGTGAAAGGAGGCTGCTTGTTCAGACTCCATTAGCAGAAGTGGTCCAAGGGTCGGGGGCCCAGGACGCTGCTGTGCTGCACAAACGGAAGGTGCTCGCAAGCCAGAGGACTTGGCACGGGATGCTGAAGTGTGCGGCCTGAGAGATGATGTTTAATGGGGCTGCTGGAGAGCAGCCGGAACCAGGCTCCTGGTTTAGAGGGAACATATACTCAAAACACCAGGCAGGTACGTATCATCCCATCACGCAGAACTGTTCTGTTTCTCAGGGTTATTGTATACCTGTGTGTGTGTATTTACATTGTACAAAATGTACACAAGTCACTCTCACATCTTTCATTGACTCATTCACTAAATATCTATTAGACATCTATAACATACACAATACTGTGGTGCATAGGTCACAAAGAGTTGTACACGACTGAGTGACTTAGCACAGGGCTAATGAGAATACAAATGAATTTCGTACACATTCTTCTTTCAAAAAGCAGAACGAATAGGAGGAAGAAAGATGCACTCCAGTGACCAGAATCCGGAGCAGGTTGTGACATGCTTCGGAAGTTCAAATGAGGGGGGATTCACCTTTGCTTAGGAGAGAACCTAAAGAAGTGCTTCATGGAGGAGGGGGTGTTTGTGTTGGGCCTTGAAGGAGAAGCTTTCTAAGGGCAGGGATGGAGAGGTGGAAAGGTATTATGGGCTATCAGGGAATGTAAAACTGTTGCATGGAAGAGGGTTGAGAATTCTCACAAGTGTCATTGTAGAGGGTAAAGCTAGGACCAATGATTAAAATCATTAAATTTCAGTTTCATGTCAAACTGTTTCGGCAAATGAATACTGAGCCGCTTGTGCACCAGAAGAATTTCTGCAGTGGATGAAGTGTTGGACTGGGTCAGTGTTTTCCATACTGAGAAAGGTACAGGTCCATCTTAAAGGGAAAAAATTCTCACATATCCCCAGATATTACTTTATTACAGCATTATTTTAAAATAGTAAGCATTAGCCTAGGTATAAACTCATGATTATAAATCTTATGCTACACTGAAAAAAAGAAAAGGCAAGTAATCTACAAATACAAGTACAAAGCAAATAAAGTCAGGTGGATAACTTTAACTGAATAGCATAGTTGATGTTGTTTTGCTGAAACAAAACTCAACACTTTGTTTTCTTCATACAAGATTATAGTACAAGTTGCCTGTACCTGGCGTGTCCCGGCCACCGCTGTGAGAAGTCATTTTCTCCTGTGCTTTTCTTTTCTAAGGTGGTCTCTAAATGTATGTCTTATATGTGGATGAAACACAAAAAGCAGGCCTGACTCAGGGCAATGCCAGCGTGAATGCAGAGAAGGTAATAGGTCCTAATGACTTTGGATGTTGAGGTTGGGCCAAAGTGGGACCATGGGTGACGAGACCCACAGTGGGAGAGAGGAAGAAGCAACAGTAAAAGAGATGGGAAAATGACGGCCGCACAGGCGGGGAAAGTGGGAAGATGACGGACCAGTGAAGAGACTTATAACTTGATGAAAAAGTCCAAACCCCAGTCTCCTTCTGCTCATGCTAATTGCAAGTCCACCGACTCAATGGACATGAGTTTGGGTAAACTCCGGGAGCTGGCGATGCACAGTGAGGCCTGGCATGCTGCAGTCCATGGGGTCGCAAAGAGCTGGACACGCCTGAGTGACTGAACTGAACTGAACTGAACTGAAGAGAAAGAACCTTCAGATCATCTGCCAAGTGGACTATGTCATCAATAGAATTGATAGTCCTCAGAGGCATCTAGAAAGATCATATCTATTTGAAGAATGCCATTAAATTACTACACACACACACACACACACACACACACACACACACACTTTAATGGCATCATCTGCCAAGTGGACTATGTCATCAATAGTATTGATAGTCCTCAGAGGCATCTAGAAAGATCATATCTATTTGAAGAATGCCATTAAATTACTACACACACACACACACACACACACACACACACACACACACACACACTTTAATGGCATCATCTGCCAAGTGGACTATGTCATCAATAGTATTGATAGTCCTCAGAGGCATCTAGAAAGATCATATCTATTTGAAGAATGCCATTAAATTACTACACACACACACACACACACACACACACACACACACACACACACACACACACACACACACACACACACACACACACACACACACACACACACACACACACACACACACACCTTAATGGCATGTCCCGTCCTCCTAGGACCCAGAGAGGAAGGGGGAGGAGGCCCCGGCAGAGAGGAGTTCTGCTTTGCGGCTTCTCCTCCTCGGGGGTTCAGAGCCCTGGGAGGAGCCCAGCTGTGTGGGCAGCCCCGCAGGTTCTCCCCCACACTGCTCTTTCTTCCCCGGCCGCAGGGAGGGCGCCCTTCTCCCAGCGGCTCTCAGCACAGACCCCGGCGCGCCGGCTGCCTCAAGCTGTCCGGGAAGCCGCCCTCAGGCCTGCGAGTCTGCGGGCCTGGGCAGCTCAGCAAGCACGCGCTGCGCCTGACAGGGGTCCCCAGGAGCCCCTGACCTCCTCACCCTTCAGACAGGCTCCTGGAGCGAGTTTCAGCCCTGAGCCGCCGTTAGTCCTGGAAAGACTCAGCAGTTCAGTTCGGTTCAATTCAGCCGCTCAGTCGTGTCGGACTCTTTAGGCCTCCCTGTCCAGGGGAAGAAAATGTCTCCTCAGAAAGTGGCATTTGTCTGGAGACCCTCGGTCCCCTCTAAGGGGTGTCTGCTAGACGTGACAGAGAGGTCAGCTTCACAGTAGGTGTCTTCCCCTCTTCAGAAACGTTGGTTGAGACAGAAGCTTACCCTTGTGGGAGTCCACGCTTGGGTGTGGACGCTCATGGACTCATTTCAGGAAAATGAGGAAGGATTTCTACTTAGGATTCCCTCACCAGCAACTGTCCCCACTACAAGAAAAGCACCGCATTCTGAGGGGAGTTTTGCTTTATACTATAACCACCTTTTCTCAGAGACACCCCGCCTCCCCTCTGTGGACGGTGACAGCCGGCGCCATGGGGGCAGCGGAGTCCTGGGAGGGGCCTCACTGCGGAATTTTCTGCTCGTCCTCGCCTTCCTGTTTTTAACTAAAGGTACCTTTTATTTTGCCTATCACTACATTCTTATGTGTAGAATTTAGGGAAAAAATATAGCTACAGTAGACTCAAAAAAGAGCATTAATGTCACCACTACTCTGTTCCTTAGGAGAAAACCATTATTCACAATTTGGCATATCGCTTCATGCTCATTTCTCACTGTGTATATAAACAATTGTTTTATTTACCAAAAAAGGAGAAACAGCAGTTTGTTCTTATAACAAAACCTTGGAATTTTTTCACTTATAGCATATGTATATACTGCCATATTAACATTTCCTTTGCATGTTTTTCTACTGATTGCATGGCATCCCACTCCACGGAAAAGTCCTGCCTCGTTTAATCAGTCTCTCAGTGTTGAACGATTGTGATTTTTAAAGAGTTTGTATGTGTCTGGCTGCTCCGGGTCTTAGCGGCAGCACTCTGGATCTTCAGTTGCCATGTAAGGGATCTAGTTCCCTGGAGGACGCGGTGGTTTCTTGTGTGCTCAGTTGTGTCTGACTCTTTGTGACCCCGTGGACTGTAGCCCACCAGGCTCCTCTGTCCATGGGAGTCTCCAGGCAAAAGTACTGGAGTGCGATGCCATTTCCTCCTCCAGGGATCTTCCCGGCCCAGGGATCGAACCAGCATCTCCTACACTCGCAGGCAGATTCTTTACCACTGCCCCACCTAGGAAGTGCTTGTTCCCTGACCAGGGATCAAACCCAGCCCCCCTGCATTGGGAGGACAGAATCTTAGCTACTGGGCTCCAGGGAAGTCATGAACATTTTTATTTATTTTTCTAACTGTTCCTGGGCTCTGCTTCTGTCTCACTCATCAGCCGTTCAATCTCAAACAGGTAACTGTGCCTCAGTTTCCACGTCTGTAAAATGGGGATAACATGTGACTCACAGACTCACTGTAAGAATTCCGAGATTTTCTATTAATACATGCGAAGCACCCCAGCTCATGGTAAGCATTGGGTAAGTGTTAGTTATTTTTTTGCCATTAAAAAATAGACATGTAAGAGCACAGTTGTACCTTTCTAGAGGTTCAGTGGTAAAGAATCCGCCTGCCGATGTAGGATACGCAGTTTCGATCCCTGGTTCAAGAATATCCCACATGCCTCGAGACAACTTCCCCCATGCACCACCAACTACTAAGTTCTCACGCTAAAGCCCGTGCTGCACAGAGGAGCCTGTGCACCACAACTAGAGAGCAGCCCCTACTTGCTGCAACAGCAAAAAAGACCCAGCACAGCCAAAAATAAAAAGAATAAATATATATATATGTTTTAAAAGAGCACGTAACTGAGAATAACATACCTTTACCATATACTTTGCAATTATTTTTGCCTTGTCCTTTTTTTAGAATTTTTCATGATAAAATCGTAAGGAGAATTTTGACAAGAATAAGAAAGAAGGTTTTTAGAATGACACTATTCCCTCCAGCTGTTACCATGATCAGTGTAATATTGTGTATCCTGAAGGCCTTAGTCAGGAAAGTGAACTCAAGTCTTAGGGGCTGGAAGGGGCACCTTGATGCGGTGCGGGGTGAGGGGGGGGGGCCTGCCCCTAGCCTAAGTGAACTCAACACAGTACGAATTTTCTTCTGCTAAATTTTGTCTGAGAAGAGAGTATTTATGGGACTTAGTGACTATCTTCAACTGCTGGAAAGGTGATGGCGTCGAAGGAAGAGAAATGGAGTTGCTTTTCTTGTTCCAAAGGGTAAAGATTACCAGGAAGTTAGTTTAGGCCTAATCTAAGAAGGGACTTTTTAAACCACCCAGGCATCCTGGCATCACTGACTGGATGGACATGCATTTGAGCACGCTCCGGGAGTTGGTGATGGACAGGGAAGCCTGGTGTGCTGCAGTCCATGGGTCACAAAGAGACACGACCGAGCAACGGAACAGCACCAGGCGACCTGAAGGCATCCTCCTCCCACCAGACTCCCAGAGCTCCCAGGCCCTGCCGCGGCAGCGGGGTTCCCAGGACAGCAGAGGGGAGCCTGGTTTTGCTTTTAGCCGTTTGTACTTGGCCACATCGTCCCACATTATTTTGCTGACGAAGGTCCGACTAGTCAAAGCTGTGGTTTTTCCAGTAGTCATGTATGGATGTGAGAGTTGGACTGTGAAGAAAGTTGAGCACTGAAGAATTGATGCTTTTGAACTGTGGTGTTGGAGAAGACCCTTGAGAGTCCCTTGGACTACAAGGAGAGCCAACCAGTCCATCCTAAAGGAAATCAGTCCTGAATGTTCATTGGAAGGACTGATGCTGAAGTTGAAACTCCAATACTTTGGCCACCTGGTGTGAAGAACTGACTCATTGGAAAAGACCCTGTTGCTGGGAAAGATTGAAGGTGGGATGGGAAGGGGATGACAGAGTATGAGATGGTTGGATGGCATCACTGACTCGATGGACATGAGTTTGAGCAAGCTCCAGGAGTTGGTGATGGACAGGGAAGTCTGGTGTGCTGCAGTCCATGGGGTCACAAAGAGTCAAACACAACTGAGTGACTGAACTGAACTGAACTGAACTGAGCACTGTCCCGAGCTCTTGTCTCCATGAGGCAAGTTTTTCCCATTATACCAAAAAGCTCCCTTCTTATCATCGTGAAACTCAAGGGTTTCTTTGTTTACCCTCCCCCTCCAAAAAGCCACAAAAGACAAGCTAATAATTTATTTGCAGAGATATTCAGGAAAATTAATTGGAGGAGTTACATCTTCTGTATTTGTACATAGTACATTCTGTGTTATTGTTGACAGAAATCCCAGACCCAGATAGGGTCCTGTTCCTACCTCCAGGGAAGACAAATAGGGGTCACTCCTAAAACCTCACCACTGTGCATTCTAGGTGAGGTGTCTTTGACCACCTGATGTGCAAAGAACTGACTCATTAGAAAAGACCCTGATGCTGGGAAAGATTGAAGGTGGGAGAAGGTGATAACAGGATGAGACGGTTGGATGGCATCTCCAACTCAATGGACATGAGTTTGAGCAAGTCCAAACTTTGGTGACAGCTATGAGCCTTCTATTTCTTATAGTATTCCTGAAAATTCCTTATAGTATTCCTGAAAATGTGTGCCAAATCAAAGAAGAGTTTACCTTAGATCACATCTTGGGAAGTTTTGATAGAGCTGTCCCTGCTATATGAGAAACGAGGTGGTTGGATTGGAACCCACAAAGGAGGCAATTGGGTCCCACACTGGAGAGAGGCCTGTAGGGAAGGAAACAGTGAAAAACATTTCCCACCCACCACTAAGAGACCCCTCCCTCCTTTTCATTATCAAGGCCCTTCTCTAAGCTCCCTTTTCCTTCCTTTTATCTGATGGGGAACATTAAAACATTAGTTGGGAATCGAGGAAGCAAACAACACTCCTCCAGAGCTTGAGTCCTTGGGGAGCATCCTACAAACCTAAATTGTCATCATCTTAACCACCGTCATCGCTATGGCCCCCCAGGGCCTCCCTTCCTCTGGTAAACAAGAGGAATCAAACCAACCCCCCAAACATTTCTTGACTAATCAGAAACACTCCCAGAGAACAGTGTCTGGGAAAAGTCCACCCTCCACCCGGGGCCTCTAGACCCGGCCTGGGTTCTCCAGCTCCTCCCCCACTGGCCCAGTTTCCTGTCACTCACTGCCCCACGTGGCCATCTCGCCCGTGGAGAATAATTAGCTGTTGATGAGCACTGGTTGCGTCTTCATCAGCTCCATTTCCAAATTCCTGTAATTTCCATCTCATCCAGTTAGTATATTTTGGCCCATTCTCTTCCAGTAGCCTGGGAAGAGAGGCCTCACCCACACAGAAATAGCAGCCTCATTTCTAAGAAACCAGAAGACACTGCTGTTGGGGTGTTTGGCTACACCCCATTTTTCCAAGGCCTGAAAAATTAACTTCAGTTAATCTAATATTCTAATTCTCTACTGAAGTGGATGCCCTCTCAAGAACGAAATTACCTCAAGTTTCTGGGAACAGTATTTCGGTGGAACTGTAACATTCTCGTTCTAGTCCAGATGTCGAACAGCACACGCAGGAGCAGCTGGTCACGTCACCCCTCACCCACACCCCAGGCTTGCGTTTCAAGGGTCTTCCCACCCAAAGTGTGAGCCGCGCCACTCTGGTCCGTGAGCTCCTCCCTGGCCACCGGGCAGGAGTTCCATTCCATTTCGGTGAGCGTCAGAAGCCTCGGTTCTTTTTAATCCAGTATTTCTCAAACTCCCTTAACGGTGGGCCCTTTCGTGAGGTCAATGCTCAGTCCACTTTCAAGCACTCAATGAACATCTGTCAGATGAATAAATGAACCTTCCACGGAATACACACTGGGAGAGGCTGCTCTAAACCAAAGCATGAAATGGGACGAGGATGTTTTTTCTTTTAAAAAGGTGGGAGATACTTTCTTGGCTAAGTGGCCTGTTGTTGTTCAGTCGCTCAGTCATGTCCAACTCTTTGCCACCCCATGGACTGCAGCCCACCAGACTTCCCTGTCCTTCACTATCGCCCAGAGTTTGCTTAGACTCATGTCCATCGAGTCGGTGATGCCATCCAACCATCTCATCCTCTGTCGTCCCCTTCCCCTCCTGCCTTCAGTCTTTCCCAGCATCGGGGTCTTTTCTAAGGAGTCTGCTTTTTTCATCAGGTGGCCAAAGTATTGGAACTTCAGCTTCAGCATCAGTCCTTCCAATGACTATTCAGGGTTGATTTCCTTTAGGATGGACTGGTTGGATCTCCTTGCAGTCCAAGGGGCTCTCAAGAGTCTTCTCCAACACCACAGTTCAAAAGCATCAATTCTTTTGTGCTCAGCCTTTCTTACTATCCAACTCTCACATCCATACATGACTACTGGAAAAACCATAGCTTTAACTAGATGGACCTTTGTAGGCAAAGTGGTATCTCTGCTTTTTAATATGCTGTCTAGGTTTGTTATTTCTTGTCTTCCAGGGTGGCCTGTTACCCCTTCAAATCACACTCTAGGCGGATACGTGCCCCAAGTCAGCCCTGGGTATCACAGGCTCCCCTCCACCAGCATGGAGACTCCTTGACGGATGAGACCAGCTTTTCGTCCTTACCCCTCTGTTTCTACCATGAGACAGGGGGCCTGGCGGCTAGTAGGTGCTCTTAGGAAATTAATAATTCACCTAATTACTGCCTGCTCTGTGCTGTGCTGTCTCTTCAGTCGAGTCTGACTCTGTGTGACCCTATAGACCGTGGCCCACAGGCTCCTCTGTCCAGGCATTCTCCAGGCAAGAGTACTGGAGTGGATTGCCATGCCCGCCTCCAGGGGATCTTCCTGACCCAGGGGTCGAAACTGTGCCTCTAAAGTCTCCTGCAGGAAATAAATAAATTAACAAGTAAATATCACCCTTAGTACCAGAGACTCTCGCAGCTAAGAGGGAATACCTTCTACGGAATCCTTAGAAGTCATCTCTTCTGGCCCTTATTCTATAGTTGAAGAAACTGAGATCCCTAGAGAATTGAGTGGTTTGCCCAAGGTTATGCTCAGAATTAGTCATGAGGGTGCGTTATCACTACTCTTCCCACAATAATACCTAACCCTGGGGTACTGATCCAGCCAGCATGGCTTGTTTTCAGCTATACACTAATACTATACTATATCGTAAAGCAGCTTCTTCAGCTAAGCAAATACTGGATGCAGGCACTGTTGTTAACCCATAATTATAATACCAACAAGCATATTATAAATACATGTATAATAGTATTAGCTCCAAGCACAGAAATGTTCAAATGTCCGAAGGATTTTTAATCTTGGTAGAATTGCTTTAACAACCAGGTTATGCCGGGGTTTTTCCCTTCGGTATTTCTTACATTTTATGAGAGCTTCCCCAACACAGAATTTTTGGAGGGGTAGTCTCCCCATTAAGTGCTTTGAAAGCTCAGAAGAAATCACATCTATTCCCTTCTGAAATTGGCTTATTCTCCAGGGAACAGTGGAAGGTTTGTTTTGCTAGAAGAAGGATGAATGATCCTCCACAAACTTCTGGCCTTTTGCTGGTAAAAACTGAAGAGGGATAATTGGCTTGGCCACTGGAGTATTGAATTGGTCTGCAGAGAGCCTGAGGGGTCCTCTCTAACCCATCCGTTCCAATGTTCTTACTTACACAATTGCCAAATCCATATAAAGGAGAGATCAGGTGATATAACTTTAGGAGTAACAAATTAGCCCTTATGTCCAAAAAGATTATCTCTCTTATTTTCCCCAGTAACTAAATTCCACAATAAGATTTTAATAATTTGCATTCAAGTTTTGGCCATACCTTCCAGTCCACAAAATATCATGATGTGTGATAGAAAGTTGGATGTTGAGGATGGGCAGGAGAACAGCTTTAAGCCAGACAGTGACTGAGTATATATTCAAGTTTTGCTGTTGTTAGATATGAAACTATGGGTACATCACATCAGCCTTTACTTCCTAGGCTGGTGAGAAATGGAAATGCTATGATGTTCACCTCATAGAAATGTTGTGACAACTGCAAACACAGCAATGCATGTAAAATGATCAACACGGTTTCTGGCTCAACAAATAGTAGCTATTGTAATCCTGTTCATTATCTCTCTCCATCCTCCTATTTTGCCAAATTGAGAAAAGAAGCATTCAAAACTCCCAACTCCATCTGTATATCAGAGGTTTCAGTGTCCTCTGAACCTTGGAGTTGAACCCATTTGTCAGATATTTCCCAGTCTTGTGGACGACCTGAGGACAAGACCTTTTGAGAAGCAGCTAAAATGTTAAAGGGTATGTGGCGTGCCTTGATTGGTGAGAAGGTCACTGAAAGCAGGGGTGGGAAGCTTTCCAGACATATTTAAAAAAAAAAATTGACATTATCAACCTTGCTCAACCTTACTGGTTTTGCTAAGGGTCTGCTCAGGCTGCCTATGATTATTTTCTAATTTTTCAAGCCAATCAAGGATCAGTTAAACTAATCCATGATCCATTATTGAAGCAAAAAAAAATCAGTAGATGTACGACATTGAGTTTATGCCTAGAGAGACTGCTTATCTTTCAGATTCTTTCAATTACTATTGATTAAACGGGACTAGGAGCAACACTAGTAAAGAATAGTGTTCAGGTAAAGAACCCCCCTGCCAGTGCAGGAGACATAAGAGACACGGGTTCAGTCCCTGGGTTGGGAAGATCCCCTGGAGAAGGAAATGGCAACCCACTCCAGGATCCAGGAGGCTGGGAAATCCCACGGACACAGGAGCCTGGAGGGCTACAGTCCATGGAGTCGCAGGAGCTGAACACAGTTTAGCAACTAAGCCACTGCCAAACAGGACTAGAGCACAGTTAAGTCCACTGCGTGCCAGGCACGGGGCTGCCTTCTGGGAACACCGCGATGGACGTGACCCCTACCCTGCCCGCACAGACGTCACCGCAAACGGCGAGACAGGCCGTGAACGAGTGAGTCCCTGCCCTGTGACAGGGGGAGCGCTGCAAAGAGATGGAACAGAGGAAGCGCCGTGAGAATGAAAAAGCGCCCGTCTCCTGAGCTCTTCCGGGAGACTGGCGACTCTGGAGTGTGTCTAGGTGAATGGGAAACTCTTCGCAATTAGGAAGGAGGAAATTCACTACATATAGGAAGAGAAAGAAGAACTGTCAGAACAGGCTGGGCAGCCATGGTGAAGACCCAAGCTCTGTAGTCAGGTTACCTCTGTGTGACCCTAACTAACTGTGTGACCTGAGGAAAATCACTTAATGTCACCTTGCCTCAGTTTCTTCATCTGCAAAATGGGAGCAAAAAGTCTCTGCTTCATAGAGTTATTAAGAGATAGAAAGTACTCAGAGTAGAGTCTAGCCAAAGAAAACACTTACTAATGTAAGCCTTTATTATTAGCAATGTGGTGGTTTAGTTGCTAAGTCACATCTGACTCTTTCGACCCAGTGAACTGTAGCCCGCCAGGCTCCTCTGTCCAGGGCATTTTCTGGGCAAGAATACTGGGGTGGGTCACCATTTCCTCCTCCAGGGGATCTTCCCAACCCAGGGATCAAACCCATAGCTCTTCTGTCTCTGGCATTGCAGGCAGATTCTTTATCACTGAGCCACCGGGGAAGACCCAGATTATTAGCAAATAAGCATGCAATGTAGTCTGAATCCAATTTTTACTCTGAATAAACAAGTAAAAGCAACAAGTTAAATACATTTCTTAAAAGTTCCATTTATTTATCTAAATAGTCTGCATGTTTTGCTTGACTGGCCAGTACCTAATAATATTTAAATCATATGTGTGTATACTGGAAAAAACAAAAACAAAAACCCTAGTATCTTTTGTTGTGTTGCCCATAAATCCAGTTGCCCATAGATCCTCACGAAGGAGTGACATAGGGGCTTCCCTGGCAGTCTAGTGGTTAAGACTCCCTGCTGCCAATGCAGTGTGGGCCCAGGTTCAATATCTGGTCAGGGAACTAAGATCCTGCATACACATGGCTCGGCCAAAAGGGAAAAACAAAGAAGGAGTGAGGTAAATGGTCGTAAGCAAGCCTATTCCAGCTCTAGGTCTCAGTTTTTTATCTATAAAAGGAGAAGGCTGTACTGTTTTATCTTGAATGCTTTTTCAGCTCTCACTTTCTGTGCTCTATTACTGGCTATATTCATGATTGTAGAAAGAAGGCAAGCCCCAAATTTATGGAAATTAAATGTAAATTCCAAGAGTAAAGACAGGGAAAAAGAAAGGAAAGAAACAAACCCTGAATGGTAGATTAACTTTTGATTTCTAGGGTTTTACATAGATTACTCTATAACTACCTGTTCAGCAGTTAAATATGGAATTTATTGCACTGACTTTTAACAAGTTGGAAGTGGTACTGGTGAATGGATTGACTGCAGTCCTCGGTCAGCAAGCAAGCGCTGTTTCGGGTCACAGACTTGGGCAAAGGACCAAGGCAAGCAGCAGGAAGGCCAGTGTGCCTCCAGGAAGGAGACTGTGGGAGTGGGTCGAACCGGCTCACGTCCAGGAGGCTGCAATCAGAGGCGAGCCAGGGCTGCGGTTCCGGCTGAGGGAGTGGCGGCTCAGAGTCCACGAGGTCACAGAGACGAGGTGGCAGATACAGAGGGATGCGTTACCACATGTGAGCAGAACACACAAACAAGAGAACAGACCATGAACAGAAGACAAAGCCAGCTAGTGAAAGGGAAAGTCGCTCAGTCGTGTCAGACTCTTTGCGGCTCCGTGGACTATACAGTCTGGGGAATTCTCCAGGCCGGAATACTGGAGTGGGTAGCTTTTCCCTTCTCCAGGGGATCTTCCCAACCCAGGGATAGAACCCAGGTCTCCCGCATTGCAGGCAGATTCTTTACCAGCTGAGCCACAGGGGAAGCTGGCTAGAGTGGGAAACAAAAGAGAAACGGTAACTCCAAAGAAGCGCTGATTCTGAAGCACACCCCAGGCCAGACTAGATCCTTCTTCGACTCCTCCTGCCATGTCAGAATCAACGCAAAGCCTTTGCCAGCCGCAGGCCTATTATCAAAGGCAACAACACAGTGGCACCTAGACAAAGTATGTGGGTTGAAAAACAGGGACAGACCTTCAACGTTGCCCGGTCAAGGGTGAGCTGTGTCTGGTGAGATCATTTAGAAAAGGCAGCAAGCAGGACCTAGGGGGTGAGATGGCTACAGCCAAAAACAGAACAGGCCTAGGGAATGCACGGAGGCCAAAAGAACAAGAACCAGAAGTGGGCTAGAGGCTGTGTGGATAAAGGTTTAAATCGAAAAGCTACGACTTTAAGAACATTCATTTATTTGTTCATTCATTATATGCCATAAATATCAACTAAGCAGCTTCCATGTACAAGGCATAGTTAATCCAATAGCAACACGGACCTACATTGTCATCACGGGACATTGAAGATCGGATTCCTTTTGACATGGGAGGATTCAGACCAAGGTAGGAAAAAAGATAATAGGAAATTATAATGTAATGAAATAGGAGTCTTAATTCAAGTTCACAAGCAGGGCTCGGGTAATCTAATCCAAACTGGCAACACTCAGCTGATTCTGAAGGATGAACACTAAACTGAATTGGTCAGACAAGGAGCCTGGTGGGAGGAGCTGGAGAGGATGGACAGAAGATTGGAAGAAAAGTGTCCTAACGTTGCGTTCGTGCAAGCTCAGTTGCTCAGTTGTGTCTGACTCTTTTTGACCCCAAGAACTATAGCCCACCAGGCTCCTCCACCCATAGGATTTCCTAGGCAAGAATACTGAGGTGGGTTACCATTTCCTTCTCCAGTCCTAATGTTGCAGATAGCAGCAAATTTCTTTTTTTTTTATATACTTTATTTATTTTTTTCATTTATTTTTATTAGTTGGAGGCTAATTACTTTATAAGGCAGCAAATTTCAAAGAGGAGAGGCACACATTCTAAGAACCATAAATAGAAAAGTAATAAAATTGACTCGTATTCTATAATTAAATAATTGAACAGAAATACAAGGAGAAATAGTCAAATCTACGATTATCCTGGGAGAGTCCAACTCACCCCTCTTCAGTAATTAATAGAACTTTAAAAATCAGTGAGAATATATATAATTTGAACAACAAGATTAAGAAACTGATTAAGGGACATAAATAGAACTCTTCACTCAAAAACTGAAGAATATATACTAGTTTGATGCACACAGAGAATGTTTACAATTGGTCATATCCTGCCTCATGAAGGAAGTCTCAACAATTGTCAAATGATTGAAATAAACAGAATACTTTCTCTGAGCACAGTGCAATTATGCTAGAAATCATTAATAAAAGTTTAAATCTCCATATAGTGCAGGTTTGATCCCTAGGTTGGGAAGATCCCCTAGAGGAGGGAATGGCAACCCACTCCAGTATTCTTGCCTGGAGAATCCCAGACAGAGGAGCCTGGTGGGCTATGGTCCATAGGGTTGCAGAGAGTCAGACAGGACTGAAGCGACTTCACACGCACACACACAGCACACGTATTGTATGGAAAGTAAAAAAAAAATCTAAGTAATTCATGGGTTAGTAAAAAGAAAGCAGTGGAAATTATAAAATACTTAAAAACTGAAATGATAATGAAAGTATTCCATATAAATCTAGCAGGATACAGGGCTTCCCGGGTGGCGCCAGTGTTAGAGAATCTGCCAGCCAATGCAGGAAACACAAGAGAGGTGAGTCTGATCCCTGGTTGGGAAGATCCCCTGGGGGAGAAAGTGGCAACCATTCCAGTATTCTTACCTGGAAAATTCCATGGACTGAAGAGCCTGACAGGCTTCAGTCTATGGGGCCACAAAGAGTCAGACTTGACTGAGCAAATATTTGGAAAGACTATAGCCTTAAATGCTATATTAACAAAGAAGAAAGACTGAAAGTTAATGAGTTAAGCACCTATTTCAAAATTTAGAGCAGGAATAGCAGAAAACACCAACTGAAAGTAGAAGGAGGAAAATAAAGAATATACATTTAATGAAATAGAAAACAAATGTAAAATAGAAATAAATCAGTAAAGTGCAAAATTGGTCCTTTAAAAAAGTTTGTTAAATTGATAAATCTCTAATGAGATTGCCCCCAAAACAGGGAAGAAGAACCAAAAGATGTATTTGTAATGAAAAATGAGATGTCAATACAGATTTTATAGACATTAGAAAGATGAGTATAATATAACTTCATGTAAAAGATTTGAAATTTTTTATGGAAAAACTGACACGAAAAGAACTAGAAAACCTGAATAAGTCCTATAACTATAAATGAGGTTGAATGTGTAATTTAAAAGCTTCCCCTGGAACTTCCCTGGTTCTTCAGTGGCTGAGACTCTGTGCTCCCAAAGCAGGCGGCCCAGGTTCACTCCCAGGTCAGGAACCTAGATCCCACATGGCTCAACTGAAAGATCTATCATACCTCAGCTAAAGATCAAAGAACCCACATGCCGCAGCTAAGACCTGGTGCAGCCTAACAAATAAGTATTTAAGCAAAAAACCTTCCCCCAAAGAAAACCCCAAGCTGAACTGGCCTTCCCCGTGAATTCTAACATGTAAGAAGGAAATAAAATCAGTTTCATGCAAACTTTCCCAGGTAACTGAATAAAGAAAGGACATTCCTCAGCTTCACATATGAGGCTATCATAACTTTGTATGAAAACCTGTTGAGGATATTACATGAAACGGTATAGTTTAAAAATTACAGGGACTTCCCTGGAGGTCTGGCAGTTAAGGATCTGCCTACCAATGCAGGGGACACAGGTTCCATCCCTGATGGTAGAACTAAGATCTCACCTGCCAAGGGGCAACTAAGTCCCATCACCACAGCTACAGAGCCCCCAAACTCTGGAGCCCGAGAGCCACAACCAGAGAGAGACCCACACACTGCAGTGAAAGATCCTGTGTGCCAGGGCCCCAGAGACAAATAAATAAGTGAAACGTGTTAGTTGCTCAGTCGTGTCCAACTCTTAGCAACCCCATGGACTATAACCCGCCTGGCTCCTCTGTCCATGGGATTCTCCAGGCAAGAATACTGGGGTGGGTAGTCATTCACTTCTCTAGGGAATCTTCCCTGACCCAGGGATCGAACCCGGGTCTCCTGCTTTGCAGGCAGATTCTTTACCATCTGAGCCACCAAGGAAGCCAATTAAAAAATAATAATAACATATTTTTTAAATCCCAAATTAAATATTGCCAAAGTGATTCCAAAAATTTAATGCATTAAATGTTAATACATTATGACCAATTTGAGTGTTTACCATGAATGTAAAATTGGTTTGCTAGAATACAGTGTAATTTTAGCATGCTAACAAAATAAAGGAGGAGAATTGTTTTAATCAAAGCATTGAGGTGTTTGATAAAAATTAACCCATGCAAAAATATTTGATAGAAAATGTTTAGCTTTCCCTTTGAAATCAGAGATGAAGAAAGATGCCCGCTCTTGGCACTTGTATTCACCAGTGTCCTGGAGTGGGAGATGGTCTGAGGGAGCTGGAAAGACAAGAAGTTACAGTTTGAGGGTGATCCTTCTTTTTTCTTTTTATTTCTTAATTAATTAGTTTACTTATTTATTTTTGGCTGTGCTGGGTCTTTGTTGCTATGAGTGGGAGCTACATACACTTCCTTGCAGCGCGTCGACTTCTCATTGCGATGGTTTTTCTTGTTGCAGCCCACCCCCCCACATACACACCCCCACACACACACCCATCCCCCACACACACACCCATCCCCCACATACACACACCCACCCTACACACACACACACCCCATGCACCCCCCACCACACACAGACTCCCCATCCCCCACCTGACCCTCCGAGCTCTGAGCACAGGCTCAGTACTTGCAGCTCACGGCTTTCTTGCCTCATTGCCATGTGGGATCTTCCCGCACCAGGATTTGAACCCATGTCTCCTGCACTGGCAGATGGATTCTTTACCACTGAGCCACCGGGGAAACTCTTTTTTCTTACTTTATTTTGCAGGAGGCAGCACCACACAGATTTGGGGATTCCAGCTCCCCTACCAGGGGCTGAACCCCAGGCCCTCAGTGAATGCTCAGAGTCCCAACCACGGGACTGCCAGGGAACTCCTGAAAGTGGTGTTTCTGACAAGCCTCTCTAGTCCCAGGGATGGCAGAGTTTAGGCAGACCACCGGAACAGGTGGCTGAGAGAGAAAGAGGTGACGGCTGTGGGAGTTCGGGGTGATGTGACCTCGGGCTGGAGTTGTATACGGGCTATTCACATGGGCCCCGAGGTCCCTCCAGATGACAAGATGGGAGAGTAGACCCATGCCAAAGCCTTCAGTGAACACAGAAGGGTGGCCAGGACTTGAGTTGACGGTACGGAGGGGAAAAAGTAACACACCCAAGTGGCACACCTTCAACAAGCTTAAGGAGTATTATACTAAGAGATTGTATAATAATTCAGAAAAGTCGGCGGTAACAAGAACCAGCAGAACACAGCTCTCAAGTCCTTGTTATGCAGGGTTTGCATGGACAAACCACCTTCACCCACCACAGCTCTAGAGGGAGCCTGTCATTAAACAAGGAGGTGAAGGGTTTGCGTCAATGTATACAGAGCAGCTCTTGCTCTGTCTGGCTCCCAGAAAAGGTTGAGTGAGTGTCAGCTAGAGGCTCTGTGGATCTACAGGGGAGAGGGGTCATGACGAGTACATCCGGGGAAGGGGCTCCCACCAGTGGGAGGATGAGAACACGCTGGGCGCAGGTGGTGAGCCTGAGCAGGATGTGAGGTCTGTGGAATCATCTGGCCTAACCTGGTTCTTGCAAGTTCAAACTCTTTTGGGATAGCGTCTGGAAAAGTGACATTGGTTCAAGTTCTCCAAGGAGCTTGTGAGGCCTGTGCATTTAGTGGTCACTGGGTTCTATCGTGACCAGTTCCAGGGTATCACTTACATTTTTTTTTCATTTGTGTTTCCATTAACAACATCCTGACTCGGGCCCCCATGATTTCCATCCTGGACAACAGACAATCCCAGCTGTTTTTTCTGCCTCCAGGTCGTTTCTTACTCACTACTTCACAGTTCGTCTTCTGTCATTTCCCTTCTCAAAGCTCTTCAGTGCCTCCCAACTAAAGTAAAATTCCTCACTTAAGGATCAAGACCCTCTCCCATGCTCTGATAATGTTTTAATTCCTGTTTCCTGTGATGTCACCAGTTCCCACTCGTGGTTCCCCAGTTGGCTGTGTTCTTTTGTTTCCTCCCTGCCTTCGTTCATACCGTTCCTCGCCCCTGGCTCTGATTTCTTCTTGTCAAAACCCCTCTGTTCTTGTCAGGGTTGCTTCGGACACTAGCAAGCTCCCCCCTTATCCATCACGCACAGCCAGGGTGGTGTTGGAAACGTGTAGCCACTGCCACACACAGGCACCGTCCAATCAGGACAGACTCTGGCCTGGGTAGAGGAGGGCCTCTGGGTCCCTGCCATGCTGGAGTGCGGGGCCTCTGGGTTCCCGGGGAGGGAGCCAAGGCAGGTGGGGAGGAAAGGAGAGTGGGCTGCTCGGAGGAGCAGGATTTCTCCATTCTCACTGTGGCCCCAGCAGTGCGTGTGCTTAGTCACTCAGTCATGTCTGACTGTCTCTGACTGTGGCCGACTGTTTCTGACTGTGGTCAGCTGTTTCTGACTGTGGCCCCAGCAGTGCGTGTGCTTAGTCACTCAGCCGTGTCTGACTGTCTCTGACTGTGGCCGACTGTTTGTGACTGTGGTCAGCTGTCTCTGACTGTGGCCCCAACAGTGCGTGTGCTTAGTCACTCAGTCATGTCTGACTGTTTCTGACTATGGCCCCAGCAGTGCGTGTGCTTAGTCACTCAGTCGTATCTGACTGTCTCTGACTGTGGCTGACTGTTTCTGACTGTGGTCAGCTGTTTCTGACTGTGGCCCCAGCAGTGCGTGTGCTTAGTCACTCAGCCGTGTCTGACTGTCTCTGACTGTGGCTGGCTGTTTGTGACTGTGGTCAGCTGTCTCTGACTGTGGCCCCAACAGTGCGTGTGCTTAGTCACGCAGTCATGTCCAACTGTTTGTGACTATGGCTGACTGTGACTGTGGCTGACTGTTTCTGACTGAGGCCCACTGTATCTGACTGTGGCTGGCTCTTTGTGACTGTGGCTGGCTCTTTGTGACTGTGGCTGACTGTTTGTGACTGTGGCCGGCTGTATCTGACTGTGGCCGACTGTGACTGTGGCTGACTGTCTCTGATTGTGACTGGCTGTATCTGACTGTGGCCCCAGCAGTGCGTGTGCCATGCTTAGTGGCTCAGTTGTGTCCGACTGTTTGTGACCCCCATGGACAGTAGCCTGCCAGACTCCTCTGTGCATGGGATTCTACAGGCAGTAATACCGGAGTAGGTAGCGTATCCCTTCTGCAGGGAATCTTCCCGAACCCAGGTCTCCTGCACTGCAGGCAGATTCCTTCCCAGCTGAGCCACCACGGAAGCCCGCAGCAGTAAATACCACCGGGCGTTAGTTCCTCGAACACCCTCACGCGATCCGTGTCTTTTGGCAACTTGGAATTCAGCATCTAACCCATTCTGCTCCCCGCGCCGTCGGGGGCGGTCCCGGGCGGGGCTGCGGGAGCGGCGCGGCGGCCCCGGGCGCAGTCCCGGGATGCGGGATGCTTCGCCAGCTGCCTCGCCGCCCGTGAAGTCGCTCGCCCTCCGCCCGCCTCGCCGTCCCGCCAGCCCGTCCCAGAGGTAAGAGGGACCTTCCGGGGGCGACCTGGGGTGCACCCCCGCCGCGGGGTCCCCGGAGGGTCCCTGGACCCTGCCGCCCCACTCCCCGCCGCGTACCGTCCCCTCCACGTACCCAGACAGTGTCGTCTCCGCCTCTCCGAGTCCCGACTTCAGCCTGCACCTGGCGCAGGCGTGGCCGCACGCAGATAGATGGGCGTTGAGTCCGGAGAGTTTGGGACCCTTGAAAATCAGCGTCTGGGATACTCTGCGTTTCAGAACAGGCTTGCGTCTTTCCAGAAAGAAATCCTTTGTGGGGTACAAGTAGTGTAAGGTAAGTGCCGTTTTAGGAGGACTTTGGGCTGAGGACGCTGGCCGCCTTAGGTTTCCAAACGTGACCTTGACCTGCGGGCCTGGGGAAAGCTGGGTGGACGCGGGGACCAGGCACCGCCGACTCGGCCGAATACATAAATGCACCCTGCTTGGAATTTAGGGATTTCCTTTTAATATATATCATTAGACGTCCCCAAAAAATAAAATAAAATAACCCATTCTGCTTTGCGTATAAGTGGTGTCCACTCCCGCCCCCACCCACAACAAGAGGATAAGCTCCTTCGA
This sequence comes from Muntiacus reevesi, assembly GCF_963930625.1. Lineage (NCBI taxonomy): Eukaryota > Metazoa > Chordata > Mammalia > Artiodactyla > Cervidae > Muntiacus > Muntiacus reevesi. The sequence goes on along the minus strand of NC_089254.1, from coordinate 108,475,966 downwards.
GACTGTCCCCCTCGTCGCTGTGCGGCTCTGCTACATCTGGCACATCACGGACACGCAACAAACGTTTGCCCCTTGGCAACCAGCAAGCGGAGACTGTTAACTTTCAACTGTCCACAGAGGAGGGTTCCTAAGGACAAAAAGGAAACGATAAGTAATTCTTAATGAATGCCTGCCCTGTACACGTTATTTCGTTTCATTCTGGCAGTAAATCTAAGAGGTTGGTTTTCTTAGTCCTATTTTACAAATGGGTAAATCAAGGCTTAGACTTATTCAGTTGGTCCAGGACCACCCAGCTGGAAGTGGCAGAGGGGAAACGGTCATCCTGTTTGTCTCTAAGCTCATTGTCTCTTTTTCAGAATTTGGTGGGCAGTCATTTTGTTTATTCTATGGTTCAAATCAGAGATTATATGGACTTTACAATATTAATCTGGTGACTTTTTTCAAAATGTGCTTTCAAAGTTAAAAAAAAAAGTCTCCTACTGGACTGGTAACCTAAATGAGCCTTAATAACAGATTCTATGGAAAGATCCCTTGTGTTCAGTCTTTTCAATTACTTTACCACCATTTTCTCTTTCACCAACTCAGTTACATTTGATAGAGTTCTTTTGAGAGAGATCTCTTTCTGAATCTTTGCAAAAGGCAGAATTTCAGCACAGTCAAAAAGTATAAGGGGAAACCATTTTAATTTTTTAATTCAGGCCATTATTAGCTCCCCCTTGCATCAGCTTCTTCTAATTATGCAGAAGTGCACACATCTGACAGAGTGCCTGGCCCTGACTCATGACTTACTAATGAGATCATATTTTTCATTACAATTCCAAAATCCCATCAATCTTTTCTTAATTATTTTTAAGTGAATTTGCTGCTTTATAAAGAGAAAGGGCGCATGTGGTCCTAGCAAGAACTAGGAAAGTTTCATGCGATTTCAATTTCAGAAACTTTGTTGGCGAGAAGGCCTGTAACCGTTGCCAATGTTAATAAATCAGATTTCGATGTCTAGGAACGGGTTTAATGCCATGCACCGCTCCCCCCCTCCACCCCCCATATACCAGAACTCACTCTCAGACTCAGTGAATCAGACCTTCAAGCACTGCCACACCAAAACTCCTTCCAAGTGTCTCTGCCAACACGTATCCTAGTCATGGGTACAGCCGGGGAAACGCTCGCAGAGCCTGACAGTGGATACTAGCTGTAACGCAGACTCGGGCTCCTGGGCACCAGCTCTGCCAGACTTCACCCTTTAGCTGCCAGACATGAAGAAGCTCCCGGAGGGGCCTGGAGGGGGCCAGACCAGACGGATTTTTGAGAAGGTGTGGGTCGCAGCAGCAGCTATTTTAATGACTGCTGGAGGGGTATTTGAATAATTTAATATGCAGTGTGGTTCGGGCGCCTACCAGGGCCTGGCAGCCCAGGCCCCGCAGCAGAGGCTGCCCCAAAACCTGGATCAGGGGCCCCTTTCCAGGCATGTTGTTCCACCACATCCAACACCCCGGATGGGACTTCATTAACAGTTGCAACCTGGAAACTGCCCCCAGCTATCCTCCACCCCTTTGCATTTCGTCAGCTGCCCTGTAAGCTGGTCCTCTCCTCCTAGTCCTTGCCCAGCATATCCAGCAAATACCCACTTGTCTGAGGTTTACATAAATGAGGGGAAAACCCAAGGTGGCTGGGGAATCTCCTCTTCCTTATGAACTTTCATATGTTCCCCCGTGAGACCTAGGTCCTCAGAAATGAAACTCCAGTTGTCTGATTACAAATTTAAAAGGTCTAATTAAAAAAAAAATTTTTTTTTTAATGTAAAGCAGATGTTTGATATCAGTGCCATGTCATATAGCCCTTGGAGGCTTAAGCCCCTTGAAAAGGTGACCGAAGGAGGACATGAACACTGGACGGGAAGGGGCCCCACGGTCGCGAGTTCCCGGCGAGGTTGCCCCTTGGTTCAGGCAGAGAGGACACCTCCCTCCATCCACAGACAGCGTCCCCCAGGCCTGACCGGCCTCTCTTCTCCCATCTTCTCCAACAACAGTCCTTTGCCTCTAACGGGAGCAGTTTCCTTTTTATCATTACTCGTATTTTTTGGCCGTGGACTATCTCTAGTCGCAGTGAGCGGGAGCCCCTCTCTAGTTGCGCTGCGCGGGCGGCTGGTGGAGGGGGCTTCTCTTGCCACGGGGCACAGGCTGTAGGCGCTTGGGCTTCAGCAGCTGTGACGCGTGGCTTTAGTTTCTCCGAAGCACGTGGGGATCTTCCCAGATCAGGCATCGCACCCGTGTGCCCCGCATTGCAAGGCGAATTCTGAACCACTGGACCACCAGGGAAGCCCCAGTTTCCTTTCTTAAGTGTGTCCGTCTTATCTACTGGATTTCGTGCCTGGGCTGCGGCTGAGCCGTCTGCCTTACTCCTGCCCCACTCTGTGCTCTGTACTCTTTTGAGACATGTCCTGGGCTGGTAGGGGCCAGAGCCCTAACAAAGAGGCCGGCCCGGGTCTGCTCGGGGGGAGTGTGGCTGAAGACCCCCAGTGACGTCAGGGCCATCCCCTCAGACTCCAGTGCCCGGCCAGCCTCCAAGTCTTTTCTGCCCCCCATCCAGGCACTGTAATAACGAAGTCAGCTGGAAAAGAAACACTGAAGAAAGACTGAAGGAGTGGCCGGGGCCAGGAAGGAGAGCGCGGCAGACCGGCACAAAGGACCATTGTGCTGGGCCCCGCGGCCGCGGGCGGACTTGGCACCCAGACCAGCTGGGCCCGCGATGATGCGCGTTCTCTGGAGGTAGAGCCTGGGATCCCAGCTGAATAAAGGACGGCTTGGGGTGGGGGTGGGAGGTGCTGGGGGGCTGTCAGGAGGGTCAGGGGCCAGGCAGAGGAGAGGGAGGCCTGAGCACAGAGCCCCTGTCTCTGCTCCCTCACCACCCGGGGTCAGCCAGGGTCCCATCACCTTGGCAGCTGTCTACAGGAAGAGCGATTTTCCCAATGACTCGTCCACGAGTGTGAAAAGCGTGTTCTTGCAGGAAGGAGGGGAAAAGGAAAGGAACTGGGCCTCCGTTGCCGCTGGGGTCCATTGTGAGGTCATGACTGCCAGGCTTAAGCATCCTTTGAATGAATGTATAAGGAATGGAGGAAGATCACGGAAGAAAGGATGGTGGGAGGTGCGGGGTGGGGGTGTCAGATGCAGGGATTCTTTTTCACTTGGTGAATAGCAGCGCCTTCTTCTCAGCTTCCTGGTTTGGGGACCTTCTCCCTGTCTGCCTCCTGCTCATTTCTGGGGGAGATAACGTAGAGCCAGGACTGTCCTCTGAAAGCAACAGTAATTGTTCAGAACAAAATTTACTGAGGAATCAAGAGAATCTGGGAGTCCAGTGCCCAGGTAGGCTTTGAACCTGAGCTCCCCTCGCTTGTGATGGCTCCTCAGCCCCTCACCTGGCAGGCGGGTGCATGGGGTGACATCCAGTCTACCCTGTCCTTTCCAGGGAAAAACCCAGTTCATCCTGGACCAATGATTTGCCCCCAAGTTGGGGGAGGGGGAGACTGGGACGAGCCCCAAAAAAAGAAGTGTTAAAAGAGGGAAAGAGCTGGCACTGGTAAATGGAGAAAGGTTCCAGCAGCTTAATCCATCTTGAACAGAATCATTAATCAGGTGCAAAACTCCTAAAAGGAGCAAAATTAGGACCAGTGCCTTCCAAGGGCAGCCTGCCCATTTCCCCCGCTGGCGTTTTCATGTCCAGATCCTTGGCGTCTTTGTATCAGGGCTGGTCCCAGCCAGCCCAGTCAGGAGCCACCTGTTCTTGCCCCCTCCACCTCCCTGACCTCGGAAGTGAGAGGAGAAATGATGGGAAGCCCAGACAGCTGCTATGAACCCCTCCCCCACAAAACAAGCCGCCTGATTCTAGGAACTGGGCCAGGCCCTGGCAGACGAGTTACTCTCTGTGAAAAATGCTTCTGTAAGCACATTAACTCTTTCCTTCACTCAGTAACTCTCTTGTTTAATAGAAGACACAATCAGGGCTGGAAGGGACATCATAGATTCAAACCTTGCCCTTGTCTTGTTCTGCCCAAGGTCATGACCTGGCTTATCTGCAGAATCATGGAAGCCAGCCTCCAAAGTGGTCTCCAGCGATTCCTGCCACCCAGGGTCCACAGCCTTGGAGCCTCCTCTCAGAGTGAATAGGGCTGGCCTGTGAAATTGGCAGAACACTGCAGAAGTGACCATGTGTGACTTCCAAGGCTAGATCATAAAAGACATGCAGATCTCTCTCCTCTCTGCATTGAGAGGGAGGAAGTCAGCTGTCATGCGGCAAGGGTGCTCAAGCAGCCCTGTGGCAAGTTCCGTGAGGCGGAACTTGAGCCTTCCCGCCAACAGCCAGCACCAGCCTCTCAGCCACGCCGGGGGAGCTGCCTGGGAAGACCCTCCAGCCCCAGTCGAACCTTCAGACGAGTGCAGCCCAGCTAATGTATCTTGGGGTCTCAATCCAGAACCACCCAGCTAGACTTTGCTGAATTCCTGGCCCACTGAAACTCCTCTTACGTTAACAAGTGTTTACTGTAGTGTCAAAGAGAAACATAGCCGCACATTCATTAAAGGCAAAAGTCAGATTTCATGCAGACTGCTGCAGCAGGGGAGCAAGATAAACAGCTCAGCTCCACTCCGTGCAGAGAGACAGGGTTTTCAGGGAAGAAGGAGAGAAGAGGAACTACTGAGGGCCTAGGCAGAGTCAGAGAAGTAGAAACTTACAAAAAGAGGGAAATGGGCTGTTTTCTGAGAAATGTTAGACTAGGTACTAGGTGTTGGGTGAAGGCAAGCCTCACACAGAAAATTCTTTCGGCAACCTGAGCTTTCCCAGGCAGAAACTCGGGAGGGCCGGGGCTCAGGCCAAGGGCACAGTTGTTATAAACCAGGCTTGTATTTGTTCCAGTGTCAGCGTGAGGAGCTGGTTTTGTCCCAAACTGTGCCAAGGTTTTGCTCTTCTCGTAGGTCACACCTGAGATCTGGGGTCAAGAAGTTTCAGAGATGCATGACTGAAGTCAGTCAAGCAGGGAGTCTTTGTCATTAGTTCTCACCACTGTGAGTTCTGGGAGAGTTTGGTGTGCAGCAATAGACGACTCTACCCAGGAAAGATGCAAAGCCAGATTTCCAGGGCCCATGTTGTGTGCTTCAGTCCAAACATGCAAGAAGTTGGGGATCATCACCTTTCCATAACTCATTCTCACAATCACTCAGGGCCCAGTAGATAATCCAATACATTTCTCAACCTGACAGTCCTCATAGGGTCCTTCCTCACAGTGAACTCCTCGCCAGATGAAATTCCCCCAAGGCGGTGCATATTCCTGTGAGTGGCATGCAAGAGTCATCAAAGCCAACACATAACCAACTTGCTGAGCACTTCCATGTGTCAGGCAGGCGCTGATAGTGCAGAAATGCACATCCCTACCCCCAGTGATCAGCATTCTGGAACCCAGTGAAAACTTCCCCTTTAGACGGGGTTTCAGAGTAGGAATCAGGGTCTGCCAAATGCAATGTGAGTTTATCCATCAAACTATTCTGTCCCCAGCTGAGCCGAGGGGCCCTCAAGGGAACACTCACAGCCAGAAACACTTATTTACTTACTTCATGTTTTAACTGTGGGGCAGAACAGAGGGCAGCACCATCATAATCATACACAATTGAGACATGAGATGTTCACAAACAGACACCAAGTGGACTTTGTCTTCTTTCTTTTATTTTTAATTTTATTTCTGTTTGGCTGGGCTCGGCCTTCACTGCTGTGCAGGCTTTCTCTAGTTGCGGTGAGCGGGAGCTACTCTCTAGTTTCAGCGATCGGGCTTCTCGCTCTCTGCAAGTGGCTTCTCTGGTTGTGGAGCACAGGGCCTAGGCACATGGACTCAATGGTGGCAGTTCCTGGGTTCTAGAGCACAGGCTCAACAGTCGTGGCTCACGGGCTCAGTGGCATGTGGGATCTTCCTGATCAAGGGTCAAACCTGTGTCTCCTGACTGGCAGGCGGTTTCTTCACCACTGAGCCACCAGGGAAGCCCTATCTTGTTTCTTAAGTGAAGACATTGCAGACAGGTGTGCACCTGCCCTTAGACCAGCTGAACATCCATCATTAAGCGTCCACATTCAGGGTGGAGTGGCATTCAGGGTGGCGACTACTGCAGCTTGAGAAGGCAGGTCCTCAACAAGACAGAGCAAGGACCATTTCCTCTGGGGGCCCCCTTCAGCCTCTTCCAGCAGAATTAAGTGTCCACACCATCGAGCTTCGGGTCCTTGTCATACCTCCCCGTCTCCAGTCGAATGAACCTCTGGTTTCAAGGACTTTGTTGTCCACCCTGGTGCCTAGAATAGCAACTGGTAGATAGTAAGCCCTTAACAGCGAGTATGTGATGAATGAACAGGATGAGTGAATGAATGAATAACGAAACATGTACAGGCTGACAGCCAGTCATCCTTGAAGTAAATTCTAAATAAGTAGGCAGCTTCAAGGGCAGTCCACAAGGTATCAGAGCGATGGTCTAAGACCATTCCTTAAATGTGGACTGTGTTTTCCCCAAAGGAAAAATGTAGTAAAACTGTGGGAAACATGGTGGTCAAGCCACTAATTCTGTTAACTCACGATGTACCGTGATGCAGGGAAAGACCGACAGCAGGTGGAGGAGGGGGTGACAGAGGGTGAGGTGCTTGGACGGCGTCACCGACTCAGCGGACATGAGTTTGAGCACGCTCCAGGAGATAGTGAAGCACAGCGAAGCCTGGCGTGCTGCACTTCTTGGGGACGTGACCTAGAGCTTGAATAGCAACAAACAAAAACCATGTACCTTGAAAGTGCACTGTTTCAACAACACATAATCTCCACTTTTAGTCCAGGTTCTGAACAACAAATACTTACAGATGAACTCCATTCATTTATTAATTAATTGAGCAAAAATGAAGAAGGCATCAGTTATTCATAGGGAACACCTACTGTTTGCCAGGGTCTAAGAGATAGATGGTGGTGACAGAGAGATGAAAAGCGACGCTCTACCCCAAGGTAAAGCTTTACCCCACCATCTACTGGGGAGAACCCAGGTGTCAAATAGAGCACGAGGGTGAGCATGGGGTACCCCAAGCAGAGAGGGCCCTGAGCCTGAGAATCAGGAAAGGTTTCCTGGAGAAGACACTTGAATCTTAAGAAAAGCGGGCAGAGGAAACAGTATTTTAAAAGACACAGGTAAAAGAGAGTTCAAGATTTAGAACAAGGCTTAAGAGTCAACAGACCTGGGCTTCCTGTAATGCCTCTATGCCTTCCAGCTGTGCTGGCTGTGGGTCCTTAGCACTCCCAAATTTACCTTCTTGTCTGTAAAGGGGGTGACCGCAAACTCAAGGGGGTGTGAGTGCTCGAGCCAAGATGGTGTGTGGAAATGCTGGGGCGGCCCCTGACACAAGCCCTGCGCCTGGTGGGCTTCAGGGCCGGAACGGCACACGGACCATCCTCTAGGCAAAGGGCCGCCCCACTGCACAGGACTCAGGGCACTGGAAGCCAGGTTGGTGCCTAGAGCGATCGGCGTCACAGGAAGAGAGGCGCAGAGGCGGAGCCAGCAGGCGGCAGACAGGAAAGGAGCCTGGGAAACGGAAGAACCTGGAAGGTTACCCGGTGAAAATAAGCAAACCGTGAGCCCATCGCCTGAAAAAGGAAGCTGGGAAAACAGGAAGGCTCTGTGCATTTTGGTCCAAAACCCAAAGCAGAGACACCAAGGAAACTACTGTTCTAGCTGCTTCTAATTTCAACTTTCCTGCACCTTTATTTTAGGTGCAAATTACCCAAGTGAATGGCCATTTTTCTCAGAGCTGTAGATAATATGCCAGAAGTGGAAGAATTAAACTTTGAAGACGAAAGATTTAATTAATTTTTAAGATTCCCAAATGGGCTTTTAAAAATGAAATGGCTCAAAAGTACATTTACATCACAGTCAGATCTCAGGAAAAAAAAAAAAAAAAGGATTATAGAGGGTGCTTGCCTGTCTGCAGCTCACTGTTTGGAGTCAGGCTTAGCCTCACCATCCAAGTACTGTAAAATTCACTAGTAGCTGCTTTGGTCACTTTCTTAAAAATGAAAATGTCCAGTTCCACTGTGAAGACAAGGATACATGGATGTATATATGTAAATATAGAATTGGTACAGGATGATATGGTTCGATGGCATCACCGACTCAATGGACATGAGTTTGCGCAAGCTCTGGGAGATGGTGGAGGACAGAGAAGCCTGGAGGGCTACAATTCATGGAGTTGCAAAGAGTCTGAACGTGTTAACATCAGGTTAACATGTATTAACTGGGGACACTAACTGTCCCTACTCCAGAGAGTTGCTATGAGGAGTAACAGCATGCAGTAACTATAAGCAATAGTGATAAAACTAGGCTTGTCAGTCTTGCCTCGGAAGTATCTCCTGAATCCAGCGTGTGTGGCTTGGGTCCCTGGGGAAGGGGAGGTCCAGAGAGCCCTGTAGGGCATCCCCAGGCCAAAACTTCGTCACTCTCATACCAAGACAGTGTTTGTCTTTTCCACGTCACTCCCTCCCAAGTGTGCAGCAGAGCCCTCCAGAGGTAGCGTGGCAGGAGGTATTGCAGCAGATCAAATGGGAAGCGGACAAGGATTCTACTGTCTCCTGACAACCCAGGCATTGAAGAGATTTATGAAAATATAACATAAGGTCACTTGTCACTAAATTTTGCTTTGTTTGGGAAAACACAGCTATTACTTTTCATAAAAATTAACTTACCAGGGACTTCCTTGGTGGTCCAGTGGCCAAGACCCAATGCGGGGGGTACAAGTTCAGTCTCGGGTCAGGGAACTAGATCCCATGTAGGACAACTAAGATCTGGAGCAGAGGAAGGAAGAGAGGACTTTTTTTTTTTAATTTAACTTAACTCTGTAATGGGTTTATTGTTGTTCCTTTGAAATTGGTTAGAAAGAAAGTGAAAGTGAAGTCGCTCGTCTGTCCAACTCTTGGCGACCCCACGGACTGTAGCCGGCCAGGCTCCCCTGGCCATGGATTCCCCAGGCAAGAGTACTGGAGTGGGTTGCCATTTCCTTCTCCAGGGGATCTTCCCGACCCAGGGATTGAACTGGGTCTCCTGCATTACAAGCAGATGCTTTATGAAGATCTATTTGGGGGGGGGCTGTTTATTTGATAAATCGTACCGCTAAGACCCACATGAGCAAGTCACTAGGGTCTCGGTAAGCACGACCAGGGAACGGGGCCGGGCCCACCTCCGCCCTAGGTCCATGTGGTCACCACCTCCCGAGCCCGCCCCACCCGAGGTCCACTCGGACCCCCTCACCCCACCCTCCGGAAACATCTAAGGAGCCGCTCTGAACCAGACATGGTGTCAGGCGAAGGAAATGCAAACGGTCACAGTCTCTCCCTCCTGGATCTCACATGAGGAATATTGCAGGCAAAAGCAAGTCAGACAAAAGCGTTGCAGGTGCAAGAAGTGTCCCCACCTCCGTCAGCACAGTCCCTCGCCTTGGCCGCCCTCTTGTCATCCCTTGTCCTCAATGACCACAACCCAGAGCTCCTCGATTTCTCCGGTGTCCACTCCTTCTGTAACTTCTCAAGGCACACTGACCTCCTCTCCCCCTTTTGCGCAGTAACGAAAAAACACCAGGAAATAAGCCTCCACCGAAAAACGGCTACAGACACGGGGAGACGTTGCCGAGGGCAGCCTGGAGTGTCCGGGCCCTCCTGGGAAAAGGTGGTGCTGGACCCGCTCCACCCTCTAGGTGCAAGTATTTTTTTTAATTGAAGTATATTTGATTTACAAGGTTGTGTTCCAGGCGGACAGCAAAGTGATTCAGTCATACATACATACGTATCTACTTTTTTTCAGATTCTTTTCCATTATAGATTATTACAAAATATTGAGTACAGTTCCCTGGGATATACAGTAGTCTCTTGTTACTTACCTATTTTATATATAGTGATTTACGTCTATTAATCTCAAGCTCCTAATTTACCCCTCCTTCAGTTTCCACTGTGGTAACCTTAAGTGTGTTTTCTAGGTCTACGGAGGATCTGTTTCTGTTTCGTATATAAGTTTATTTGTATATTGTTTTTTAGACTCCACGTGTAGGCAGTATTGTACACTATTTGTCTTTGGCTTGCTTCACTTAGTGTGATAATCTCTGGGTCCACACATGTTGCTGCAAATGGCGTTATTTCATTCTTCTTAATAGCTGAGTTATATTTCCTTGTATGTATCTCCCACATCTTCTTAACCCATTCATTTGTCGATGGATATTTAGGTTGCTTCCAGCAGGTATTTATTTGACTTTGAAATTTTAAGGGAACGATTAGGCTGTTTAGACTCTGGATCCCTCCTGCCTGGGTGTGAATCTCAACCTTACCCCTTACAAGCTATGTGAGCTTGGTCAAGTTCCTTCACTCTCTCTCCTTCGCTTTCTCATCTGTAAAATTGCAGCAACTACAGAATCTTTCTGACTGGATTGTTGCTAAGATTAAGTTAGCTAGTAAAAGAAAAATTATTTAAGACATTACTTGCCACACAGTAATGACAATTTATCATCATCATCATTAGGACAATGTCCTCTCCAAAAAGAAACCAAATTTTACACACACAAATATGTATTTGCCTCTGTCCTGAATTCCACCTAAAGCTGTAATCTATATGTTTACTAGACACACAATTATATACACTAGTTACCTTCAACTTTGATAGCATTCTCTCATATATGTTTTAAATATCTTTCCTTTTTATTTTGCCTTAAGTATAGATATGAAGTTATTCAAAGTAGGGACATGAAGAAAATCTTCAAAATTCCTGATGACCTTCTGTATTTTTTTTTATTATTATATATACTTGGTAACTCAAGAATTTTTGCTTTGGTTTGAAAATTTTAATTCAAGATAACATAAATCCACCCATTTTTTTTTTATAATTTATTTATTTTTTAATTGAAAGATAACTGCTTTACAGAATTGCGTAGGTTTCTGCCAAGCATCAACATGAGTCAGCCATGGTCCACCCATTATTATTGCAGGCGATTCAAACACAACAGAAGCCTATAGAAAAAAAAACAAAGACTGTCCCATCTGTTCCCCCGCTTTGCCCCATCCCCACTCCAGAGTTAGTAGCATCCCCACCGGGGGTGATTTGCCATCCACTTCTGTGTCCCCACATGTAGAGAGTTTAGTTTTTTTCCTATACACAGGATTATCTGTATACTGATCTTTCAACTTGCTTTTTCCACTTACTATATCATAAACAGCCTTCCGTATCAGGACCTGATGGGCTGATAGATACCACTGCTCTAACTAAACCCGTTGATGCATAGACATCTGTTTCCAATTGTTGTTATTGTAAGCAAATGCTGCAGGGAGCATCCTTCTTACTTGTTCACACGCCCCTTACTACTAAAAAGGCTTTTTTATAGCTAAAAATTATTTTCTAAGTTGAATCCAAATCTAGAAGATGCCAGTTGTGATCCTAGATAACAAGTTGGGGGGAATCAATTGAATGTCAGGAAATTCATAAGTGAATTAAGCGGAAATGCTAATGTGGAGAGGGTAAACCAGATGGGGCTGTGTAATGCGGGATCCAAAGGTTTCTGGAGACACGTTTGAATCAGAAGATGCAGCATGAGCTTTCTTGGCAGCAGAAATTGAAAGCAAAGTGATGTTAAATTGATTTTTTCCCCCCAAACAATTACTCCCACCAAATCACCCTTCATCATTCTATTTTTAAGTAGCAGCAAGAATGTTGTACACATTTCCCATAAGCGAATGTTATTTAATGAAGTTTTTATTTATGAACATGTGTGTGTGTGCTAAGTCGCTTCAGTCATGTCCAACTCTGTGCGACCCCAAGGACTGTAGCCCGCCAGGCTCCTCTGTACATGGGATTCTCCAGGCAAGAATACTGGAGTGGGTCGCCATGCCCTCCTCCAGGGGATCTTCCTGACCCAGGGATCAAACCAACCCTCTCCTAGGTTTCCTACATTGGCAGGCAGGTTCTTTACCACTCGTGCCACCTCAGAGTCCTTATTTATGCACATTTTCCTTTTGAATAAATAATTTCAAACTTTTCCTATCTTTTCATTTCTAATGTTACTAGAAGTGTGATGAGAACCTTGCCCTGTCCCTCCACACTGGCCAAATTAGAAAAAGGGATGAAATCAGCCACACATTTTACTCCCCATGGGAAGATACACACCCATGAGAAGTCTATCCAAAGGCATATAGAAGAGACCCAGTCGAAGAGGGCCCTTCCACTCCCAAACTCTCTAAAGAGATGTTTGGTAGAGACATCGCTCTAAAGGGAATTCCTTCCAAGAGTCAGTAAGGCCAGAGAGTGAACCAAAGGCGGTACTCTGAGGATACACAATAAATCCTGGGAGGATGACTGGCGATGATGTTGGGGAGGGGCCATGGGAAGGAAACTTGAGAGAAATTCAGCAAACAGTCAAATGGGATTTTAATACAAAGGAGGGATTCTTGCCTTCTTCCACTGTTACACTTTTTCTACAGTTAAATCATCTGTCACTTGGTTCTTGTTACCATCCTCCCCAGAGAGACTGCCTCTGCTCAAGCTGGGAGGTCCCCAGGTGACCTCCGTGCCCTAGGACCTGCTCCACCCCCTTTCATTTTTTTTTTTTTTTTTTTTTTTTTTTTTTTATGAGAATACATTTTATTTTAGTGGATAACATATTCAGTACCTTTTTTTTTTTTTTTTTTTTTTTTTTTTAATATTATTTTATTAGTTGGAGGCCAATCACTTTACAACATTTCAGTGGGTTTTGTCATACATTGACATGAATCAGCCATATAGTTTCCACCCCCTTTCAAATCACACAGTTAGGCATCCAGTGATGACTGCCTCCTGTTCTCAAGGCCTTCCCTTCCTTAAGACTGTGGCCCTTGCAGCGGCCAACCTCAGCCATCTGTAAGCCAAGCTCATCCGGTGTGATCGCAGCTGGACGCCTTCAGTGTCTCTCCTGTCTGAAGTCTGGGTCTCTGCCGGGCACCTGTAGCAAACTCCTCTGTGTTGAAATCTTGTTGTTCAGTCGCTCAGTTGTCCGAATCTTTGCGACCCCATGGACCACAGCACGCCAGGCCTCCCTGTCCATCACCAACTCCCAGAGTTCACGCAAACTCATGTCCATTGAGTCAGTGATGCCATCCAACCATCTCATCCTCTGTCGCCCCCTTCTCCTCCTGCCCTCAGTCTTTCCCTGCATCAGAGTTGGAATCTTAGTTCAAGGGTAAACTCGGTATTACTAAACCATGGCTCCTTTCCTCCTCCCCCAGTCATTACGATAAGGACACTCACCTCAGGCAAACGCTGTGCCCGGGGTCGCGCTGGGGGCGTACGGCCCACCCCAGCAGCCTGCAAGAGCAAACTGGTACGGGTCAGGTGTTCTGCAAGCAGAGGGCATCATCCTGGTAGCCAGAAATCAGCCATGGCGTGGTGTTTACACCTCAGAAATCATCACAGAGGGCTCCCCTGCTGGTTCAGTGGGTAAGAATCCCAAGTGCCAATGCAGGGGACACGGATTTGACCCCTGGTCCGAGAAGACCCCACAGGCCGCAGAGCATCTAGGCCCGTGCACCACAGCTTCTGAGCCTGTGTTCCAAAGCCCGAGAGCCACAACTCCTGAAGCCCGAGCGCCGCAGAGCCTGTGCCCTGCAAGAAGAGGAGCCACCGCAAGGAGAAACCCACGCACCGCAACTAGAGTAGTCCTCACGCACCACATTCAGGGAAAGCCTGTGCAGATGTAAAGACCCAAGACAGCCAAAAATAAATAGATAAACAAAAAGTTTAAAGTAAAAAGAGCAAAGAAAGCCTTAAAAAAAAGAAGAAAGAAATCATCAAAGAGTACAAATCAGAAAGAAAAAAAAGAAACGCATTCCAGGGAGTTCCCTCGCAATCCAGTCATCAGGACTTTCACTGCCTGAGGGCCTGGGTTTCACCCCTAGTCAGTGAACTAAGATGCCACAAGCCTCGTGGGGTAGCCAAAAAAAAAGGAAAGCATTCCAGAGAGCTATTTATTTAAAATCATCAGCAGATCGCAGGTTACGTCTACGTCACTGAGACAACTCTCTGAACTCGCTTCTCACTGATAACTGCAGTGACCCCTCTCATATGGGCCCCAGGGGAGTCGGCAATCCTTTTGAGGCTGTGTTTTCAAAGAGCCAACCCGCTTTGGGTGAAATCAGCTAGAAGCAAGCGAGGAGGGGTGGGCACTGGAGGGAGGTGCCGTAAAGCTCTGGCAGATTCCTGGCTGGCTCTCGCACCTGCCCACAAAGCCCTCCTTCCGCACAGGTGACCAGGATCTTCACCTCGTGCCAGGCTACAAACGGCAGAAGGCAGCCAGTGTGCTTCCAAGCTAATTACGGAACGCAGAAGTGGGGGCAGGCGCCAAACCAGCCCGTCGGGTTTCAGTTAACCCCATGGGCCGGACAGAGGCCCTGGGCCTCCTAAACTGACGCCTCACATGGTTTTTACGTTCCCGTTTCGGCTTCATTGAAAAACAGTTTTATTTATTTCCTTGACTGTGTCAGGTCTGAGTTGTCACGTGGGATCTCTCGTGGTCGTCCACGGACTCTCCAGTTGGGGCGTGGGGTCAGCAGTTGAAGCGCCGGCTCAGTGGCTCTGCAGCACGTGGGATCGCCGCCCCCCGACCAGGGATCAGAACCTCTGCCGCTGCATTGGAAGGTGAATTCTCAACCACCGCACCACCAGGGAAGGACCTGGTGAAAATTTTTGTTAGTTGTTTTAGGCAGAGAGAAAAAGAAACAAAGAAACTACAGCGGGGGCAGAGTGCCCACTGGACTAGAATGAAGCATAAATGTTTTGGCTGCCTCTTCTGAATTTCTGGGCTTCCCTGGTGGCTCAGCTGGTAAAGAATGAGCCTGCAATGCAGGAGACCTGGGTTCGACCCCTGGGCTGGGAAGCTCCCCTGGAGAAGGGAAAGGCTACCCACTCGTCTTCTGGTCTGGAGAATTCCACGGACTGTATAGTCCATGCGGTCGCAAAGAGTCGGACAGGACTGAGCAACTTTCACTTTCTGAACTATCTCTTGTGCACATACTTTTTTTTTTTAATATTTATTTATTTTTAATTGGTTGATGATTGCTTTACAGTATTGGTTTGATTTCTGTCAAAATGCATGAACAAACCACAGGTGTTTATATGTCCCCTCCCTTTTGAATCTCAGGAAACTCAAACTAGGGCTCTGTAGTAACCTAAAGGGGTGGGATTGGACGGGGCGGGGGGGGGATTGAGGGGGGCAGGGAGACTCAAGAGGGTCAGCGCACACACTTTTAAGAGCAGCTAAATGAAGGATTGTAGGGATGTAGGTTCAGCGTCCAGCCTGGGTCGGACCCCACTCTGCCCGCTGGGGCAGGCTTCTTACTCCCCGTCTGCCTCAATTTCCTTATCTGTAAAATGGAGATGATAATAACACCTGACTTCACAGCCTCACTGTGAAGCTTAGAGAAGTAACCCCACAAAAGGCTGGCTGCAGGGGCGCACAGTGAAGGCAGTGCCACGAGGCCCTGCCTCCAAAGGGCCCCCACACGCGGGGTGAATGCTCTGGGTCGTGTTTTTGAAATTCTTAGTAATTTCATCTTTGGAATTTCTTTTTTAACTTAAAAAAAAAAAAAAAACAACTTTTTTGTGGCCATGCTGCACGTTCAATCCCTAAACCCAGACCCTTGGCATCGAAAGCTCCAAGTCCTAACCACCGGACCGCCAGGGAACTCCCGAGTGGTTGGAGTTTCCGTTTTGTCGGTGAAGTCTCGTGGGACAGGAAAAAGGCCAGGGCTGCCCTCCCAGGTGGACCCACCCGGCCTGTCTTGCTCGGGAAGGTTCCCAAGCCCCTGCCCCAGTGCCCCCAGCAGCGGGATGTGTGCCCCACCGTGTCTGGGACCCGGGCCCACTCCCGACCCAGGCGCCCAGCGTGTCCAGGCGCCAAGGCTGCAAAGCCCTGGGGGGTCACCTGTCTGCCAGGGATTGGTTGTAGCCGCCCCGTCCACAGCCAGGGCTGGTGTGGCAGCTGGTCGGAGGGGGGCTCAGCTGCTGGGAGAAGCAGACGTGGACTAACAGTCGGGACAGGGCCCCAGGGCACTGGAGGGTCTACCCCGCCGCAGGAGAATGACCTCAGACAGAAAACGGAAATCCTCAGGACAGGCTGACCACGCAAGAAAGCAGCCATGCTCTGGGCGTCAGTGCCTTTCACGCGCTTTCCCTGCTGGCCGAGCAAGGGCCCCATGGCTTCATTCTCTGCTGGACCCTGAGAGTCCAGGCTGGACCCGGCCAGCCCCGCTGAGACCCGTCCCTGCTCACAGCACGGCACGATGAAGGTTAGCTGTCATGATAATTACTCAGCTCCGTGTGCTCTGCGTGGACTCACATGTCTCGCAGGCCTTTTTCCTGTCCTGGCCTGGGAAGGTTAGAAAGAAAGGAAGGAAGAGCGCTCAGTCGTGTCCAACTCTTGCAACCCCATGAACTGTAGACTGCGAGGTTCCACTGTCCATGGGGTTCTCCAGGCAAGAGTACTGGAGTGGGTTGCCATGTCCTTCTCCAGGGGATCTTCCAGGCCCAGGAATTGAACCCAAGCCTCCCGTGTTGCAGGCAGATGCTTTTACCGACTGAGCTACGTGGGAAGCCCGAAAAGGGTAGGGGCCATGTCTATTCAGGGTCCCCCCGGGGCCTCACACAGCCCCCTCCCACTGATACGGACGCCCCCCCAGTGACAAAGGATGACATCCATCATGGAGATGAGTTTTCTCATTGATTCTGACAGGTTAAACCACCACGTTCTATCAAAGCAGCCAAGCACTGAAGCCCTCCTGGATGTCCACAGGGGAAGTGGGGACGGGGCCGTCTGTTCCCCTGCATCTGGAGAGGCCCACCACCCAGGAGCCCTTTCAAAGGAAACTGGGCTCCAAGTGAGACACTGTGGACACTAAATGCCGTCAGAGCTGGTGCAAAGGATGAGGCTCAGCTGCACGCTGCCCCTTGGCCTCGTCACCCAGCCTTAGCTCTTACGAGAAATGGTAACGGCAAATGCGCTATTAGAGTAGGATTTCTGACTTCATTGTAACACTGGAGTTGTGAGCCGTAGAGGTGTTTTTTTCCCCCTAACCCTGTCACAACCTCGGTATGTATGTGAAACACCAGGTCACAAAGGACAAGAACACTTCTGGAAATTAAAACGTTGGTCCCTTAGGGTGTGTTTCTCTATGTCTTCTGATTTTTTAAAAATTGGGTTTATGTCACTCTTCCACTGTAAACATTCCCTTTAAAAGCTTTAAGTCTTTAGATGTTCCCAGTATTTATTTATCCAAGAGTTTCAGTTGAAGTGCCTAGTGGCGATTTTATTTTGATTTGGTCTCCTTTGCCAATCCTGTAATAGGACAGCTGCTGTTTTTCTAAACATTCATGGTGAGAAGGGTAATTTACTGAAAAATATCAAGGGTTTTAGAGACAGGCTGAGCTTTTCCATGGATTAGGAACTTGATGAATGTGTCAGGAAAGTAGAGATAAAGACACCTGTTCGTAGCGGGCAGGGGGAGGGTCAGCTGCAAGGGAGTAAGCACCCCCAACAGTAGATAGAGGTTCACTTCTCTCTCAGGTAGAATGCCAGGGAGATGGCTAAGGCAGGTGTGGTGTTTGGGACATGGACTCCTTCTACCTGTTTCTCTGCTGAGCATCACCAAGTTGGCCTCGTGTGTCCAGGCTGGCTGCTTCAGCTCCTGCCTTCTCCTCTGCAAGCTGGTTAGAAGGAAGGGAGTTTCTAGAAGCTGCATAGACTAGCTGTAACAGGAGCTGAGCTGGGAATTTCCTGGTGTCAGGACTCCGTGCTTTCACTGCTCAGGGTGTGGGTTCAATCCCCGGTCGGGGAACTAAGACCCAGCAGGCCATGCGGTGTGGCTTTAAAAAAAGAAAAGAGGAGCTAAGCAGTGTAGTTTCACAACCTCGTGTCCAGCAAAAAGTCAGGGATACCGTTGCTAAAAAAGAAAGGGGTGGGGTGGGGTAGGAAGGATGAATTAGGAGTTTGGATTTGAGTCTTTTTTAGTTTCTTTTATGCTTTTCCTACACACTACCAGATATAAAATAGATAAACAACAAGGCCCTACTATATAGCACACAGAAGTACAATCAACATCTTGTAATAACCTGTAATGGAAAAGAATCTGAAAAAGAGTAGAGATATGTAAATACGTGTAACTGAACACGGCTATACAACTGAAACTAACACAGTTTTGTAAATCAACTATACTTCAGCAAAAAGTTGTTTTGAAAATGAGAAAAAGGATAGGAATGCAGATACTGGGAAGAACTCATTTAGATTGTATCTGTAAAATGCCGCTGCGGTGCTATACAAAGAGAGTTGTCGAACACTGACCTTTATTATCATCACTGTATGTGTTTCTCCTGATCTTAAACATACCATGAAATTCTGACAAGAAGTCAGCTGTCATTCTTACGTTTGTGCCTTTCGACATACCATGTCATCGTCTCTCACAGTTTTTCAAATTTCTCTTTAATGCTAGGTTTTTTTTTGGGGGGGGGAGGTGTGGTGGATAGTGGCACTGTTCTGGGTCTTAGTTGTGGCATGTGGGATCTAGTTCCCTGACCAGAGATCAAACCTGGACCCTCCACATTGGGAGCTCCAAGTCCCAGTCACTGGACCACCAGGGAACTCCATCTTTTTCACTAGTTGTATGCATCTTTACCATCAGGGGCCTCAGTGCTTCAGGCTTCCCAGCCTGCTCGGCGGTAAAGAATCCTCCTGCCAGTGCCAGAGACACAGAACACACAGGTTCGATCCCTGGGTCAGGAAGACCCCCTGGAGGAGGGCATGGCAACCCACTCCAGCGTTCTTGCCTGGAGAATCCCATGGACAGAGGAGCCTGGCGGGCTAGAGTCCACGGGGTCGCAAAGACTCGGACACGCCTGAGCACGCACATACGCTCTGTTCTTCAGCAGCGCCCAGATGCGTGTGAACTTTTTTTGTTTCTTTGGCTTGGGGTTCATCGTGCTTCTTGGATCTGTGGGATTGGAGTTTTCATCAAATTCAGAAAATTGGGGGCCATTATTTCTTCAAATTTTTTGTTGTTCCTCTCTTCCCTCTACTTGGGAATTCCACTTCCAGGTATGTTAGGCCACTTGAAGTTGTCCATGTTATGGATGTTCTGTTAATTTCTTAAAGACTCCTTACTCTTTGTGTCTTATTTGGATTGTTTCTGTTGTCTTCAAGTTCACTCATCTTTCCTCGGGTCGTGTCTACGCTGTTTATTCCTTCCAAGCGTGTTTTTCATCACAGATGTTGTAGCTTTCATCTCCACCTTTGATTTGAGTCTTTTTAAAGGCAGGTTCTTTTCTGCCTATCCTAACAATGCTTTTGTTGTCCTCAGCCTTCTCTGCATGTAGAGTTCTGTCGCAGTAGCTGTTTTAACCTGCTTGTCTGCTGGCTTCTGTTTTGACCCGGTCGGTGATTTTCCCTCACTCCTGGCCATTTTATTCTGTTCTTTGTATGCCTGGTAATTCTTTATTACAGGCTAAACATTTTGGAGTTTGCCTTCTTGGTGCTGGATATTCTTTTTTTTTTTTTAAATATGCTTATCTTTGCTCTGGGACACAGGTCAGTTACTGGGGGATGGTTTGATCCTCCCGGGGGCTTTATCGGATAGGACCAGGGCAGCCCGTGGCCTCGGGCAGATTCTTCTCTGCTTCTGAGGCCGTCTCTGGCTCCTCTATCTGATGCCCCGCGGGCACGAGGTTTTTCTCCAAGGCTGGGGGGAACACCGCCTATTCCTGGGCCAGGATTCCTCGGCCTGCTCCTTTCAGGGAGTCCTCTCCTTGGCCTCGGGCAGTTGTCTCACCCACGGGCTCCAGTCAGGGAGGGACTCTGCAGATCCCTGCAACTCTGGCTCTGGGGGCCGGTTCCCCCCACACACACACACCTGCCCCCAGCACTCTGTCGAAACTCTGTCTTGGCTTCTTTGGACTCCCAGCTCTCTACATCCTCAGGTTCCAGAGAGAGACCCCCGAATTCCCCAGCCCCTAGGTACAGCAGCGCTCACAACAGGCTCTCTGGACACAGGAACACCAGCCCCACTTGCCTGCATCCTGGAGATGGCTTCCCAGAGGTCTCGGACATGACGCCAGGCGCTCTGGGCTTCATTCCTGCAGCAGCGCCCCCAGACCCCCCAGTGCCCGCTTCTGCGCCCACCTGTGCGCTCAGCCTCTCGCAGTGGCGGCCGTGCCCCCCGGGTCTCTTCTCCTTGCTGCGACTAGACCTGGCCCAGGCGCTCCCAGGACTTCTAAACCATCCAGTGGGTTACAACCACGCCTTCTTCAACGAGGTCCAAGGCCCCCTTCCAAGTTGGTCCTTTGGGGCAGGGTCCCCCACCTCTGGGCTGCGGACTGGTACCTCCTGTCAGATCGGCAACAGTACTGAAGTGCAAAATAAATGGAACATGCCTGAATCATCCTGAAACCACCCCCACCGCCCCTGGTGCCTGGGAAAATGGTCTTCCACAAAATCAGTCCTTGATGCCAAAAAAGGTTGGGGACTGCTGCTTTCAGACTTCTAGAATTTTCTTCCCATCTTGACAATTTACTCACCTATCTTGACTTAATTATCCTTTACGCAAAACTTTCCCCTCTGAAGTTATGGTGTGGTTTCTGTCTCCTGGATGGACCTAGATTGCTAGAGACACTAATTTTTTTTCATAAGTTAATCTTGAACCTGGCATCATTGCTGAATCTCTCATTAGTTCCAATAACTTGTTGATTTTGCTAGCTTTTTAATAGATGATTGCATCATCTCAAATAGTGACAATCCTGACAGTCCTCTTTCTCTTCTTACAAACTCTTTCATCCAGCTCCACTTCTCCTGTGTTGGCCAGAATCTCCAACACTGTGTCCAGTGCTGGAGATGATGGACAGCTTGGATCCTGGTCATGTTCCCTTGAAGGAATACGCCTAGAGAATCCTGTCAGTCCAGTAGTTAGGACTCTGTGCTTTCACTGGGGGCCCAGGTTCAACCCCTGGTCAGGGAACTAAGATCCTATAAACTGTGCAGTGCAGCTAAAAAAAAAAAAAGGTAGAAATTATTTATCACCTAGAATATCTGCTACAGATTTTTGGTACCAGGTTAAGGAAGTTTCTTCCTATTCCTAATATTTTAATATTTTTTAAATTCACAAATGGATGTTAAATTTTTTCACATGCTTTTTCTGGAGCTTTTGAGATAATCCTGAGGACTCTCTCCTTTAGACTATTGCAAACTTATTGATAGATATTCCCCTAATTGAGAGAAAGACAAGGGGTACAATAAACTGTGGAGGAGATCCCAGTTAATATTTTAAAATATTGTCTTCTAATCCGTAGCAGTAGTATCTAGAAAGTATTATCCTATCCAGAAAGAAAGAGGTTCTGGAAAACTCCCTGGCGGTCCAGTGGTTGGGACCCTAAGGTTCAGGTTCAATCCCCGGCCCAGGAACTAAGATCCTGCAAGGTATGCCATACAGCCAAAATTAAAAAAAAAAAAGACTCTGCTTTATTTAGGATCTACACTTGTTTTAAAATCTGACTCTTGATTATAAAATATCAACTAAGAATAGTTTTTATTTCAAAACAGTCTCAACCATAACAGTATAGTATTATAGGTAACACTTTGAAGTTAGGATTATCTTTTTTCTAGAATAATACTCAACAATGGGGGAATTTTTTTAATCAAAAAGTCTTGATTACAAAAGTAAGGCATGTTTACTGCATAAAAACTGAGGCAGTTGTCAAGGTACAAAGTAAAAACGGAAAGTTTCCAGCCTCCTCTTTCTTCTCTCATTCCAGTTACCAAGGCTGGTTTATAACTCAGAACTTGGGGAAACCTTTTTTTACCATGCCAGTTTAACAGTATTACCCATCAATTTTCTGAAAACCAAATAGATATTATAGCAAAGAATACTTATCTGTTAAAAGTAAGGAAGACCCCACATGGCAATCCGTTTTTAAACACGCTAAAATGTCGTCATCTCCACTGAGCTCCTATTCTTATATCATAGCAATAGCCCAGAGGAAGGTAAGGAGGAGGAAATTACTTTTTTCAGTCCCACGAAAACCTGAAGAGACGGAGCGGTGCCTTGCGTGGGTGTGGAGAGCGACAGCGTTCCCCGGGGGGGAGCAGAGGGGTACCTAGAGCAAAGGGCTGAGCTGGGGGAAATTCAGCAGTCCCCGGAGCCCTCCTCTATCAGCCCTCCACGGAATGAGTTCACTGTTTTGCTTGAAATATCATGATGTCCCCAAGCTCTACACCGACTCAAATTCTGATGCATTTATGAAGAACACTTTCAACGCCAACAAAAAAATAATTTAGGACTGGCTGACGCTTTGGGTTTACCCCCGCTGCTGTAAATAAGGACAAAGCCAAGATCTGTCAGTGAATGTCCTGGAAAGCGTCGACCCCATTATAAACACTCAAATAAATGTTAAACCACAGCAGCGACAAACCATGGCCCAGGAGCCTTTGCTCCACAGCCTTTAATTAACGATGGAACAGCGGTAGCTTGGAGCAGGGGTGTGAGGCCAAGGGTTTGGGAAACATGCTGGGGTTCCCATTAGTCTTCATCACCCAGCTCCCTTCCTGTCATGTTCAAAAAGAGGACCGAAAAACACTTGGAGGGAAAGCCAGATATAGGAGCATGTTTGAAAGACTCCCAGATTATGGTGGAGGATCCACAGTATCAGGGATTTTTTTTAGGTTTGTTTGTCTGTTTGTTTTTTTAATTTGGAATTCCCTGGTTGTCCAGTGGTTAGAACTCTGCACTTTCACTATTGAGGGCCAAGGTTCGATCCCTGGTCAGAGAACTAAGATCCTGCATGCTACAAGGTATAGCCAAAAAATACAATTCTGACTGTAGCACAGAGAGGATTGGAAGAATAAATGGGGGAGTCTCAAATAGTCAAAGATTGAGGCTGCAGCTGTGACTTGAACAGGTGGCAGATGATATTTTCTGTAGATAAGCTCAGTTGCCCCTGGAGGAGGGCATGGAAACCCACTGCAGTATTCTTGCCTGGAGAATCCCATGGACAGAGGAGCCTGGCGGGCTACAGTCCATGGGGTCGCAAAGAGTCGGACACGACCGAAGCAACTTAAAACGCATGCATGCAAGCTCAATGGCATCTCCTGTTCTGTGTTCTTCTGCACTGTTCGCACCTGTTTCTCCTCTACCCCTCGAGCCTGGGTGGGCAGTGGGATTGCGTCCACTGTTGCAATGTGCGAAGGGACACTGTGCCAGTTGCAGGCAAAAGCTTGAGCTGGCCTGGCAACTGCCACCTCCTGCTTCTTGGCGCCGTGAGAAGCCCAGGTCCCACGGAGAGGCACACGGGAGACTCCACTGACAGCCCCAGCCAAGCTCCCTGTGAGAGCCCTGGTTGAGACCAGCCCCAGACAACTGCAGCCCAAGCCACCGCCTGAGCAATTCTGAGCAGAGCCACCCCGCTGAGCACAGTCCACCCGCCGGCCATGCGAGATGCCAGTTGTGCTGGTTTGCGAGGGATGCTGCTACTAGCAAGCTGGGTGCTGATACAACAGAAATGTCTTGTCTTGTAGGAGTTCTGGGAACAAGGGTCTGAACCGAGACGTCAGCAGCACAGACCCTCCTGAGGCTGTGGTGAGGGTCTGCTCCAGCCGTCTCTCCTTGGCCCACAGGTGGCCGTCTGCTCACTCTGGCTCTTCCGGCCCCCTGCATAGCTCCATGTCCCAGATTCTCCTTTTTAACAGGACACTGGTCGTACTGGATGGGGACCCACTCTAATGACCTCAGTGTAGCTCGATTACCTCTATCAAGGCCTTATTTCCAAATCACGTCACATTCTCAGATACTGAGGCTGAGGACTTCAGCATAGGAATCTGAGGGACACATAATGATGATAAATTGCTCTCTGAAGCTCTCCAGTTTTGAGGTGGTTTGCTGTGCTCAAAATGTAACCAGTCAGCACTCCTTCAAATCATTTCAGTCTTCATTTTTTTTTTAGACCTGAGAGACATATGAAAAATTTTATTTAGATTTATTTCATCATCTCTAGTTAAAGTGGTATCAATTTTCTATTAAAAATGAGCAAAGTTTAGCAAACGTTTCCCAAAAAAAAAAAAGGTAACCGGAACAGGTGGTTCTGGAGATGGAAGCACATGCTTCAGGAGACAGTAAAAGTCCCTAAAACGGGTGGGATGGGAAGGGAGGTGGGAGGGATGTTCAAGTGGGAAGGAACATGGGTTTGTAAACCTATGGCTGATTCATGTTGACATTTGGTAGAAACCAAAACAATATTGTAAAGCAATTATCCTTCAATTAAAAATAAATAAATTTTTAAAAAATCCCCAAAATGTGGTCATTGTATTGGAGGTGAAGAAGACACTACAGATTTCCTACCCAGACCTCATCCTTCTTTCTCTTTTCTATACCACTGCTGGCTTCAGGACCCCATTTAAGACTTCTCTGGGGGTACAGTGGATGGGAATCCGCCTCCTAATGCTGGGGACGTGGGTTTGATCCCTGGTCCAGGAAAATTCCACATGCCTTGGAGCAACTATGTCCCTGCACCACAACTACTGACCTGCACTCAAGGGCCTGCGAGCTGCAACTACGGAAGCCCGCACTCTCTGCAGCCCGAGCTCTGCAACAGAAGAAGCCACCACAATGAGAAGACTGTGCCCTGCAAGGAAGAGTGACCGCTGCTCGATACAGCTAGAGAAAGCCCGTGTGCAGCGAGGAAGACCCAGCACAGCCAAAATTAATTATTTTTTTTTTAAAAAAGAACTTGGACTTCCCTGGTGGCTCAGTGGATAACAATACGCCTCCCAACGCAGGGGACTCGGGTTGGATCCCTGGTGTGGGAAGATCCCACATGCCCTGGAGCAATTAAGCCCATGTACTACAACTATTGAACCCAAGTGCGGCAACTCCTAAAGCCCGCACCCACCTAGAGTCTGGGGTCTGCAGTAAGAGACTTCTCTGGTGGGCCAGTGGCTAAGATTCTGCACTCCCAATGCAGGGGGCCCAGGTTCAATCCCTGGTCAGGGAACTAGATCCCACATACTGCAACTAAGACCCAGCACAGTCAAATAAAAATAAATATTTAAAAAATAAAAATAAGAGAAGCCCCCCACTTGCTGCAATTAGAAAAAGCCCATGCAGAGCAACGAAGACCCAGCAAGGCCCAAAATAAATAAATAAATAAAAAGACCCCATTCTTCCCTTCTGGTTTTTTCTTCACTAAATTCTGGCCCTATTTACCTCTTAAAAGAAGAATCCTAAATAAGCTAAGGGAATCACAGTAATTATGTTTGGTGATGGGATTAAGGCTCAATGCTGAGAGAGAAACATGCTGAAGGTGCTTCTGGAGAAAGTTTCTCATCTCTTAAATGGTACACAATGAAACAATCATCCCTTCTCTCCCTCTGGATCTTTCTGTGTAAGGATGTGATACCTGGAGGGAGCCAGGCAATACTCTGAGGATGGCAGGAAAGAACGACGAGCTGCTCCCAGCTTCTTGGTGAGCTGGAGTCACTGCATGGGCAGCTGGAGTCAACCCAGCTCACAACTTCTCTTTATGAGACTCTACATCCCATCGTTGCTTAAGCTTTTTTGAGTCAAGTCATCTCTCACCTATGGTTTACAGTTGTCCATCAAACGGATAATTAACTATTTAGGAGCTCAGAAGTTTGAGATGGAAATAGAAAATTTCTGGTCATTTAAACATGAATGGAGTTGGGTGCTGGTAGACACAGGAGACTTGGGTTCAATCCTTGTGTGGGAAGAACCCCTGGAGGAGGAAATAGCAGTGCACTCCAGTATTCCTGCCTGAAAAATCTCATGGATAAAGGAGCCTGGCGGGCTACATCCAAAGGGTCACAAAGAATGGGACACCACTGAGCGACTGAGTACATGCAGGTATATGAACAGGAAGAAGGGCAAATTGCAAAAGAAAATGCACAAGGGATATGTATGGAAAGTTTCTGTTCATTTACCTAATAAATATTGACGGAGTGCCTAGTATACGCCAAGCACTTTTCTAGGCTCTGGGAATAAAGCAATGAATGAAAGAATGCAGAAAACCCCACTGTCATGGAGCTTCATTCCAGCATTGGTATTTAGTGGGGGAAATACACGAGCACAATATCTAGTGTAGACTGGGGAAAAAACACACAGCCTGAAAGTCAAGAACCACGTTTTTTTTTTTTGTGGACAAACCTGAGGCCGGTAGCCCAGGATGCAGCCTCTCAGGGAGCTCCGAAGTCTGGCTCCACAGAGGTAAGGTAGGAGCCAGGATGGGGAGGAGCTTTTGCAACAAATACCAGGCAGTCGGAACTTCAGAAGATTCCAGTGAATTTAAGAAAACCAAGCATCTCAAGTTAAGGAATTTAAGCACTTTTCTATACATGGGAAGTTGCAAAAGTCGGGGCTCACTGAAATCATCCCTGTGATCTGCACCTCAGCTCTCTGGGGCCAGCGTCCTATGCTTCCTCATCAGACGTCTCCTAAAGATGAGGAGCTCCCTTGAGGCTTGGCTCACCGTCAGGGCAGCTGGAATGTGATGGCCACAACATCCTTATTTACTGGTGTAGCAGGCAACATTCTTTTTTTTTTTTTTCACTCACAGTAGAAAATGCTTAACCTCAACCATTATTGCGTACTCTGTTGCTCAGTCAGGTTGGACTTTTTTGCAACCCCAAGGACTGTAGCCCTTCAGGCTCCTCTGTCCGTGAGATTTTCCAGGCAAGAATACCGGAGTGGTTTTCTTCCCCAGGGGATCTTCCTAATCCAGGGATCAAACCCATGTCTCCTGCATTGCAGGCAGACTCTTTACCACATAGCCACCAAGGAAGCCCCTTATTATTGAAGAGGTACAAATAACATATATTTATACTCACTTACCAACCTGGCAAAAGTAAAAGATCTTTACAGTACCTGGCACTGGCGGCAGGGTGGTGAACTCTCGTCCACAGTTGGTGGAACTACAGCCTCATGCAACATTATGGAAGATCAGCTGGGCACAGTTACCAGAATTGCACCAGGATGTTCATCTTCACAGTAAAACCCTGGACCCCCAGCAAAGTAGCTGTCAACACAGCACGGGCTAGACAACTTATTCGTGGTCCATTTTACCAAAAAGCAGCCCTGTATATGCAAATTCAGAAGCACTTAAAGATAAATTATTAAATGAATAGCACAAAATGCAAAAGAGCATGATCTGTTTGTATAATAATTTTTTAAACATTATAGAAACTTACTATAATAATTTAATGTATATTATAATTATTATTTATTATAATATAATAAATGTTAATATGCCTTAAAGTTTTGTGAGTTTTTTTTCCCCCCAGAAGGAATAGTAAGAAGATGCTCCTAGCATTTACCCACTAGGGGCAGGAAATCCCGGTCATTGACGCTGCTTTTCAGCTGTAGCAGACCCTGTGGATGGTTCCCTCGTGGCATTTGTAGCCCCGCCCCGTTGCCTCCCCTCCGGTAGTGCTGGGAGGGCAGGAATGCCCCTGTCCTTAGATTCCCTTGCAGCGAGGCTGGTCTTGTCGTCTGCAAATGTTCGACCCAGGAAAGGAAAGACTGAGCCAGTCATTCAGAAGGGACTCACGGGAAAGCGCTGCGGGCACCTCCCTGTTTTCCCCAATCAGCCGCGTGTGGAAGAAAGCCTGACCTTTGCTCCCAGGGTGACTTCCAGCCCTCATCTGGATTACGGCCACATCCTGGGGAGCCCTGGGGAGGGGGCGAGGCAGCTGGTTCCCCCACTGCCCCTGGATCCTTCACTGCCCACCGCTCCCACCTGAGATGAGTCAGCCACAGAGGCCAACACCCAGGTAGATGCCACTTGCACAGAGAATACTGGAGTGAAGTTTGTGCAGTTGAAGTGGTTATGTTTTATTTGAAAGAACCGATGACCCGAGCCCTCAGGAAGTTCAGCATCTCCAGGGAAGCAACAGCATCACAGCCAGTCATCCCGGAAGTGAAGCCAGCGCTCCAGGAACTGGAGCCACCCGCATGCCACCCACGGCTTTGCACGAAGATTCTGAGCTTCGGAACTCTACACCTACTAAACACAGCTGATTGTTTTTAGTGTCAATAGAGGATTACAGACGGAGAAGGCAACGGCAACCCACTCCAGTACGCTTGCCTGGAAAATCCCACAGACGGAGGAGCCTGGTAGGCTTCAGTCATTGGGGTCATGAAGAGTCGGACACGACTGAGCAACTTCACTTTCACTTTTCACTTTCATGCGCTGGAGAAGGAAATAGCAACCCACTCCAGTGTTCTTGCCTGGAGAATCCCAGGGATGGCGGAGCCTGGTGGGCTGCCGTCTATGGGGTCGCACAGAATCGGACACGACTGAAGCGACTTAGCAGCAGCAGCAGCAGCAGTGGGTTACAGAAGGTGACTTCCAGACACGTTTTTCAATGAGGCATCTGTCCTGGAGAGGATGTAGAGTTATGGATCTTTCCAAATTCCTGGGGGGTGGGGAATGGGCTTTTCTGGACTCGGATGCACAAAGATGGACTCAGCAAGTGTCTATCTGACTTGAAACGAGAGAAATGCTAGCTTGTACCTGCAGCTTTAACACCAGGTCCAGCAGCCAGATTAAAATCCTGAGACCAAAGCCCAGCGCTGAGGACGGCAGAGGAGGCGGTGGGAGCAGTTTGGAGCCTGGTGACACCCTGGACGGGCCGCACCAGATCCTGCAGCTCTCCCCGAACCTGTCACTGCAGGAGAGAAACAGACCTCTCTGCTTCAGACGTGCTGGTCTGGTTTTCTGACGGTTGCAACCAAGCTTGTTCCTAAAGGCCACTCAAAGTTTTCTATATGCCTCTCCAGGTCCAGGTTCAGGCATTGCCTCCTGCAGGGTCCCAGGAGGAGGATCCGTCTGGACTGGAACAACACAGGCTCCCTTGCCCTCCAGCTTCTGCTTGGGCTCAGCTCACAAATTCTACTGCCTGGAGTTTACGCTGTTAAATACTTGCAAAGTCCACTAGGATCTATTTACAAGGATGATCTCTGCAGTACTGTTTAAAATGGCAAAATACTGGAAACTGCTTAAATGTGCTTCAATCAGGGGACTAAGTGAAATAAAATAAAATATTGTGTTGCCTACATTGGAACACTTCACTGGAAATAAAAAACAGCTGACATGGAAAGTTCTTCAAGATTTTGTATATACATTTTGTTTTTGGTTTCCCCTGTCTTAGCTGCCACTTGCAGGAGCTTGAGCTGTGGCATGTGGGATCTAGTTCCCCAACCAGGAATCAAATCCAGGCCCTCTGCCTTGGGAGCATGGAGTCTTAGCCATTAGAGCACCAGGGGGAGTCCCTCCAGGACATATTTTAAATGGAAAAAAAAAAAGTATAGCATGAGCCAATTTATGTAAGTAAATAGGAGCATATATGGATTTTTTTTCAGAAAAGATAATAAGAAACCCTGGTTACCACTTTGAAATACTTAAATATTCCTACCACATTAGTGATACTACTTTAATTTTTATTAATATGTTTCTGAAATGTCAGTAAGGCCATTTAGGGACCCTCTCATCCTGGGTTCCCCAGAAAGTAGAGCCCAAACCACAGTCTTAGTGCTCCTGCTTTAATGGGTAATATAACCCCAGGAAGGTGGAAGGGAGGGACCCCAGAAAAAGCCAGGAAGGGAGGGGGCCAGGGTCCACATGTGCTATCACACGACCAGTAAGCATGATGGATTGTTCAGTCCCACAGAACATTCTCTGAAAGCAACATGGTTCACATCTCAGGATAATGTGTCCACGGCAGAAAGGGGGAGAATTTACTCACTGAGTCCAGCTCCCTCCTTTAGGACCACGCGTGTGCATCTGGCGCTGGGCCGGGCCACTGGCGGCTCGGACCGGGAGCCCCGAGGACGGAAGCTGGGAGGTACTGGGATGGTACGAAGGTATCAGGGCCTCGCAGGCCTGGTTGTAGGACCAGGAGAAGGAAGCAGACGGGTCAGGAGGATGAGACGCAGCACTCAGGGGTCTAATGTGTGGATCTTCTTTCACTGTCTTTTTTTTTTTTTTTGGCCAAGCCAAGGCTTGCAGGATCTTACTTCGAGGATCAGGGATCTGTATTAGCGTCTAAAGGCCATCTTAACAAATGATCACAAACGGGATCACTTAAGCTCCGTAGGAAGCCTGCAGCGTTTGTCCCGTCTGGGGTCCCAGGAGACGGCCGGGTTCCCACCCTCCTGCTGACTCCCAGTGGTCGCTAGCAGCCCTGGCTGTTCTTGTCTGCAGGCGAGGAGTTCCAGCCCCTGGCCTGGCTTCTCACGGCGGCCTTTTCCTGCCTCTGTGTGTGTGTCTGTCTCTGCCTCTCTTCTCTTGTGAGGATGCCAGTCATATTGGATTAGGGCTCACCCTGTTCCAGAATGACCTCATCTGAATTTGACTAATTACATCTGCCTTGACCCTGTTTGCAAATAAGGTCACCTTCTGAGGTTCTGGGAAGGACATGAAATTGGGGGACGGGGAGCCACGATTCAACACAGTTCAATATGTTTATGTATTTTTAAAACTAAGCAACATTATTTTAAAACTGAAATTAAAAGAATGTTATCAAAATCTGAGTGAATGCTCATTCACTTCACTCATGTCTGACTCTTTGTGACCCCATGAACTGTAGCCTGCCAGGCTCCTCTGTCCATGGGATATCCCAGGCAAGAATACTGGAGTGGGTTGCTATGCCTTTCTTCAGGGGATCTGCCTGACCCAGGGATCAAACCTGCGTCTCCTGCATTGCAATTGGGTTCCTTACCACTGAGCCACCTGGGAAGCCCGTTACCAAAACACTCATCTCCCAGAAAGAAGTCTGTGTTGAATGTGAGGATGATTTATCTGCTTTTGCTGTCACCACACTGCTCACCTGGACCGCTTTCATCTGTTTGAATGGACACAAAACTCCCTTTCTCTTTATCACCCACGTATAACCCCCTTTGTCAAACATCTATGAATGGCTTTGTTGTGGTTCAGTCGATAAGTCCCCTACTAATATCTGCCAATTTTTTTTTCTAGTGTTTCAGACAAAAATTAGTTTACTTAATGGAGTTGGCAAAATAGTTTAGAAAAAAGTCCTAGAAGCAGTAGCCTAAACCAGTGGTTCTCGAAGTGTGGCCTCTAGAGCGGCAGCACCGGCACCGCGGAACAGGTGACAAGGCAGATTCAGAAGCACCAAAACCCAGGGAACTGGGAAATCTAGTAGAACAAGCCCTCCAGGGATGTACCGTGATGCACGTGCAGGTCAGAGTCCCATCGGCCTAGACCAGCTACATACTACACACACCACAGTAGGACCACGCTTAAAGCTAGAGAACTCTTCATTTCACAACTTTGACTTCTTTCCATCCAATATGAAAACCATTTGCAACCTTTCTGTCAAAGCAAAAAGTTCTCAACAGAAAGTTTTCCAGTTTTTGGTTTCAGGACAATTTGCCCAGTTAATAATTACTGAGTCCCCAAGGAGGTTTGTTTATGTAAGTTATATTTACCAACACTGAAAGTTAAAATTGAGAAAACTTTAATTCCTTAGCTTATTAACTCTTTGTGTGTGTGTGTGTGTGTGTGTGTGTGTGTGTAATAAAGTTTTATTAAAGTATAAAGGAGATAGAGAAAGCTTCTGACATAGGCATCAGAAGGGGGCTAAAGAGTACCCCCAACTCATTTTAAAAGAACAATAATAAACCTTGGCATGTTAATTTATATAACACATTTAATGAAAAATAACATTTTCTAAAACAAGAAAACCTTGAGTTAGGGTGGCATTGTTTTACAGTTTTGTAAAGCTTTTTGCTATCTGGTTTAATAGAAGACAGCTGGGTCCTGATATCTGCATTCAATCTACTGCAGTAAGATGTTTGGAGTTGAATTATAGGAAGAAAATCTGGCCTCACACAGAACATAGTTAGAAAAGAGAGGACCTCACAGACCCCCTAAAAGGGTCTCCAGGACCCCAGGGGTCCTCTGACCACACACTGAGAACTTCTGTGCTACATATATATATATATATATATATATATATATATATATATCTTAATAAAAATGGGGTAATGGTGGGAAACAAAAAGCTTCACTCTGAGAGCTTTGTATTAATAACTGCTTACAATTCAGTCATTTTCATGATATCTCAGTTGGAGGTTGAAAAATTCTCCACTTGTCAATTCTTCCCCATTTCCAGCACAGCATAAAATATGTATAAATAATAAAATTAAATAAAGGACTAAATTTATCATTTAAAATACAGTTGTTGGCATTTAATGGAGAAACTATATCTAATCATTTCCCTGAGAATTAAAAGTATGAATAAATGTGTACAAATTTTTTTTTCGATCTGTAAATTGGTAGATAAGGCAAAATTCAAACATAAACTGATTCACAACATTTTTAAAATATACGACTCAAATAATAAAAGTAATAAAATTATAGGACTAAACAGGATAAAGATCAAAAAGGCAATTTCTTCAGCAGATAAGAAAACTACTTCACCAAGGCACAAATATTTGACCAATTTAAATTAAAAATTAATTGAAACTCAGCTTATTTAAAAACAATTTGCTTAATAGGGACTTCCTTGGCAGTCCAGTGGTTAGGACTCCAGAATTTCACCATGGATAGCTTGGATTCAATCCCTGTTTGGGGAACTAAGATCCCACAAGCTGCATGGCCAAAAAAATATATATGTTATTTCACTGCATAAAGGCTAGAGCCAATGGAGAAAATCTTAGAGAGTTTTATGAGATTAATTTTGAACTCAATAAAAACAATAGCTGATATTTAGTGGTGCCAGGAATCTTACATAGAGCATATTATTCAATTTTCACAAGAGAGAAAGTAATATAAGTCTTGGTCAGTTCAGGCTGCTCTAACAAAGTACCATAGTTGTTGGTGTTCAGTAGCTAAGTCATGTCCGACTCTTTGTGACCCCATGGACTGTAGCACGCCAGACTCCTCAGTCCTTCACTATCTCCCAGAGTTTGCTCAAATTCATGTCCAATGAGTTGGTGAAGCTTTCCAATCATCTCATCCTCTGTCACCCCCTTCTCCTGCCTTCAATCTTTCCCAGCATCAGGGTCTTTTCCAGTGAGTCAGCTTTTCGCATCAGGTGTCCAAAGTATTGGAGCTTCAGCTTCAGCATCAGTCCTTCCAATGAATATTCAGGACTGATTTCCTTTAGGATTGATTGGTTTGATCTCCTTGCTGTCCAAGGGACTCTCAAGAGTCTTCTCCAGCACCACAATTTGAAAGTATCAATTCTTTGGCTTCTTTATGGTCCAACTCTCACATCCGGACATGACTACTGGAAAAACCATGGCTTTAACTAGACAGACCTTGTCAGCCAAGTGATGTTTCTACTTTTTAATATGCTGTGCCAGACTGGTTAGTACCATAGACTAGTTAGCTTAGCTGGTTCTGGAAGCTGGAAGTCTGAGATCAGGTGCCAGCACGGTCCAGTCCTTAGGAGGGCCTCTCCCAGGTTATGAATGGTAGTGGTATCCTCACAGGGCAGAAAGAGAGTGAGAACAGTCCCTGGGAGTCCCTTTTGTAAGGGCACGAATCCCATTCATTATGGCTCCACCCTCAGAATCTAGTCACCTCCCCAGGGCCTGACTTCCTAACACTACCACGTTAGGGTAAGGGGGGTGGGGACACATTCAGTCCAAAAGAATATAGAGATATATTTACCCCATTTTTCTAATCAGAGAAATAAATGTAAATAAGTTTAAGCAACTTCCCCACAGTCACAGAGTCTGAAAGAGAAGAAGACCTGTCCCTCTGATTTCCAGATCCATACTGTGGACAGCACTGCCTCTCAACAAAGTGTTTGTTCAGCTTCATATATTTTTAAAACTATTTATTTGGTTTATTTCCTTGGCTGGGCCGGGTCTTAGTTCTAGCATTCAGGATCTTTTAGTTGTGGCATACGAACTCTCAGTTGCGGCATGCAGGATCTAGTTCCCTGGCCAGAGACCAAACCTGGGCCGCCTGCACTGGGGCTTCTCACTGCAGTGACTTCTTCTGTTGCAGAGCACAGGTTCGAGGTGCACGGGCTCAGCAGTCATGACTTCCGGACTTAGTGCCAGGGAAGTCCCACCTGGGGAACTTTAAAAAATGCTGATGGCTGGATCTCACCTCTAGAGATTCCAATATAACCGATCCTGGGTGAGGTTTCTGCATTTTCTGGAAAAGATATATTTATCTGGCTTGTCATAGGGTCTTAGTTTCAGCACACAGGATCTCTCCTTATGGTTCTTGGGCTTTCTCTAGCTGCAGTGATCTGGCTCCAGGGTGTAGTTGCCTGGAGGCTGGCTTTCCAGGTGACTCAGGGGTAAAAAATCCACCTGCCAATGCAGGAGACACAGGTTCGATCCCTGGATTGGGAAGATCCCCTGGAGGAGGATCTTCTGGAATTTCCTAGACATGTATCTGGGAAATCCCAAAGACAAAGGAACCTGGCAGGCTACAATCCATGGGGGTGTAAAAAGTCTGTTCATGACTGAACACAAATGCATGCACCCACATGTGGGATCTTGGTTCCCTGACGAGGGATTAAACCCGCCTCTCCAACATTTGAAGGCAGATTCTTAACCCCTGGACTACCAGGGAAGTCCTCATGCATTTTTTCAATAAGATTTCCGCCCATGCTATCTGGTATGCTGCCTACTGAGAACCTAGGTAGCCAGAAATGTCAGATGTCCAGGCAGGAACAGAGATCAGGAACACAGGATATATTGGTTTGGGAGAAAACAGGAAGTCCTTCTGGGTTCAATGAGTCAAAGGAGTGGTGGCATTTAGAGGTAAAAGAGCCCAGGAAATGTTGCAATTGCAGACCAGGAGGGGCTGAGAAGGTTAAATTAGAAAAGTAGATTTAAGAATTCACTGGGTAGAGGTGCTAATTGAAAACGGCTGCTCTGGATATTGTTTGAAAGTAGGTTGGGCATTTGGCAAACAGTAAGTAAGTTACAAAGTTGTCCTGGGAGACAGAGTCAAAGATGGGCTAGTGCTAGAACCTGAGGAATATCACATCGGTGGGACTAGAGAAAGCCGACCGTTTTAATATTTAACACTTGAATGAACTCCCTACCTCCATCCTTTCTTTTTCTTCTTTCTTTGTGTATGTTAGGAAAAGTAGAAAGTGCTGAAGTTACCCACTTCGATAATTAAATTCCCAACCTGACCCACTTTGGCCTCTATCCTGGGTTGGCTTTCCCCAAACATTACACCATCTTTTGGGGGAA
Source organism: Muntiacus reevesi (assembly GCF_963930625.1). Taxonomy (NCBI): domain Eukaryota; kingdom Metazoa; phylum Chordata; class Mammalia; order Artiodactyla; family Cervidae; genus Muntiacus; species Muntiacus reevesi. The sequence goes on along the minus strand of NC_089254.1, from coordinate 108,440,670 downwards.
AAAAAAAAAAAAGAAGAAGACGACTCCGCTATAGGTGTGGAGTTGACTGTAGAGAGTGCCAGGTATACTGGCCAGGGTATGCTGGAACTCAGCTGAAACTAATTAACCTCTCAGACGGCCAGTAAGAAGAAATCGAGCAAGTCCTGGAGCTTGGTCATGGAGACCAGAATTCACTTCTATTTGGGAAAACGCTGGCCTGTAGGTGTTTGCTTAGCTGTACAGCCGGGGCACCCATCTGGGTTGCCAGGGGCCTCTCGCCTCCTCTTCCGGTAATTCTCCCGTTACTGTGTTGGAGGGCATGGCCGGAGGTGTGGCCTCAGGCCCAGGCTGTCATTAATTTCACACAACGACTTCTTCAGGAGCAAGTACCTTTATTGATTTTTCTGGTGGGGGAGTTCCTGAGGGGAGCAGGTTCTGGAGGGGTGTGGAATCGTCAGCGACGGAGAAGGAGGTCTACTTGCCACATTTTCACCCTCCAAGGAGGCAAAGGAGCAACTTTTGGTACCTTGGGGTCCTAAGAGCCACCTCTGTCTATGCAATAATTGTGAGTGAAGCCAGTCGTGGCTAAAAAGAAACAAGCAAAAAACCCCACACACACTTAAATAAATCAGTTTTGCCAAGGGCTGACCTGGGTGCAGCCATGAAAAGCACCCCAAAGGATGTCAGGATCTCATCCATGTGTCGTTCAAAGGCACACGTGTGCTCCAGTTCTCTGGGATGCAGGTAACAGGACTGAGATTTCCATGGTAGCTCATACTGACACAGAATTAATTCATCTGGATTAAATTTGTTATAAGATTCAAAAACACTATGATCTTGTTTTAGCATCCCCACCCTTACCTCAGCCCTGAGAAGTTGGTAAGGCATGTCCTGGTGGAAACTCACCCTTTTAAAGAGGAAACCCAGGTGTGGGAAGTGCTGAGTGATTAGCCCAAGGTCACACAGGTAGTTATAGCCAAGTCAGAACTGGAGGACAGATTCCTGGGATCTTAGCTCTGAACCCTTGTCATCAACTTGCTTGTTCAACATCATCGTCTATTAATTAACTGATGAGCCGACTTTGAGCAGATTTTCTTTCCTACCCAGTCAGAGCCTATTTTGAATGAAATAGAGAACCAATTCAAGAGTGCCCTGGCTTACTGAATCCTTATGTTAATTGTCTAACCTAAGTTTTGAAATATTTGATATATTTGCTATTAACTTTGTTCAGTAAATGTCCTGCATTATGACTGGAACACTTTAAAAAGTCCTCTGACCCTTTTACTCATCAAAATGGGCACAACTGTAGTTAAACAGAGCCTTTACCTTGCTGCCCACGGATGTCAGACTCCTGCTTTGCTGGGGGCGTGGGGGGCAGGGCCCCCTGTGTCATGAATCCCCCATGCCGGTGCCAGTGAACATCAACAAGCCAATGAATAAACACTGTAAATACAGACTGGTTTAAATGCGTTGTTAAAAGTGCTCTGACAAAGAATAAAAGGTGACTTATTTTCCCCAGAGAGGACTGGGTGTAATTTCTTCAGAAAAGAAGGTGATGAAGAGATGATTAAGGTGCAGGCTTGGACCCTGCAAAGGGAGACAGGCAAATGCTTGGACAAGCCAATTCTATCAGTCAGCCTTGGCTGCCGTCCTGTAGACTGGCTGGCCGAAACAACATTCATTTTCTCACAGCTGCAGGGTCTGGGAAATCCAGAATCAAGGTGCCCACTGACTTGGTTTCTGGTTTTCTGGCTCATGGCTTTCCAAAGGCTGCCTCTTTGCTGTGTCCTCACACGGTAGGAAGAGAGGGAGCTCTCAACCGTCTCATCTCAGAAGGACACTAACTCTGTCGGATCAGGGCTCCACCCTATGACCTCATTTTCCTTAGTTACCTCCTGAAGGCCCTGTCTCAAGATGCATCACACCGGAGGCTAGGGCTTCAGCTTATGAATTAAAGTAGGTATAGGTCAGTCCATGCATGAACTTGCCAGGTGGGTCAGCGGTAGAGAATCTGCCTGCTATGCAGGAAACCCAGGTTCAATCCCCGAGTCGGGAAGATTCCCGGGAGAAGGAAACGGCAACCCACTCCAGTATCCTTGCCTGGGAAATCCCACGGACAGAGGAGCCTGAGGTGCTACAGTCCATGGGGTCACACAGCGTCAGGCATGGCCGAGCGACGGGGCACTGAGCACAGTTTAGTCACTTAAGCATTATTTAAGCTGTCTGTGCCCCAGGTCTGCAGCAAAATACAAATCCTGTGAGGCCTACATAAAAAGGAGTACAGTAGACAAGAAAGTCAGAGTTGACCCAGTGCCATTTGCTTAAGCTGGCTGATTTCCTCTGGGTTTATACTAAGTGATATGGGTGCCAGGCAGTTTTTTTTCTTTTAATTTTTAAAGCTTTGCTTTAGACCAACTAAGCAGTTTAATATTGAAACAAGGGAGAGATGGTTGCTTGCACATGCAGGTTTTTTTTCTCCTGAAGCCAAATATGGTGATATTATTTATTCATTATATGTACCCTTACCTCTTCCAAAAGGGACCGGAGCCTGCTACAGAACGAAATGGAGACTTCTTTGGCTCAAATTCAAAATTCTCTTACGGCAGGCAAGGCCAAGTCAGGCTGGAGTTTGTCTTGTTGTTGTTTATCGTTGCTCTACTTGTCCTTGTTTTTGCTTTCACCTTCTTGAGATGCCACTTCATCTTTCATTACAGACAACACAAGAAATGTGCCAGGACCCAGAGTGCTACAGCGTGTTGTCACGTAGCCGCGAGTTCTTTGGGCGCAGTTGTTGGTGGGTGGTGTACATGTACTTTCTAGGAGATTCCCAAGTAGGCAGGATGCAGTCCTATACATTAAATAAAAGGAGGTACTGAGAAGATCATTTCAGGTATGCAACAGATCTGCTGTTGTCTTACCTTCCTCAGTTCTAATAATCCTCTAGATTGGAAAGTCCTATCTCGAGGTTAGGCCTTAAGATGGTTTTCTTCCATGCTACAGAATTTAAATGGAGCCAACTGGCCAAAATTTTCTGAAAACACAGCTAACTACTCCAACCAGATATTTCCTTCCTTCCTCTCGAAGGCCGCGCCCCCTTATAGTCACACCACTTTTCTTACTAGGACCCAAACAGCCTCATTTCCATCCTTCTGATTCAAGGATACTCGCCCAAGTGTCTCAGTAAACACTGCCAACTTCCCCAACCACCCTGACCTTCGGCTACAGTCTGCACTGTGTCACCCCAAAGCTCATATTCAAGCCCTAACCTCCAGGGCCCCAGAAAGTGACTGGTTTTGGAGACAGGTCTTTGAGGGGATAATGAAGTCATTAGTGTTAGTCACTCAGTCGTGTCCCACTCTGCGACTCCATGGGCTGTAGCCCATCAGGCTCCACTGTTCACGAGATTCTCCAGGCAAGAATACTGGAGTGGGTATTCCCTTCTCCAGGCATCTTCCCAACCCAGGGATGGAACCTGGGTCTCCTGCATTGCCAGCAGATTCTTTACCATCTGAGCCACCAGGAAAGCCCCATTAAGATGTGTCCTAATCCAACCTGGGTTGGGTTTGTATCTCATATGGGTCAGCAGTGGCCTCTGCCACAGGGGCAGAGGTTCTGGGTGCAGCAGACCTGGGTACAGCATAAGCCCTTTTGGAGAAGGTCGCCATTAACCCCACCATAGAGCTGTCAAAACTTACACAGGACTGGGGAAACAGACTCTTGGAAGGCACAAACAGAACCTTGTGCACCAGGGCCCGGGAGAAAGGAGCACAGACCCCACAAGAGACTGACCCAGACTTGCCCGGGAGTGTCCAGGAGTCTCTGGTGGAGGCGTGGGTTGGCAGTGGCCTGCTGCAGGGCTGGGGGCACTGAGTGCGGCAGTGCATGCAGGGGACCTTTTGAAGGAGGTTGCCATTATCTTCATTACCTCTGAGACTTCCCTGGTGGCTCAGAATTACCTCCACGATAGTTTGACCTCAGGTCAAACAACAGGAAGGGAACACAGCCCTGCCCTTCAACAGAAAGCTTAATTAAAGATTTACTGATATGGCCTTCCCCATCAGAACAAGAACCAAATTTTTCTAAGAAAACACACTGGTCATAGCAAACACCCTCTTCCAAAAACACACGAGAAGATTCTACACAGGGACATCACCACATGGCCAACACCAAAACCAGACTGATTATATTCTTTGCAGCCAAAGATGGAGAAGCTCTATACAGTCAGCAAAAACAAGACCAGGAGCAGACTGTGGCTCAGATCAAGAACTCCTTATTGCCTAATTAGGATTTAAATTGAAGAAAGTAGGGAAAACCACTAGACCATTCAGTTATGACTTAAATCAAAACCCTTACAATTATACAGTGGAAGTGACAAATAGATTCAAGGGATTAGATCTGGTAGACAGAGTGCCTGAAGAATGATGGATGGAAGTTCGTGACATTGTACAGGAGGCAGGGATCAAGACCATCCCCAAGGAAAAGAAATGCAAAAAAAGCAAAATGGTTGTCTGAGGAGGCCTTACAAATAGCTCTGAAAAGAAGAGAAGCAAAAAGCAAAGGAGAAAAGGAAAGATACACCCATTTGAATCCAGAGTTCCAAAGAATAGCAAGGAGAGATAAGAAAGCCTTCCTCAGTGATCAATGCAAAGAAATAGAGGAAAACAATAGAATGGGAAAGTCTAGAGATCTCTTCAAGAAAATTAGAGATACCAAGGGAATATTTCACGCAAAGATGGACACAGTAAAGGACAGAAATGGTATGGACCTAACAGAAGCAGAAGATATTAAGAAGAGGTGGCAAGAATACACAGAAGAACTGTACAAAAAAGATCATCACCCAGATAACCACGATGGTGTGATCACTCACCTAGAGCCAGATTATCCTGGTATGTGAAGTCAACTGGGCCTTAGGAAGCATCACTACGAACGAAGTTAGTGGAGATGATGGAATTCCAGTTGAGCTATTTCAAATCCTAAAAGATGATGCTGTGAAAGTGCTACACTCAATATGCCAGCCAATTTGGAAAACTCAGCAGTGGCCACAGGACTGGAAAAGGTCAGGTTTCATTCCAATCCCAAAGAAAGGCAATGCCAAAGAAAGTTCTAACTACCCCACAATTGCACTCATCTCACACGCTAGCAAAGGAATGCTCAAAATCCTCCAAGCCAAACTTCAACAGTACATGAACGGTGAACTTCCAGATGTTCAAACTGAATTTAGAAAAGACAGAGGAACCAGAGATCAAGTTGCCAACATCTGTTGGATCATCGAAAAAGCAAGAGAGTTCAAAAAAAAAATCTACTTCTGCTTTATTGACTACACCAAAGCCTTTGACTATGTGGATCACAGCAAACTGTGGAAAATCCTTGAAGAGATGGAAATACCAGACCACCTGCCCTGCCTCCTGAGAAATCTGTATGCAAGTCAAGAAGCAACAGTTAGAACTGGACATGGAGCAACGGAGTGGTTCCAAATCGGGAAAGGAGTATGTCAAGGCTGTGTATTGCCATCCTGCTTATTTAACTTATATGCAGACTACTTCATGAGAAACGCTGGGCTGGAGGAAGCACAAGCTGGAATCAAGATTGCTGGGAGAAATATCAATAACCTCAGATATGCAGGTGACACCACACTTATGGCAGAAAGCAAAGAAGAACTAAAGAACGTCTTGATGAAAGTGAAAGAGGAGAGTGAAAAGTTGGCTTAAAATTCAGCATTCAGAAAACTAAGATCATGGTATCTGGTCCCACCACTTCATGGCAAATAGATGGGGAAACAATGGAGACAGTGAGAGACGTTTTTTTTTTTTTTTTTTTGGCTCAAAAATCACTGCAGATGGTGATCGCAGCCATGAAATGAAAAGACACTTGCTCCTTGGCAGAAAAGCTATGACCAACCTAGACAGCATATTTAAAAACAGAAACATTACTTTGCCAACAAAGGTTCATCTAGTCAAAGCTACGGTGTTTCCAGTAGTCATGTATGGATGTGAGCATTGGATTATAAAGAAAGCTGAGCA